>NC_046657.1:148829693-148835832 GCF_010883055.1 Belonocnema kinseyi
AATACTCGCATAATTTGAGTATATATGGCATATTATTTCGAGATATTTTCTCTGTGAATGAATATGCCAATATTGTCTCGTTACTCAAATGATTTATGATTATAGAAAAGCTGTGTGTGTTTATTTGGCTAGGTATAGAAATGAAATCGTATATGTACTGAATAATCGACAATTTTGAGGGCATGCTTTACGCTGTCTGCGCTAAAAGTTTTTCTTATGCTAAAAAGGGCATTCAAGATATTCTTCAGCATTCCTCGACTGGTATACATAGCAAAAATGCGTTAGATAAACTCCACTTTAACCAATTAAGAATAAAATCGAATGCTGCTTCCGGAAATGCGAAATGTTCGAGAAAACCAGTGCTATTGTGGTCTGTACGCGACGCGCTCTAAAAGCTGAGCTCATCTGGATTATCAATAATATTCATTGTAATATGTCTGTGAGCTCTTGTGACGGCTTAAAATACACATATCAAGCTATGTTCCCAGATTCTGAAATTGCCAAACAGTTTTCGCTCGATCCTACGAAATTTCGCTATTCAGTCAGAGATGGTTTAGGGTCATATTATGAAGAGAGGTTAATAGAAGATGTAAAAAAAGCCCAGAAATTATACTTTCGTTGGATGAAACCACAAATTCAGAAAGCAGGAAAGAACCACAAACTAGACTGCGTTATTTTTCAGAAAAAGATCAGGAAATAGTGGATAGACACACGCACATACTTTCTAGGTTCTGCAACTTCTGAAATAATCGCAAGATATCTGAAAGATACTATAAGATTTTCCGAAGGAAAAAGTAATGCTGTTAAGTTCGGATGGACCAAACGTAAACAAATAAGTCTGGAATCTGATGAATAATAAAATGTTAAAATTTCGTAATAAAGGATTGCTAAAGATAGGAACATATAATTTACATGTCGTTAACAATTCGTTTGTTCTATCAATTTCTGAATTTGGTTCAGATGCTAGTAAATTTACGATAGCAGTCTACTTTTTTCCATAATGAGCTTGTTCGATGTTCAAAAGACGAGTATGAGCGAGCAAACTTTGAACGCCCGATTAGTAATACATGATTCGACGAAACGCTTTGAACGTAATCTTAACCTGCTTCTAATTACAAATGCTTTACTAACCAAGGTATATTCACCGCGTCAATCCCACATGGAAAACTTAAATAATGAAATAATGAAAAGAGATAAGATTAATCAAGCCGAAAAGCAATAAAAGCAGATAATCGAACTGAAGAAAGAAAATTTTAAAAATATAGAGATATTGAATAGAGAATTCAAGAATCTTGAAGCTGATCTGAAGGAACTAAAGAAACAAAAAGACTTAACGAAAAAGAGTTCCGATATACTAATAGACAAAGCAAAAACTCTATTAGATGAAGCACTAAAGAAGGACGACCTTCAAGCAGCCCACGTTGCACAAGGAATGATAGCCGCAGCAGAGAACACGAGAAAAGAAGAATTAACCAAAGAAGAAGAAATTTCAAAGTTGAGCAGCGAAATGGAACATAAAAAAAGAAAAGTTCTCAGTAGATTACTACAAAGGACAAAAAATGAATGTAAGCAACATGAAGAAGAAGATAGTAAATTTACAACGTGTTTAGCTAGTCAAGCGCAGGAAAAATAATTGAAATCAAAAAGTAAGAAAACACTTGTTGAGAGCGAAGAAAAAAATAGCAAAAGTCCATCTTCAATTTCTCACTTTGACTTAACACTGATTTGTCAAGAAACCAAACCTTCTGTGGAAACCAATCGTGAAAGGAAAATTATTTAGTCGTAAGTACAGTGCCACGAAAACAAAAAAGAAGGGACCCAAGTAAATTTCAGCAAGTGCGAATATATTCATGATTCTGCTAAGTGTCTTGTGAAAAAACAAAATATGACGGAAGAACTTTTGTAATCGCTCTTTTTCTGCGCATTCCTACTCAGGTTTAAAATAAGAAGGATTTATTGATAAAAAATAGGTAATAAAAACTAAAAAATTACTTGCCTGTTGTTTTTATTCAACACTTAGCCTTATTTTATATTTAAAACATCAACTAAATAGATATATCGCTGGTTTCCTCTATCTAAAAGTCTGGGCTACTTTTTGCTACTTTTTGAAGGCACTGAGGCTACTTTTTGCTACTTTTTTTAAGTCGCAAGTCAGTGCGAGGCTTGAAATTAAGAAAGATTACAACATATTTTTATTATTTCCTTGAATTTTGAAAGGATATAAAAAGAAACAAACAAAAATTATTTAGATTCCTAGGGAAAATTAAAATGATTTTTTACTTTGATTAAATAATTTCAAGAGAATATTTAAAAATATTTCAAAACATTAAAAAATATTCTGAAATGCTCAAAGAAGAATCTGAAAGTTTTCAAGAAAATTTTTTCAATTTTGCAGAATTGAAAAAAAAACATGAAGATTAATTTTCTATCAGATAATCACTGGACAGAACAAATATATGGATTGTCCACAAGATTTGTTTTTAAATAGTCGAAACAAAGTTACTTTTATTTTTTAAATGAAAAAATGTTTAGCTTCAGTTTTGATTATTTGTAATTAAACTCTTTTAAATTAGATGCCTCTTGAGTAAATTCAAATACTGAAATTTTTCTAACTGAAAAATGTTCCAAAAAGATGGACATTTGAAATCCAGTTAAAAATAAACGAACAATTTTTCTATTAAAAAATTAATTAATTTCTTTGATTTTTAATTTTTTTTAATTCTTTAATTTTAATGGTAAACGGTACATTTTCAATATTTTCTATCATAAGTTTAATTTATGCGATTAAATAATTCCGCAAAGAAAATAAAAAATTCTGAAATAATTAATTTCTAAACGATTAAAATTAACTTATCAGTAATCTAAGTATTTAAAAAAAACTTTTTTCAAAAAATTGCGCTTTGGTCTTTTTGATTTCTCACCCTTCCATGTAGTCATTAATGTTTATTAATAAGAATTTTTATTGATTATTAATAACGCGAATAATGGAAATATATTATTGATAATATAATAAATAATGATATTATAATAATATTTTTTTGATTTTATGCATCATTTAAAATTTTTTGAAAGCTGCTAAAACATTTTTTCTTTTTAAACAAAAAAGATAAATTTTCAATGAAAAGTTAAATGAATAAATTTTTACTTAAAAACGACTTTTTGACTAAAATGATGAATATTTAACTAAAAATTATTTTTCACCCAACAGCAGAATTTTCAACCAAAAAATTTTAAATCTTGCACTAAAAAAATTGGCATGCAAAGTATATTATTTTTCGACCAAATAGTTTAAATTTCAACGAAATATAGGAATCTTTAGTTGAATTCTTAAATTTTTTAATTGATCTTCCTGGACGAAAATTAATTTCTTTAAGTCTCAGGAAAAGCAATTTGAAGCTTTAAGTTTCTTGTTTTGATATCTTCTGACAAAAATTTTCTGAGCTTCATGTTTCGCGAATTTTTAGCAAGTAATGTGGGAAACAAATTTGCACATATTTGCTTGCTTTTTCTCAAGTGTGAAAAATCACCCAAAACTCCGTAATTTTTTTTATCCTTGAATTTTTTCCATTAATTTATATTTGCAATTCCATCGTTACACAAACCTAAGCACTACTCATATTCTACTATTTTGCATTACGTAATATAAACAAGAATTTTATTAATTTTATGAATGAGCGATCATCTAGGGCTTTCGTTTCATCTTACCATAAAAATGCATTTTCCACGATATTGAAATCAATTTTTGCTTTTAACTGTCCTAAAATAGGATTACCCGTTCAGTTCTGCCCTACTCTTTTGATTTACTTCAGTGCTTTCAATCGGTTCATTCACATCACTCTCTGACCATTACCATCCAAAATCCATGTTGCACATTCAATCACACTAAACTGTCAATCTTCCGCTCCTTTACATCTCTCTCACACATGTGCCCATGATGCCGTTTCGTATCCGCATACTCTACACAGATTCTCCTCTTCATCCATCTAATATCTGCATGCTCTTACTCCATCTCTAATTCTTAACTGTACAATCTTACTCCATTTTCTTCCTTTTCAATTTTTTGCAGATATTCTGGTTGCGTCAACCCTTTAACCATTATATACCATCTATTGAATCTCGAATCTACAATCTTTGTCTACTTCCTTTCTCCTTGGTTTATTAATAGGTCTAACTTTATGGCCTGCCACTTCATAACCCCTTCTCGTATATTTCAAAACCTTCTCATTTTTCCCCTTTCTTCCTCCCATTTTTAAATTCTCAACTGCCTGTCGCCTTATTGTTCCCCTTTTTAGCTTCTCTTCAAACATCCAGGTTGTCCTAATTTGTTTAATTACCATTTTCTCCCTTCCTAATTATTCTTTTAACATGTATCCTGGCAACTCCAAACGAGCCTAGTTTCCCATCTCAGAAATCTTTCATGTCTGCTTTCCACTTTCCTATACTCCTTATATCCCCAGACCTCAACTCCATAACATAACACCGTCCAAACCAACGCCTCACACAACTAGACGCTCATTCTCCAATCGTAATTATACTTTCTCTTTTCTACACCTCCTACTTGGCACTTCATTTTACTTGCACATTTAATTCGTTTCCTCACCTGCTGCTCGCTTCCCCCTTCTGGCGCAAGCCAAAAACCTAGGTAACAGAACTCCTCTACAATTTTCACTCTTTGTCCGTTTATCTGATAAACGAAATATATTTTGCTCTTTCTATTTCTGAAGCACCTCACCTTTTTCTTATCTACGTTTACCGTCAAATCTTTTTGACTTTAAATTCATCAAAATAAATTTATTCTAACTTTACTGAGTTTAATACCTAGAGCGCCAGCCACTAGCTATGATTATTCGCGACGTTCTCGACTCCATATATGCTAGAGACGAGTATTGCGTTATCACGGTTATTCAGACATAAGTAGTTACCCTGAAACTCCAAATAGTTCACTCACACCTCAGGGTCAGTTATTTCCTAACCAAAGTAAGTCAGTTGAGCCACATTTCAAATAATAAAAATAGATTATCAAAAAAAGGAAATATCAAAATATGAACAAAGTCACTGAAAAAATATATATTTACAGAAAATGTCGACTAAGCCAAATCGGCTAAAAAATTCCCCAATTATTATGATTCGTCCTTAACACCACACTTAATAGTTAGTTTATTTTTCTCTAGTGTAACTATTAAAACACGAGAAAACCCACAAATCTTGCCATAATAGCGTGGCCTTCACCCTTATTTCGTTACACAAAATAGCTGACAACGTAGCACGCCTTCAAAAATCTATTTTTCCGAAACCACGATTTTCGCAAACAACAAATAGATAGAGAATCACGAAGTTTGCCTTCGTGATTATTCAATATTCAATCCAACTCTGCTCACAAGATCAAACTATCGTAAAATTAACTATCAGCAAACATGTTCACTTTTAGAGATTTTGAGCAGCAATGTCAGGCCAAGCAATAGAGAATGCCAACGTTATTTTAAACGTAGACTGCAAGTGGACTGATAAATGCGTTCCTACCGGTCACGCTGACGTTGACGGCCAATCGCAGCGCCCGGATTCGAAGTTAATCCGATATCTTGAAGGGAAGGATGTCAGGGATTCTGGCGGCAAAATAAACAAAGAGATTTTTAAGAGAATGAATTGGGACCCCAAGAAGTTCTAAGTTCTCTCCTTTCTTCTCGACTAGAGACTTTTATAAGGCAATTAAAAAAAAATGGATTGGTCTCGCTGATACGTTGGTTATGTCTCATCCTGACACGGTAAGAGGTGATCTAGTACACCCTGCACAATATAACGGCTTACTGAAAAGTTTTTCCTAGAGACTGACAAACATAGGATGATTTGTCTCTCCTTATCTGAAGTAGTAAATAATCCCTACTCCCTGCCTTAGTGAGACCCCCGCTCCGAGTTCCATGGTGGATGAATGAAGAAATGATGATTCCACTAAACTTGTGTATTGTGAGTATCACTAACCTCCCGGGGCCAGTAACAGGAGTTGTTCAATTAACTATCGTGACGGGTGAAAAGTCACCCTGTCACAACTTGCCCAATTTAGCCGGGGCTGAGGATGGCCCGATCTCCGAAAAATAACATGTCTTCCGGATAGCCGTGACACACCGCGATCGGTAGGATATTC
>NC_046657.1:148835842-148846956 GCF_010883055.1 Belonocnema kinseyi
CTTCAGCGCTCGTTTCAGTAGCAACATAGTCATTTTCTTCCTTTATCAGAGAAAAATAATCATCCTTGTTCGAGTGTTTCTTCGTTCCAACATGTCTTCCGAGTGTGTCCCACAAATTTTCAATCGGATTTAGGCTGGAGATTGAGCTGGATGATCCAGAAGCTTCACTTTTCGCCCTTTCAAAAATTCCTGAACCAGCTTCGACTTATGTTTCGGATCGTTATCTTGCTGGAAAATCCAATTTTTGGGCATTTTTCTTCTATAATATGGTAACATTTTTTCTGCCATAATATTTCGATACATAAATTTGTCCATGATGCCTTCAATCTTGTGCAGTGGACCTACTCTTTGCGTAGACATAGCGCCCCAAACCATGACTGATCCACCTTCGTGTTTGACTGTTGGAATTCGATACCGAGAATCGCATCTGGTATTTTTCGGACGTCGAACATACTTCTTACCATCACTTCCGAATAGATTGAACTTCGATTCGTGAGAAAAAGGTAATTTAGCCCACTGCTCCGGAGTCCAGTGTTGGTATTTCTTCGCAAAATCCAATCGGGCCTTCTGATTCTTCTTGCTGATCCAGGGTTTCTTAACAGCATCGCGTCCGAACAGTCCCATATCGTTCAAATGATGAGCCACAGTGCTCCTACTCACGTTAGCAAGGTTTTCATCTCGGAGTTCATTGGCAATTTCAGATGCTGTCCTCTTGACATCAATTGTTGATTTGCGCTTGATGATCTTGTCAACACGAATTGCCGTTTTCCGTGGTCTATCAGATCGTGGGAGGTCCAGTAGACTCTGGGTAGCACTGAATTTCTTAATTAATCTATTTACAGTACTCTTACCAATTTTCCATGAGGCAGCAATTTCACGAGAAGTCTTCCTTTGTTCAGAAAGATTTAACGCAGCTTCCCGAATCTCGTGGGTCGTACGTATCGGCATTTTGACTTTAGAATGACTTGATCTGATCGGTTAAACAATTGACAAACGCGAGAAATCGAAGTTTTTACCATAGCATCGCTTCTAAAGATATCTGAACATAATGGCTCAATACTTTTTCACACGTCAATATGGAATATAATCGAAAAAAACAATGGCATTTTTTTTCAAAACTTGTTACCTACCTTGATGTTTGGTACAAATAGTATACATAATTCCCGCATCAATGGATTTTTACTTGAGTTCGCCTTTCAAGGAATAGATCAGAAAAACAATTCGGCCCAAAACTTTTGCGCACCACTGTAGATAATGAGCTGATTAAAAATAAATGTATACCTGCATTGTACGCTAAGAAATTCCTCCCGCTTAACGTAGGGTGAAGGACTGGCAAGACTTCGTCTGCTAATAACACATGAATTCTGGGCTGCCCATTGATCCTATGTCCAGATCCACTTTCTCATGCAGTCGCAAGGATTTCATGCCCCTCAGTACTTCCTCGCCATCAAAACCTCGTTCTTACGTTCTTTGATTTTTTAATCAGCTTTATTATAAAGTACTTAGGGCAGCTTAGCAGCACTGAAGGAAAAGGTTTCAATGGGTCGAAATAACTAGGACGATTTAGTGGACGAACAGTTTAGGGGTGAGCAGGGTCTCGTAGGACAAAGTTTTCGAGCTGCTCCTCGAGTAGCGGTTACTAATGTTTACAAACGAATTTTACTAATTAGGCTTAGGACTAGTAGTAAATTGACTTTCACGAACTATGTTGAACTATGACCAAAAGTGGGATGATTGTCACTGCACTTGGGGTAAGAGAGCTTTTTTGGTACAGGCTCACCACAATCATACCAAAACCTCCTCTTATTCTGCGGACACTAAAGTGCCTTGTGTCCCGTCTCCAGGCAATTCAAACAAAGCCAAGGGATGTGACCCGAGTAGCGTACCGGCTGGGAGAACGCGTCCCTGAGCCAGCCCTCCCTATCCTCGAACTCCATATCCACTATAAACCGAAGGGGTCTATTAGATTTGATGAAAGGCAAGATCTTCACGGGTTCTGGTTGGTTCGACACAAAGAAGCTTATAGAGGAGGCATTCGCCGTACGAATCGGAATTCATTCAATCCACTTTGAGAAAATATCCTGGAATACAAGAACGTAACTGTAAACTTCAATATTCTTGGGAAAAGGTGCCATAAATTTTTTGCATTCTTTCTTACTCCCTACTTTAACTAGAAACATTCATTCTTTTCCTTTCGTCGTCCCTCCTATTCGCTCAACTTCTTCTACCCTTACTTGCAATCTAATGTCTCTCAAGAGATTTTTCATTTCCAATTCGCCTGTTACACTCTCCATTTTCAATCTCTTATCTACTAAGTTATTTGTCCTTTTTGCCCTCTCTCACCCTTCCAATCAATCTTCTTTTGATCTCGCTCAGTCTTTTCTTTAATTTTTCATTTTCTAAATTGGTTACTCGTTTTTCCAACTGTTTAACTTATGATTTCTCTGTTCCTCAACCTCTCTCTGTCTATTCTTAATTCTCCTTACTATACGTCAAATCTTGTCTTTCTCCTTCTTCTAGAATTTATTCCATTCTCTACATTTTCACTGACTTTTTTCGCTTTCCCCTTACATCGTTTCCCTGCTGATTCATATCCCTATTCATATCATCCCATCATCACCCCTGCCTCTCTTTTTCTTTTATCCTCCCCTTCACTGCTAATCTCAATTTCTTTCTTTTTATTCGTCGAGACTGCTATTCGAACCCGCGCTGCCTAGCTTGTTGATGCGCTGTAGGTTTAAGGGACTTTCGCGTTGATAGCACGTACCTGAGTTTTTTGTCGCTGCCATCCCCTGCCTGCCCGAATTCTCGGACCTTTCCTCACCGCTGCTGTCACTGCGATCAACTGCCTCCTTTCCTAACTGCATACGCTTTCTGCAACGTTAGCTCTTGTTGCCATTACTGCTTGCATAAACTTCGCCCGCTCCAAATTTTCACTTTAAACCACTCACTTTAACCCTTTATATCTTTGGCTTCCCTCACCCTTTTTTTATACTCGATCTTCGTACTCTCTACCCTTTCTGCATCCAGATACCCTTATTTCCTTCCCCAAAGCCAAAGAACCACCACTTGACACCAAAGTATTATTTTACGATCGGTACCGAAAACGGAAGCCAATTATTATTTGGATTAAATAATTTCAAGAGAATTTTCTCAATTTTGCAGAATTTAAAGAAATTACGAAAAAATTCGAATAATTTAAAATTATTAGAAGGTTCAACCATTTGAAAAGGCGCTTCTAGGACGCGCGACTTTTGGTTCTTGTGCTTCGCACTCGATAATGTGTTTATCTCGCGCTTCGCGCTAAATTATAAGTATTTACCTAGCTCTACGCGCTTGGTATTTATATTTTCGCAAATTCTTGCGCAAACCTTTTAAAATTAAGACTCAAAACTTTCATGACTGTTATTTTGTGATTACTCTTTTGTTAAAAGAGCTTAGCTCGAGAGTTTGAGCGCATCCACGGCGCGCGACTGATGGCCCTCGCACTCAAAGCTCGTTCTTTGCATTTCTCCAGCATTTGTTCATAGACCTTTTAAAAGCAAAGGTCAATGGATCGACAACTATAACTTTGTGATTGTGAACTCTCTTTTGTTAAAGCTCTTTCGGCTTTAACGAACACATTCTCATCACGTACCTCGTGCTTCGAACTCAATTTGTTCCAAAATGACAACTTTTCAGCATTATACACTGCACATTTATATTAAATATAATACATTTGTTATGTAACTTTGCCTGGGATTGCTTATTTAAATATTGCAAAATAAAGTACAAATTGTATTTATCATGACTATTTTAATATTTTTTCTTATTTTGCTTTAAAATGTATTCTAAGCTGCGCTAAAAGATGTATCATTCGAATAAATTTATATTATTACGATTCATAATATGGATAAAATTTAAAGCATACTATTTCTTTTTTCCTTGTCCTTATAATCATTTTTATTTTTAATCTTGTGGTCCTCTTAAGCCTTTGCTGTCCATTTTTCAAAAATTTAATTTTTTTATTTTCAATCTTATTTTTTACGATTGACAGAAAATCTACTCGTCCTATTTAAAAATTATTAACAATAAATTTATAGATCTTTTTAGGCGGAAAACTTTTGTCTGTTCATTATAGTTCGTACCTTTTGTGGGTTTTCCAACAAAAAATTTATTTTGATTGTTATTTTTTATGCCTAAAGCAAAAACTACGTGTCCTATCAAAAATTAGAGCTCTATTTTGGATATACAAGTTTTGTCTTATTTTTTTGTAGCTACTGTCGACAGTCCAAAAAATTTTAATTTTTTAATTTAATGTTTTTTACGATTGAACACAAAAACTACGCGTCCTATCGAAAAGTGATTCGTAATAAATTTTTTGATCTTTTCATGGCGCGCAATTTTAGCTGATTTATTTTTTTCGTATCTTGCATATTTTGATAAAAAAATAGTTTTTTGGTTGTTTCATTATTTTTGGTACGATTAAAATTTGAATTTTCAACTTTTCGACCAAATTAAAAAAATGTGGTTTCAAAAATTTTGCAAATGCGATCACTTTTTGAATTTTGATCCAAAATTTGTATTAGACCTTGAAACAGTGTGTCAAAGCAGAATCCAATCTGATAATTTTTTTGAAAGATATCGTGCCTACAAGATACAGACTACAGATTACAGACTAGGCTACAGACTACAGACTGAAGGCACACAGACATACAAACACCTTCTAAAAATCGTTTTTTTCTGACTCAGGAGTCTCAAAACGTGGAAATTCGATGAAAAACGACAAGTGAAGGTTTACGTAAAACCAATACCTTCGCATTAGGATGAGAATGTAAAAAATGAAGTTTATAAGAAATTAGTCAATTATTTGATCTAACATTTTTGAATCAGAGTAAATAATTCTTAATCGAATAAAAGTTATTTTTAAAGTACTACTAGTACTTCTCAAAAAATCTCTTTTTTGCTCGTCATGTAGCTACAGCAATTTGGTGATTAAAAATATTATTTCAATAAAAATTTTTTTATCAAGGAAATCTTGAAAAAATAGTGTCAAGGCAATGCTTCACATTTTTTATCAATGATTTTGAATTAACCCTGAAAAGAAATTTGATGACTTCTACTCTTGGGCCATATTTTCCATATTAATATTGTAAAGTCCTTGAAAACATTAACGGCATAATCGAAAAATCTCCAGTGATTTTTATTGCTGGAAAACTTTGACTTTCTTGCTTATTGTAAAACAAACCTTAAAATAAATAAGAAACAGCTTATTAAACTGACAACAACTATATCACATCAACTGCTTGACTTAGTTCGTAGTTGACACAGAAAAAATCAATTTCACTCCGAAAAAAGTTTTAAAAAACACAATAACAACAGAAGATATAATCATAAATGTGTTTCAAATAGTTAGTTGCTCGGACTTCCTGTTAGACGTCTGGGGTTTCGATCCCCGAGACGGTACCTCTAGAAATATTTTTATGTAATTATACACGGTGGTACTGGTAGTTCGGATGACCCTTTAAACTGCAGGTCCCCCTACCATCCACTTTACCACAATCTAGTCTATGGCTGATAGAATGAAAAGGAAACAAGTCTGACTCTCATCAAAAATACTTAAAATATTAATCAAAAAATATTTTTCAGAAAATACATTTTTTACCTAAGTAATACAATTTGAACCAAAAAATAATTGAAATTGTTTGAACACTTTTTTACAATGTATGTATTAATTTTAATTAAGAAGAATTCTAAATCAAAAACATAATGGGAGACTTTCAAACCAAAAGAATCAATTTTCATGCCTAAATGGCAAGTTTTCTTCAAAACATTTATATTTTTAACTCTAAAATATACATTTTTCAAAAGAAAAGTGGTTACCTAGATACTTTTTACCAGCGAAATCAAGGAAATACAATTTTCGACTTACCTTGTTTTGCAATCGAATATTATTTAACAATACGGGATTCTTAACTTTTAACTGAATTCTTAGGCAACGCTATAGTATTTCTAATAAGTCATATAAATTCATTTCTATAATATTTAGCCGAGTTAGAACGATTTAGGTTTTAAAACTTAATTAAATTAGAGCTAAACTTTTATTTGATATTTCGCTTTCATTATTAAAAATAAACGTTCAACTAATAAAATTCTAATAGATATAGTTTTATTTTCTTATTCTCTACAATTCTACGTTTTCAAAAAATTGATTTTGAACACTTTCTTTATTTAAGACGCGCGGACAATGATTATACGCGTTGTTACACTACTTTTATTCCACTTGATAAAAGTATGCACTTTATTACTTAATTTACACTCCTGAGCCCCAGAGACAATTTTCCCTTTAATAGTTTTACTTAGTTTTACCAATTACTTGTATCGACGTCTCCTTCTTTCGAATTCACATAGAGAGATTTTGGATCGTTCGACGATTTAATGTGCCCTGTTCAGAAAGTTGATGCCGAGTATGCACATCGGCACCAATTCTAGTAGCACGATGAACCAGAAACGAACTAATCTATTAGACACAACTATATAAAAATAGACTTTATCTACCACATGAGGTTCCCAATCGACGTTAAATTGGAGCTCACTCTTTTCCAATCTAAATCCCTGAATCTTAAAATATTTCTCAAGCACAAACCCTGTGGACACATAACTCTCTATGGTCTCTGCGTCTACAATCGCCCTTAATTAAAAAATCCTCATTTTTCTGTTTATATCATTCTTTTCTTTAATTTTATCTTTTAACTAGAGAAAATAAGTTCAGGAAAGCGAGAAAAGATTTGCCAATGAATTATCTTGTGATCATTTAGTTATTGGTGTTTTATTATTTCTAATTTTTACTTTCTTTAAATACACGCCAAAACGCCAGCTAGCTAACTGTTTAACCCTTTCCGAGCAAACGCTGTGCTTTTAAATGAAAGCTAATTTGTTAAACAGTCGTCCACTCCGTGCAAATTAGGGTGCAATATTTGCGGACGGAGTTTCTTTCGGTTTTCCTAACAACGATCAATGATATTTGCGTTTCAAATTTTAATATTCACTTTTATGAGAAAAACTAATTGATTATCCTGTTGCAATTTATTTAAAGTCGCCACATTTTCTTTTCCATTGCTAACTAGATGAATTCCCATAAGAATGCGTAAAAGATCTAGTTGACAGTTTTACGAACGAGTGTCAGTTTCCATTAACGAGCCGATGATCCATCAAAATGGGCCACAACTCTCTTTGTGTCCCCAAGATCCCAATCCCCATAGAGCGTTAAAGATAGTACCCTTGGAATTCCATTAAATAAGTGAAAGAGTGGTGGGCAAATTGGCACTCTAGCTTCACTCTATGAGATTGCGTCGCTACACGTCGCAAAATTGCGGGAAGCACTAAAAGTTTATATTTATTGAATTTTCCAAACACAGAAAATTTCATAAAATTTGACATATTCAATTATAAATTTTGTATAGAAAGGATATGGCATCCAGCCTTTCCTTCAAATGACCCTAGCTTACAAGATTCCTGGAAGATATATCTATATTCCGATAATTCCAAGAACGGAACGCAGTACGTCTCTCTCCTAGTAGTACTTTGCGTCGACTGATTATCGTTTGTTCTACAGCGATGATATTAGTCCCGTTCTCGCGGACTCTTTGATCCCCACTTTTTCGAGAGTTTGCGCGCGCAACGGTACCTGTTTCGCGTAGCAGTTACTTGCAATCTATGTAACACTTTCGCTGAAGAATTCTTAGTCATTCAGGGGCGTGTTTATTTTCTGTGTCTCCCACTTCCGAATTGATTTCATAAATATTAAATTAATTTAATATACTGAACCGTTTCAGCGTATTCAAGCTTATTAAAAATAAAAATTTCAATTAATGCTTCGTAGAAAGTAGTATGCTTCAATAATTAATTTCAGACAAAAATTCCCGAGAAATAATTCCCAAAGCAGTGTATAGAAGATATTTAAAAGTCAGTAGTGCCATCTAGAAGCGCGCCTCTCAGGCAGTAAGAGTTACAAGTAGCGACAGGGCTCAGCAAGTACAAACGAATCGGTTAACTGTCATCTTGTAAAAACTAATACCATGGAAGAGAAGGCAAGTAAAATGTCAATTAGCGAATTTCTATTTTGGTGAATGGTGCCTAAATGGCAAAGGTTTTTATGATAATTCATCATAAGCAATAATACAAACCTGTCAGTTCATTCATAATAATGTTTTTAGTCGTATGTCAGTGAATCGCTTGATGGTTAGTGTGATTTGATGCGGTTTGGACTCGCTAATTAGGTCAAAAAGGCATTTTAAAAGATTTTCTAGTAACATATCGCCTTAAAGAATTTGAGCAGATGAATTTTTATTTTCGTCGAACAATCTGATTCTTTAAATCATCCTGTTTTTCCTCAGAAAAAAATGTGTTTTAAAGTTGCTTTATTAAAAGATATTTGACTGTTGTATTATAAAATAGACTTGGAAGGGTCTGCTGTAGGGTGATACCTATGTTACAGTCACACACACTTCCCATAGGAAAAGCGTTATTAATTTTAAAAAATTGAGTTAAAATGCAATTTAAATAAAGGCTTAATCAAAAATAGTATGTCTTAATATTAAATTGCATATAAATGTGTCACTGAATGGTCAAAAAATGTCTCTTTAGACTCGTTAGTGACAGGGAGGAAAGCACTGCCATTGAAAGGTGCAGAGTTTTCTCTAATCTTTCTAATCGTATGAAGCGAACAATAGATTCACAATTATTAATAAGGAATGCAGACGTTGCTGTCACCATGCTTTTAGTATTAAAAAACAATTATTTCACTTATGCTTACAAAAAAATTCGTAATTGAAGCGTTTGCAACAGTGAAAAGCTAAATCTTGTACTTTTGAAGTAATGGAAAACCAAGTGGGAAACAATAGAGTTGTAGAGAATCTTTAGCCGGAAAAAATAAGCATCATTTATTAAAATGCAATCATTTTTCAAAAATTGGTACCAGAGGACGGTTAGAAAAAATTTAAGTGTAAAAAGAATGGTTAAAATAAATGTTTCCTTTTTGTTGTGAATTTTAAAATTTTACATTTAAAGAATAATGTTTTTTAGTTGAAATGACATCAGTTTTAACATTCATATTTGTGAAATGATAGAAAAACTATGTTTTCAGATATCTGACTACAAGCACGATGAATACCTTGAACTAATTGACAAGTTCTGGACAAGAAGGCGACAGTCGCTCGAGAACGAGTAAAAGTATTGTTCAGGCTGTGACGTCAGGTATTGAAAGTGAAATTCGAAATTTGGAAAAAAACCAAAAATATAGTTAGATAGCTCTTGAAAAATAAACCGGAGTCTCCATTTACAGTTTTTCTCTCGGGCTGCAAATTTTTCAGGAAATAAATAATAACTGACTTTTTTAAATTGAAAAAACCATGTTTTTTTCACATTCAACTCGCCGTAAGTAATTCGTTCATCAACAGATTAACAAATTTCTTTTTGAGTTTTATTCGTCACACTCTAGCGGAGGCTACAGTGTCCAAAAAGGGTCAAAAGTTAATTTCTAATTTTTTTTTTTTAATCTGAATGAAAAAGCACGTTTTTAGACTTTCACATTAAAAAAGTGAGCGAGGATGTTTGAGCTACGACAAAGTTCAAGCTAACGAATTTTCCGCCAATGTAATGGCCAACTTTTTGGAAAATCTCAATTCGATTTGATTTTTAATTCCATAATTACAGCGAGTTTTATTACGAGCTCGCGACGCGACACCACATTATTTATCAGGGGACGCCGCCTGAAGCCTGAAACATCGTCCTTGCCCATCCTTTGTTTTGTCCCTTCGCTCGCACTAATCAGCATTCCGGCGGCGTCCCTTGAAAAATCCTGTAGTGTCGCGTCGCGAGCTCGTAATAAACTCGCTGTAATTATGGAACTAAAAATCAAATCGAATTGAGATTTTCCAAAAAGTTGGCCAATACATTGGTGGAAAATTCGTTCGCTTGAAATTTGTCGTAGCTCAAACTTCCTCGCTCACTTTTTTAATGTGAAAGTCTAAAAACGTGGTTTTTCATTAAGATTAAAAAAAACATTAGAAATTAACTTTTGACCCTTTTTGTACACTGTAAGTAGTACCGGGCCACTATGGACAGACTACCCCCTCCACTTTCCTTTTCCCCCTTCACCGCACTATGGCGCTGACCTCCTCGCCGTGGTGGTGGGCCCCACCCTCACCACTATGGGACACCTGTTTGCAGCCGACTTGAGGGTGCGCGTCACGACTCCTCTTCCCTACTCTCCACTCTCGAACACTTGTTTGAAGGGTAATTTATGAGGGTATATCCTGTCACATCCTGCCTGTGTTATTTTGTTCTAATCACCGAGAAAAATGTATCCGCAACTGCCTGGGAAGCTGAACGTATTAGTCACACTTAAATCGCATCTATTTCGAGCATGTATAGGTCAATGTAAAAGCATTAGTAAGTCCCTTTTGGCTCCCGTTACTTACTGACCGCCTGCCAGAAGTAAAACTTTTCATAGAGGGTTGCAAAAATTGATTACCTCCTGAAGCTAGAAAAAGATTGTATACAATTTTTTTGTTAACTTCAAAGTGATACTTTTTCAAACTAAAATCGCTAACTATCTTAAGGCTACTGAATATTTAGTAAAAGGAAGGATAATAAGTAGATACATGTTGACATACTTTTAAAAAAAGACATTTATTATACGAAGAATATTTTCAAAAGCGAGAATTATTCTATTACATTTTTCAATTTATTTTAACCATCTAGTTGAATGTGATTCTTTTTAGAACATTCGTGCGTACACGGGAAGACAGGTGAGTTAATAAAACACTACCAATTTCATGATATACAATGTCGAGATAATAGTCGTTAAATTTGGACGATAATCTGGCATGAAGAATATCTCTGCAATAATTATTTTTTTCTTTGTTCATGACATTAAAAATATATTGTTCAGTTGGTTCGGGCAACTTTTTGGAAATACAATGATCAGTTAATAATGTTCCAATTTCAGTCACACAATTTTTGACTAAGCTACACAAGGCTTTCAGCATACTAACATACTCGTCTGCACACAAAAGAACATTCTTTAAACCAATAAAAGTGGTTTTTTTCATTGCAACAGCAGGTACATATAC
>NC_046657.1:148847056-148848826 GCF_010883055.1 Belonocnema kinseyi
CGATTTCGCTGGAAGCGGGTGCAAATTTTCAGATTAGCACCCGCTCCCGGCGAAATCCTGCGGTTGTCCTTATGACAAATTTTTAATTATATATATATATATACGTTTTAATATTATAGTTTTACCTTGGAAGATTCTCTCCTCTTTATCCAATAACGCTGCCAACATCTCCCCTACATTCGTGTCCAGTTCCATTAATGTCTCCTTTTTTTTTATTTTTGTAGATTTTGTGTGACCTTCCTAACCTTATTTTTTAAGGTCACATAAGCGTTCTCCTTGTTTTTTTCATTTTTATGATCCAGTTTTCTTTCCTTTTTTGTTTCCAGGACCATCTTTTGCTGTTGCTCTTGCTTCGTTTCAATATTAAGTTTGGATCGGTTTTCAACATTTCGCCGACTCTCCTCGATCTGCTTCATTTTTATTTTTTTCTCTGTTTTCTTCCGTTTTAAAAGCTTTGCCTCTGAATGCTTACGCTTAATTAAAATTTGTATTGCCTCATCAGCCTCTAACTTAGATTGTTGTAGTTCTTGTTGGCGATAAAGTTGTTGTTGTTGGGGCTTCTGTAGATGAATTTCTTGTGTCACCCCATCGTCACTTTCCAGATTTATTTCCAGAATTGGAAGTTTTGTAGTGTTACTAGCCGAGGCCTTGGTTTTTTTTATTCGAGGATCACGTTTCGCTGCATCTTCTTCCATCTCATCGTCAATAACATAGACTGTCTGTGTTAATAAATTTGGCAGCTCTTTTTCCACGTCCTGCTGGCCTTATCTTCTCTGGCTGTTTTTTGAAGGGCATCTCCTTGTAGCCTTTTCAGAGTGGGATGTAACACCAGTTCCCGTTTCCTTTTTTTTCGACCCCCGTGTAGGTTTCGAGGATCGACGGAATTTCTTTCTCTATGCATGATTCTGTAAACAAAAATTTTTAATTATTATTTTGAAAATTATAAAAATCAAGAAATTTTCAATTTTAAGAGTTTTTCATTTTTTTAAATAATTATAAAAAAGCGAGAAAATAAATAAAATTGTAATGTATTACTAACCTACTGTTTCCTTTGCACTTTCTATTGAGATGTCCAATGAATGCCTCATTTTGATTGCTGCTGGGAGACATCGGACAAGTACCTCCTTGTTCTTTGTCTCCACTGCCTCATTTATGAGTTTCACTAGGGCAGCAGAAGAAGTGCATTTAGCAAGATATGCCTCCAAACCAGCCATTGCAGCTAGGTGTTCACTTATTTCATCAAGTGCAATTCGGGCATTGTTTAACGCACTGTCACACATTTTTTAAATTATGATTCGAGTTTTGAATCAAAAGCACTTCACTCACTTTCTACGTAACACTTTTTAATCCAATTTTGAATTTGGGACACTTCACTCACTTTTTCTCTTAATTAACTTTAAACTTGGGAAATAAGGAATGACTATAAAAACACGTCTGGTAATCTAGGGGACAGTGTTGCATAAGCAAAGGCAAGGTCTAGACTGATTTTTGGGAAACTGACTTTCTTGCAAGGAAAATGGGTCCATCCCCTCTCCTCTGTCTATGGTCACACCCCCAACACTCTTGTAAGGGCCCCTTAGAAAAGCTATTAATAGACGTTCTCACAAATCCATACAACTTTCCAGTGTATTTATTATATTTTAAAACCAAAACATTTATTTATCATAATACCTTATATATCATAATACTGAAGTTTTTGATTAGTTGTTACTAAACTTATCTCCATTAGTATAATTACTAACCGAAATAATTACTTGATGCTGGTAATTT
>NC_046657.1:148848926-148851249 GCF_010883055.1 Belonocnema kinseyi
GTAAACTTTGGGATGACCAATGGGAAATTTTCCATATTTTGAAACAAATGGATAAAGTGAACAAACATCAAGATATGATATTTTCACTTTACCCTTAGCCTCTTAATACGAAAATGTATTACCTGTTCGACCCCCATAAAATGCATCTCGAGGATTCAAGGCGTCAGTCATTAAAAGTGGGTGGTCTTTCAAGAAACTGCGTAAATTATCATTTTGAATTTTTTCCTTATCAAAGGAACACTCCCACTTTTCGACTACCTCATATCCTAATGAGCGAAGTCGATCAGTTTGAGCGTTTGTTCGTTCAAAACGATCATTTAGAGATTCAGAACTTTTATCGAAACCTAACTTTTTATCCCGATTCAATTTAAAACATTGCGGACACCCATGCTAGTAGCAACCATGGAATTGGTAAACTACTTTCGTACTTACTTCTTTATTTTCAAAATAGCCATCGACTAAACATCCCTCTGGCAATCTAAATTCTCGTGCCCTGCCTGAATGAGTAATTTCAATGTCCAAATCGCGTTCTAAGGCTAATAACCATTCGATGGCTTTTTTAGACTGTCTATTAGCCCTTCTATAACCATCGTTTGGTATGACATCTATTTGATCAGCTTTTAGATCATTTTTTCTGAAAACTTTTGAGCAAGCCGATGCAATTGTTATGCTCTCAATAAATGGATCGACATTGGCAACTTTAAGAAATAATGCTCTGAAAGCCAAACACGCTCTACGCAGAATGTCCACATCATTTATACAATATAATCTCAATTCTTCTTTGAAATTAAAATTGTATTCTGATGTGACACATTCTTCGTACCACTTGTAAAATGAGTCCCGAGCCTCACGAGACATTGCATCGGGTGAAAAATATTTGGCATCAGGTATTTTTCCAATGTACTCTTGATTTTCGGGAGTATTAAATAAATGGGGAAATGTACCCTTCTTTGCCTCTTCTAAACCAAAAGCTTCAGGCAATTGTCTTAATGGCATCTGAAGGTAATTCAAGCTGTCAATTAAACGGGTTTCATTTACCTTCACCAAAAGGATGCTAGTCCCATTTAAAATAATTTCAGGTGGATTTCCAAGCCCTTTCTCTTTAATGCGATGACTCAAAATAAATTGAGCATCAAACCCTTTAGCATTATGTGCTATACAAACGGTTTCCGTGAAATGACTCATTTTTCGCGTGGCAAATTTTGTAAACTCGGAAACCGGATCTTCACTAAAAATATACTGTCTGATACCGCACCATTTACATCGTACATTTGGGTCAGGATCATCCATACACTCATCACATACCTGTTGTGCTACACACAAATTAGGTACGTGAATTTTCGTGGATTCCTGACCAACGACAGATTCACTCTGTTGAGTTTCAAAATCGTAAAAAATGTATGCGACTTTTTTATTATAACGTGGATTCCCAACTGGTGTTATGTCTAAGGCATGAATCGCATTTTATTTCCTTTTCTATATCTCCAAATACAATCCTACTTTCCTGATTACAGGGTGGAGATATGTGGCAAGCGTTACATTTTTCTGCGCATAAATGACTCTCAGGATTTTTATAAGCCTTGTTACAAGGTGCACAAAAATTTCGACTACCACCAGCCCCTATCAATGATAAAATAGGTGAAAAATGACATTTGGGAGCACCTTCATAGAGCAAGTAAATATTTTGCTTAACTATCTCCCCTTTATTTATAATATCAGAAGTTCCGTCATAAAAAGCTTTCGCCTTTCCTAAACCAAAGCTATCATAATGATACACAATTATTGCTATCTGAGATTTTGACAGGAATTTTTGATACTGGACAAGTTCTGGAATACCATAGCCATTTAGAGGTATAATTACACCGGCGTCTAGCGTTAACCTATTAGCAGCAGTGCATTGATGCACACCACCTTTCTCGCGTTTTCGACGCCAGTCGTTTTGTAATTCAATGTTATATTTATTGGCCAACAATTTGCCTTTGGATATTGCCGCCACAATGGACTGTGGTAAACAAGTATTTGCTTTACTCTTTATTGTCAATACGGAACGTTTAAAAATGTCAGATTGTAATTTAACACGACCTTTACCGACTCGTATCTGAACACTTGTCATTTCAACATGGAAAGTATCATCGATTTCAAAACCTGCGGCACTCTATACAACTTTTGTTACAAGATCCCACAGGTCTTCAAAAGACAGGTCTTTCAATGGAATGAAAGTCTTCCACGCTACACCTTTTCCAAATCCGTCGGACCAAAATACTAACCCTACTACATCAGTTGGTTCACACCAATTAATCAAATATTCAAATAATTCGCGAAA
>NC_046657.1:148851349-148853165 GCF_010883055.1 Belonocnema kinseyi
ACTCATTTCGGAATCTAGTCTACCAAGGTTATTGCCAGGTGTTTGTGTAGTTAAACCGGGAATTGCAGGTATAATTTGTGTATCATTTGTGTTTATAGTTGGATGTTTTAAAGTTTGAATTTGCTGTTGTATTTTATCGACTTGGTCACTTGGAATAAGCATCATTTTTCTAGCATGTTCCATATTTGATGGTAAAACGACCTTTTTATTCAAGAAGAACCACTAAATAAATTCGATATTAAACTACCAATGATCGGTGCTTGTAAAAGAGGTAAAAATCCACCTTTTTGTACGATAAAGTTTTTCTTCTTCTTCCACGTACCATGGGTTTCCGCTAATTTACGAAGTGGTTTTTTATGCTTTTTTAACTTTAGTCTCTCTTGCTTCTTGAGGGGCACGTTTCCCAATAATGTATTTAAAGCACACTCACAAATACATTTAACAAGCCGGGCATCCGAGGATTTTAATAAAGCAAGACGTTGGTCGGAGTTCAGGTGATAAAGAGCATGTAAAATAATAGCATTTTTTTTGCCAATTGATTTACCACCTTTCGACATCATTACAATCGTGCAACTGGTACTTGTTCCTCACTGTGACCTCTCTTTATACCTTTGGTAGGTACGTAAACATAATGGTAAGGGTCATCTGGAAAAATACTTGTCCGAAATCGGCAATTGTCGGGGGTGGATTGTTTCAAATCAAGAAGTAAATAACCATGAAGTTGAGAAGTGGCATCATGATAGGCTTCTTGTATAAATCGAGAATTTTCAGGGCAAACTTGCCGAGCTAGATGCTGGATTTGGGCACGATCTCGAGAGTTTTTAAAAGCAACAATATAGTTCGCATTTAGAGAAATATCTCGTTGTCCATGACCCTGATGAAAGAGATTTTGAGATATAAAAATTACACTGACATTTTTATGATGACTACCCTTGGTAAACAGATCTACTGCTGTGTTATTTGAAGACTCTCTCATTAAATCGTCGACAATTATGAGTTTAACTCTAGGGTCATCGGAATAGTCAGAAGATTGAGGTAAACCTTCACGAAATTCTATTGTTTTTCCATATTCCTTGTAAGCTGTTTGCCACTCGGAATAGTAAAAAATTATACGCTCAATAGGTGTATCACACATACTATCAACATGACGGAGAAACTTTTTTACAAAAAAAGTCTTACCACATCCAATTGGTCCACATACCAACGATATAAATGGATGCTTCCAGCGTACGTCCATAATTAAGAATGATAGAATTTAACTAGTAATTATTATTTATAGAATAATATCCTGATTCTTTTAATTAGAAATTGATTTTTATACACTTCTTTTTATTATCTTTATTTTGTGGAAATTGATCAATAAGATACTATCCGCGTGGTCAGAATGCTTGAGTTGATTCTTCTGACCGCTCTCCATCACGTCAATAAATAAGCTTATTATGACGTGTACCTTCCATCATGCCCAAAGATCAGCTTACATGGGCGTGCGAGTCCTCACACCGCGCCGCGTTGGACCACTGCCGCAAACCCCTAGTTTCTCAGCTATATTCTGGTTGCCTGTTTTAGGTTAGAAAAATCAGGTATACAATTATATTATTCTAAATGATTTTTGCTTTTGATAAAAAATAATAATAGAATTGAATTTTTCATGCATTTTGGGGTGATAAATAAAATTTTCAGACAGTTTTTATGTTTTAAAAGTAGATTTCATTTGATTAAATTCCCTTTTTAAATATATAATGAATAATTTTTGAAAATTTGAAATTAATATATTTAAATTTCATTTTTAATTCTAATTTTCAATTAAGTCCACACT
>NC_046657.1:148853265-148854361 GCF_010883055.1 Belonocnema kinseyi
GGTGATCTGAGCGTAGTAGTACTGTACCCTTGTATTTTATTATAGGATAATGAGAGTAGATTATCCTCTTGCTGTTTCTCTATCCAGTTCTTTAGTCTGAGTGCATTATTAAAAGCACACATAAATATTGTTTTATTTTTTATACCATGATGGAAACAAAATTCGTCTATGAATGGTAATTTTTTAAACGACGGGCATTTTAGTTCCTCCAAATTTATTACTTGTCTACTTGTAATTTTTTGTAGTAACTCTGCTTTTTCATGTCCTCTGGTGTACATTAGTTTGGCCGTTCGGGCAATGTCACGTAGATTGGCGTGAAGGAAATTCATTGGGACATCTCCTTCAAACCACTCAATACCGTGATGATGACAACTAAGCCAGTTATTTTGTTGTTGAGATTCATTCGTGAGATCACTAAATGAAAATGGTGGAGAAATAATCCAATGAGAAATGCAATAATGGTCCAGAGAAACCACAGCTACTTCTTTAGGAATAAATCGACCAACATCGTCTCTAAATCCTTGTATGTCAATCACGTAGTCAACCATAATCTCATATATATATATATATATTTTTTATAGAATGTAGGAAAGAAAACAAACTTTTCACGAAGGACGCATGCAGTATACTGTCTTTGAAGTACGTGAAGTCATTGGCCAATAAGATCAATAGATTTACCAGCACTTAAATATTTTTGGCGAGCTTTTAACCCCACATTTTCATCGAAATCATCCATTTTTCTAGGTGTGTCATTATACCAAAGAGAGGTAGTCAGATGACTATTTTTAGCAGCAGGACCATAGTTAAGTAGAGTTTCAATGTATGCCCGATAAGAATAAGAATTACTGGGTGGAGATACAACTTTTTGATTAAAATAGACATCCACTTGATTAAATAACGAATGTAATAGATTGTTTACAGGACCAACTCTATCCAATTGTTCGGCATTTGCAGCAACCCTAGGTGGTGTAATTAATTTCACCCTAAGATTTATCATTGTGTGAGCCAAATCAATGTATTCATCACCATGACCAGGGACGACAAATTCTATAGGCGAGTCATCGGTAAGGGATGATACCGGTTTATAGTGTACCCA
>NC_046657.1:148854461-148859969 GCF_010883055.1 Belonocnema kinseyi
TGGTGAGGGTGGGGCCCACCAGCACGGCGAGGGGGTCGGCGCCATAGTGCGGTGAAGGGGGAAAAGGAAAGTGGAGAGGGTAGTCTGTCCATAGTGGCCCGGTACTACTACTGTAGCCTCCGCTAGAGTGTCACGAATAAAACTCAAAAAGAAATTTGTTAATTCGTTGATAAGCGAATTACTTACGGAATGTTTATTTAAATTTCGAATTTCACTTTTGATACCTGACATCACAGCCTGGACCATACTTTTACTCGTTCTCGAGCGCCTGTCGCCTTCTTGTCCAGAACTCCTCAATTAAAGGATCATGTACGTGTTCCTCTATAGAAGCCGGAGTTTGAATTTTATTTGTAAAGAATGAACCTCAACAGTAACCTAGACTCATATGACTTCAAAAAGAAGCGTTTACTTAATTTTTTCAAAGGTTCCATATTTGGAACAGGTTCCTTTACATGATCATTTGCAGTTTCCTTCGGCATTAAGTGCCTGTAACATAAACTTGAATTATCCTTGTACAGGTCATTGTGCACAAACATGCACATAAACATTTTTAGAATCCTCAGAGTTTCATGTACAGATGGATTCAAAAGTAGTTTTAGTAATGCGCAGGAACTGGTCGCGCAGAGTATCGTCTCAATTTCGTATAAGCTTATTCACAGATTTGTCTTGAATGAGTTTCTAGCCGTAAGTCAAACGACCCTGCTTCGAGAATGAAAAAGTTACCTACAACGGACCATCCAATAAGATGCGAACCCAGGGATTTTGTTCAAAATTTTGAAGCAACGTAACGTATTTGAACACACCAATGAATCTCAAGGAGATTTTTTCTCGGAAATATTCTGAAATAATAAAAATAGCATAAGTTACGAGTATTTAAAAATTCTAACTTTATATTAAATTTAAAAAACTTAAGTTTCTAAATAATAATTGAACACAAAAGTACTTGATAAATTTTATCAAATAATAATATTTAACTCATCTAATTGTAAATATACTAATTTTACTGGAAACAATTTTAGTGATTATTAATTTATTTGAGGTGAACTTTTAATAAGCCACATAGTGTATTTACTTACTTTCATTTTTCTAGCGCAGGTTTAGATGTATACGGGCTAGTGCTTGGTGCCTTCAAACACGTGCCTTCCTCGTCTTAGGCTTGTTCAATAATACAATATTATAAACGAATAATATAAGAATTTCACTACACTATGAGGAAACAGTAATCATCGCTTGTTTTGGAAGCGCTTGGAGAAGACATTTCAGAAGGAAATCAGCAGTCTGGTTGGGCCCAGGTACGGGCCACAGACTTCTACCGATCAGAGCCAGATTGGGAACAGATCGGTATTACGTTTAAAATTAGATCATTTCTGCACAACAACTTCAATATTCGAGAGCATGTACGCTTTAATATCCAAAAATTAAATTTTAGGACAACTAATAAAATCGATCAATGCTTTCAAAAATATCGAGCGCAACATGCAAAGTTGAACCTGTCTATTACATAAATTAAAATAAAAATCTAATATTTGTTTGGCATACTCGTCCGACATGCTAGATCCGCCATTTTGTTTTTCAAAATTTTAAATTTGGATTGATAAACAGCGACTTCGAAAACCACCTTCCATTAATTTTGAAACAAAAGCAATATTTATTTAGCATAGTCGTCCGCCGTGTTTAATCCGATATTTTGTTTTTTTAAATTTTGACTTCGAATTCGTAAGCAGTGACTTCTAAAATCCCCTCACACCAATTTAAAAAAAGCCAATATTTATTTAATATAAACGGCTGCCATATTGGATCCACCATTTTGTTTTTAAAATTTTTGACTTCGGATTCGTCATCAGCGACCAGCTTTTCTGGATTCCGTCCCACTGTGCGGCGCGCGTGACTTAAACAGCCCAAGTCGAATTATAAATACACGTGCGATTGTAAATACACTGTCAAAAATTTCGGGAATTTTCCGCACTATTTAGTGTGGGAAAATTCAACATTTTCTTTGAGAAAATCATTTTCCCCAAGATTTCGGGCAATTTTCTTTAAAGTTCTTATAACTCACTAAAAAAATGGGAAAAATTCCCTAAAATTTATTAAATTAGATAAAACCTACAATTTTGGGGGAAATTTCCCTAAACTTGGGGTAATTTATACAAAAGTTTTAGAATATTCCCCACAATTTGGGGAAGTGAGAGATTTTAACTAAATTTAGGGAATCGTTCTAAAACTAACGTTTAATCTGCCGCGTGAATCAGGTAAATTTTGTAAAAATGCTTGGGTTTTACTGTATGGTCAGGAAGATATTTTGCCCTAAAATATTCGATAAAATAGCATAATATTTTGAATAATTTTATACATTTTTTTTGAGAACTGATTTATTAATGTTAAAGTCATGTCAAACATTTTGGATATATAATTATTATGTTAATAATTTTGTATGAAAAACAAACTTTTCATAAAAAAATGATCAAAATCTACAAAACGACATGGTCCAAAGCGTAAACAACCATGTTTACACCACCCCCTTTAATGTTCATAATTTTCAGTTTTCAGTAATTTTTTGCTAGATATTTTTAGTAGAATTTAGTATTTCATTTTAGACAAAAAATTTATTTTCTACCATGAAAGATGACTTTTTAAGAAAATTCTTGCATTTTAAACAAAATACTTACATTTTTAACATATCAGTTGCCCAAAATCTCACCCGCTTGAAACGTAAGCGGGTCTCTCAATGGGAGCGATCGACTTACCTTTATTTTTCTCGTTTGTATAGCATGTAAACGTTTGTTCGCTACGTATGATTTCTTAAATCGAAACCAACTATTACTAAAAAGGATTACACGATTGATAAATAAAATGCAATTTTAATTTTTTAATTTTTTTAATCGTCTTGCTTTTATGGAAAAGCCTTGAAATGAATCCGATAGCACACAAAACAAATGCGGTAGTGGGGGGTACTGTTTGATCACGAATTAGATCAAGCGCTCTTATTGAGAAACCTCTTATTAGCAAGCCCCAAGTATATGGCTATACCTAATTTAAATAAAATGCGTCCGCACATGCGACTTGATTAGCATATCCCAGAAATAAAAAATAATATATTACTCTTGGCTAATCACCTTTTAAATCATGCAATTGTGCAGCGCGAATTTCTGAAGTTTCTGGTATCGCTATGTAAATTTTGTTAGACATTGTTTTTCGAGTTAATCCATCTTTATATATATCAAATGGTTCGAAAGCTCTAGCTGTATACCAAGTGTCCACTAATACAAAAGCTACATCTGGAGTGTGAGTCTTAGGATCATGATCCGAATATACATAGGGACGAGAGAACTCGTCTTCTGTCACATAACTGTCCAAATTTGACGTTAATATAAAAGCGTGATGTTTCGTATAGTGATGCTCCGGATGTGGGTCAAACCATTGGGGCATATACCAATCGCCATCTTCACCCTTCAATGTTAGTGAGGCTCTAAAAATAGAAAGATCATTCATGTCCACTTGAATTCTGAACCCTTTTTTTTTAAGAAGATCTTCAAATACATGTACAGCATATGCATGATCAAGTGGATTCACACCTAGAGGGAAAAAAATTAACATATGTGAAACGTATATAGGTTATCCAATATAAATACAGTCAAATCTGGATTTAGTGAATTTTTTATTATTATTATTATCTATTGGAAGCGTGCATTAGTATTCAGGGATTTTTTTAAATTGCAGGTTTATTTTGAAAAAAGGTGGTTACCAGTCAATCAGTCAAAGTATTTTCCATCGTGAGTCACTACTTTGTCTCATCTTTCTGGCAGAAAAAGGATGCCATGCGGCGGGATAACGACTCGACTTTTAAAGCTATCCACGAATTGACCCATTTTTTGGCATCTTCAAAAGAAGTGAATCTTTACTCATACATAATATGAGTCATTGATTAGAAGGGGTTGTAATCAGACGGCGAAATGTCTGGAGAATGTGGCTGGTCGGTAAGAACTTCCCATTTCAGCGTTTCCAAGCATGTTTTGACAGGTTCTTTAACGTGAGACAGAGCGTTATCATGCAGAAAAATAACTTCATGGTATCTCTTCTCGTATTGCTGACGTTTTCCTTTTAATGATTGGCTCCATTGCATTAGTTGTTTTCAAAAAACATCGCCTGTGATAGTTTTGTCAAATTCGAGCAGCTCATAGCATACTACACCCTGTTGATCCTAACAAATACAGAACATGAGCTTCGATCTATGGATATTCGTTTTTGGTGTTGATGGTTGTGCGGGCTTCACCCACGATTTCCTACGCTTAGGGTTATCATAGCGAATCCACTAATCATATCCAGTGACAATAGGATGCAGAATCCCATTAAGATTTTACAGTTGGAGTAGATGTTCACAATTGAAGAATCTCCTTTCCATGTCTCTTGGCTTCATTTCTTAAAACACCTAATTTGCTTGCTTTTGACCCATTTCCAGTGCATGTATGAGTCTAGAACTGGTTCAGCGATCAACTTCCAATGATTCTACTAGCTCACCTTGCGTTTGACACAGGCCTTCACTGAGTAACGTCTCCAGTTCCTACTCCTCGATCGCTTTCATACAGCCTAGAAGTTCTTTGTCCTCCGTTTTGAAATCGGCACTTTTATACTTTCGAAAACAGTACTCACACGTTTTAATCAATGGACTTTAATCATCGTAAATTTTTAAAAGCAGTTGATGACTTTTAACAACACTTTTATTTGAATTTAAAAAGAAAAACAAAACTTCCCACAAATGCTGCTTTGCTGGTACGTAAACCGATATCTTTAATGCTACAAAAACTATGCTGTTTACAATTCGGCAAAACGACACCATATAGTTACGATATGCCTCGATGCGATATAGTACAAGTAACGCAATCTCTTAGAAGTCCATTAAAATTAATGCACGCTCCCAATATCTTTTATATAAGTAAATAAAGAGAAAATATGAGAAATTTTATTATTATTTTCTATCTTCAAACAAATAAATAAATTAATCTCATTAACGATTAAAATGAATGTCAAAGTATCTAAACAATATAAATAATAATTAGCAACTTATTAAATCTAATATAAACAAATTATATCAGCAAAATGTGAACATAGTGAATATTTTGCCTACAAAGTATATTTGTAAGTTGAAATTGCTTGATTTTATTGACACAGTCATATGTATTCCTAAAAATTTGTTGTAATATATCATTTGTTTATTTTATAAACAGATCATATAAACAAGTGCATAATTTAGGGATTTATGGGGCAAAAGTAATCGTTTTTCTTTTATAGTAGCTTTAAATTATGGTACTGGTAATACTCAGTGATAAAGATTGGAAATTCTCTATTGTTTCTTAGTTGTATAAACAAATTGAGGTCAGTCTGTGGGTTGAGACTGATTCAAAAACATTAAACTAAATAGGAGAGGCAAACTTATTTACAAAAGGAAAAGCCAAGTAATTTTAAAATGTGAGTCGTGAGGAAACAAGTGAGATCCAGTTGGGGGGGGGGGGG
>NC_046657.1:148860069-148870086 GCF_010883055.1 Belonocnema kinseyi
CCCTTGGTTTGGGTCTTCTTCGCTCGGGTCAGGGTTTGAGCGGAGAGGCCAGGGAGATGTACCTTGGGTCGAAGCCCGGGGAGATCTGACTTCTGGGTCTCGCGGACCGTACTTTTAGGGGCTTTGCTGCAGCTGCGGCGCACCATTGACGCCGTAACGAGTGGGGGTTTACTAGCGATAATCGATTTGGCGATGTTGCTGGGAGGGGGTTTCGCGCGATTGGCTTACTCTTGAGTCAAATCACAGGTGAGGTTAGGATGGTCAGGCGACGAAAGAAAGAATCGTGGATGATTGATAAATATAAGTCATGTTTATCAATATTATTTATAACCATGAATATAATTTAGCGGAAATCAAAATATTATAAGCAAATGCATCGTTTGGTCATTCATAGAGAGAAAGTAATCGACTTCCTCTCTAGTTGTCTTTAAATTACATAAATTTTGTGACAAATAATTGATAATCAATATGATTTGTTTATTTTGTATCGTCTTTAAATCATGTAAGTGATAATGTAGTGGTAAAGACTACTCGTACGAAATTATGTGTTTAGAAAATTTGTTTATAAAATGAACATATAATATTGAATCACAATCATTCATTACTAAACCTCACCGCTTATATAATTTAAAGGCATTAAGAATGAAAGTAAATTAACTTTTGCTCATAAGTAGCTAAACTATGCATTCGTTCATAAAATTTTGTTTTTAAGATAAATAATATTCAATGACAAGTCTGCAGCTATAAAAATCACCAGTTATGTGTTTTAGAGACGATTTGAAAGCAAACGGTTACTTTCTGTCTATAAAAGGTCAAACTATACATTTGTTTATAAAATTTGTTTGTAAAATGAACAAATAATATCGATGGACATTCTTCACTAAACATCACTTTTGATTTAATTTAAAGATAAGATGTTGACATTTTTTAAATATAATTTGTTTATAATATTTAGATTCGATATACGATTAATTATTTATATTCTTTAGGTACTCAGACATTCATTTTCATCTCAAATTAGATTATATTAGTTATTTACTTGAAGACAAAGACTGATCATTAAAAAATGTCTCATCATCGCTCATTGTTTATTTATGCAAAAAAGATAAACTGTTCAAATTAATAAATCTAATCTATAGACGTTCCCATGCAAATTTTGCTAATCACTTCCAAAAAAATGAGAAAATCGATTAAGAATTGTAGGCTCTAGGTGATTTTGACCGGTAAATTTCCCATTCAGCCCAATCGTGCTACGGAATTGTGTGAAAGGAGCTGTGAGGGGGTGTGCTATGTTCAATCAGGCGTGACGAACCAGGGAGATAAAACTGAAAGAGACAAGACAGTTTCGAGACTTGATTTATTGTTACATTAAGTACCAAAACCAACACTAAATCCATATTTGACTATATTAAAAAGCACACAGCCGTCATTTTGTATTAATGTCTCAGTATTATCATCAGACAGACGCCATCAATCAATTCGATGCGTATTGGAGCGATGAGAGTAGATCTTTTTTCAGAAAAAACTTAATTTTATAATGTAACAAATTTATTTTTTACCTACTCTGAAAATAAGTAAGTATTTTCTGTTATTGGAAGAGTTAACTTGATTTATATGTAGATTTGTATTTAAAGTTCTGTGCTTCGATTCTCAGTGGAGCCACAAGAGTAGATATTTTTTCAGAAAAAAATTTATTTAAAAATTAAAAAAAAAATTTTTTCTATCTATTATGGAAATTATTATTTTCTGTTATTGAAAGGGTTAACTTGATCGATAGGTTGATTTCTAATCTCACGGTGGTAAAGAAGGTATCTACATTGATTAATGGTATTTATCTCTGATGATAATACAGATTCTCTTAAATTACTCGTATCATAAATGGGACTATTTTTTCTCGAAAATGTTACTTTTTTTGGTTCCATTGAAGGGCTTTTAATTAAAAACATTTTTTGTTGAAATATCAACATTGGCATTTTACGTTGTTTGTTGAAAATTTATCTCTTTGGTTTAAAATAAACTATTTTAATGAAAATCAGATAAAAATGAAATAGATAAACAAAAAAATAATAATATAAAATAATATAATTAATATATATGGTATATAATAGATATTAATGAATAATAATAAATAAAAAATAAATAAAAACATTTATCTCTTTTAGTGGAAAATTAACTTTGATGATCATCATAAGTTGTTCTTAGCCGAAAAATCTTTTTGCTCGGTTGAAAATTTGACTCATTTATTTTAATTCCGTTTTCTTTTTTCGAACATTGATCTTTTTAGTGGAAATTTCAGCTATGTGTTTATAGATTGACCTTTTTTAGCTATCTAGTTTTCTTATTTAAAAATTATTTTATGTTGGTTAAAAATTTAATTCTTTAGTTATAAATTAAACTGCTTTGTCAAGAATATTTATTTTAACTTTTCGAGGTTCAGAATTAATTATTTAACAAAAAAGTGAATATTATAATATTTTTTAGATGAAATAACCACTATTAAGTTTTCCGCTGAAAATTAATATTTTTTGTGTCCAAGGTTATACTAACTTGTTTACAAATTATTGTTTGCATTAAGAATTCATAACTTTACTTCAAAATTCATCTCTATGGCTAATAATGCAACTATTCTATTAAAAAATTCGCTTTTTTGCTTGAAAATTAATTTTTTCAACAGAAAATTTAACTATTATATTTTTGTTTAAAAATTTTGTCTTTGGAGGTACGACCTTCGTTAACCTTTTGTTCCATATTTTCTTGATACAAGGTAATTTTAACTTGCTGATTAGAAATTTTTGCGAATAAACGCCACTTTCCAGAAAACTATATTCTATTTTTAGAAAACGAAGGTTTCTTTTTAATTTGTTCAATTTATTCAAGAAATGTAATTATGATAATAAATGTAATAATTTAAATGTTATCAACATGTAAATATAATAACTTTGATTATTTAAATTATTTTGAACTTCGATAAATAGTAATAAAAACAAGATAAAAATAATGTAAGAGCAAAGTTGTTTCTCTAAAAATCTAAAAATAAGTCTCTTGAAGCAGGCTTCTATCTCTTTTTTCTTATTAAATTGAGAAAATCCTATAACCCCATTTAAAAATACATACAAAAAAAGAATATTTTTTTAAGAAAGTATTTTAATTTTTCACAATAATAACAATTTTCTTTAAAATAATTCTTGTTAGGAAAGATAATAAATTTTTAACTAGAATGATGAATTTTCGTTTGAAAACATTAATTTTAAACCAAATAGTTTAATTTTCAACAAAGAAGATGATTTTTAAAGGGGGGCGGGCAATCAATTTTGGACAAAAAATTCTAATTTTCAACAACAAGGGATCAGCGTAGAGCTGAAGGAATAATTCTGAAAAAGGACAGTGAGAAGCAAAAACTGTTTTCGATATCGTGGAAACTGTATTTTTATAGTAAGAAGAAACGCAATCCCTGGAAAATCGTTCATTTTTTAAATTAATGTTACTATTGTTTAAACTAAGTAATGTGAAAGAGTAATAATTCTTTTTTAATAAATCATCATTGTAAATTTTCCTGAAATTTTTAAGAAAAGTTTCTTTCCTTGAAACCTTAAAAATTTGGGACGACTAAAAACCCCCAAAAATAAAATGGCCGAAATATACATAATCCAATATGAAAAATTTCCGAACATTTTATAATATTTCTGAACATAAAACTTTTTGAAAAATAAAATTTTCGACAATTTACAATATAAGTAAATTTTTAATTTTCAAATAACAAACTTCAGGGAAAAAAATTTGCCCAATTGCGAAACATTCGATATTTTTGGATTCCTAGCACTAGAAAGTTTGGTAATTTATAAATTCTGGAAATAAAAAACTAAAAAAATGGCTTTTTAATTTATATTGTTTATTTATTGAAAATACAATTAAAAGATATTTTGACGAAAGAATAAATTTTTTCGATGTCTATTGTATATAAAAAAATTATTGCTGTAATTAAAAAGAACAGTTTTTGAAATAAAAATTCTCGATGAAAGTTTTTTTTAAATGAGCATAGCCGCTTTTTAATTATTTCTCTTGCAATAGAAATCTTGTTTTTATTTTGTTATTTTAATTTGTAGTTAATCATTCTTGGATAAAACTGCAACTTTATGCTTGACAATTCGACAGTTTTGTTAAAAAGTCATACATATAGGTTGAAAATTCAATATTTCGTAAATATTTTACTTCTCCTCTAAGACACACATGTTGATGTTGAAAAGACAAAATACAACCTTTTTTTGAATAAAAGTGAAGTATTTTGTTTTGAAAATTTGTGGATGTTTTAAAGCAATTCAAAAATATTTTTCGAATTCTTAGACATTTTTGAAAGTTTAAAAAAAAGTATTAATCACTTTAAAATTTCTAAAATTCCAAAATATCGTTTGAACTGTCTTCAATTATTCTTATAATTGCCTTAAAATATTTCTAGCTTTTTTCAAAAATCTTAAAAATCTGTATTTTGTTTTTAATTTTTTAAATCTTTTTAAATTTCAAATCATTTTTTAAATTTTCGCAAGTCTTTCATGTATTTTCAGAAACAATTAAAAATTTTACTAAAATTTCAAGATTTTAAAAATCAGGTTTAAAAAATATCTTCCGGATTCTTTGGAAAATTTTTAAAACCTTTGGAAATGTTTTGAAATATATGCTGGAATATTATTGTTAAGTTCATGTTAACCAATAAAACAACATTTTCAATTTTCCTAGCAATCTTTAAAAAATTGAATTTTCTTGAAATTTTCAAATTTCTTAAAAAGCTTCAAAACTTTTTATCGCAAAATTTAAAGCTGGAGCTTTTGCCCTCAAAATAAAGTTAAATTTGTTCTGGAAACTTTTTGACTTCGGGCAACCTGAGATTAAACACCAGACCTATACTTTTTGTAGGTCGCTGAATCCGAATACATGGTTAATTTGACCTTATCAGGTCGGGCTCGAAGTAATTTAAAGATCAGAATGAAGCAAAGTATTGGACCGGAGAAAACTATTGAATCGGACAGAACATCAACTCTCACTCTTTTACGGTCACTGAATCCGAATCTGTAGCAGTGGTTAACGCCGATTTAATTTTTTTTATTTTGATCTCAAGTCTGGCCTGATCAGGCCAACCTTGCCCGGAATTAAGAAGCAGCGACCCCAAAAACTTATCAGAGTAAAGGTTTTCGCCAACCCAATGTTTTTCTTCATTTTGACTTCCACTTGACCTTTATCCTGACCTGAAGGGGTCAACCGGACCCCGGATTTGGATTCAGCGACCTCAAAAACGTACAGTTTCAGTGATTTCACTCGGATCGCAGAATTTTTTTGTGGGGCTGTATTATCATTATTCAAATAATTATAAAATTTCACTTTTTCAGAAAATATAGACGAATAAAGTAGTTGTTAAATTAAATCGGGTTGTGTAGGATCATTTACATTAAAAATGTTGCAGAAATTGAGATAATTTGTTGGAACCACTCAAATTTTTAAAATAAATTTTTTTAACGTTTTCATGAATTTCAATTGAAAATAAACAAAATATTTAATTTTATCTTGCTTCAAGATTTCCTGTTTTTTAGGCTTTGGATACTCATTTATTTAATTGGTAAGCAACAACAAGATACTTAAAGAAAAAGTGAATTACCTGACTTTGGTTGCAGGGATGACGGTCCTGGTTGGTGATTTGGTGATACTGAATGGTGGTTTGGTGATCCTGGTTGGTGGTTTGGTGATCCTGGTTGGTGGGCTGGTGATCCTGGTTGGTGGGCTGGTGAGCTGAGTTGATGGGCTGGTGATCTAGGTTGGTGGGTTGATGATCCTGGTTGGGTGAAAGGAGCTTGTTCACGCGGGGCTAAGCACGGGAACAAACCGCGTACACACTGAAAATTTCTTCCTTGCAAGCTGAATTCTATAAAAGCAAAAAGCACACTTGAAAGATCAGCGAAGTTGTGCAGTTTCCGGTTTGGCTCTATTAGAGATCCTATAGGTAGATTTGTGTCACAACTTACCACTGTTTTCATCGGCTAACGTTAAACCGGAACCAGACGTGATTAAAAGCGAGCGATTTCCAAACAAAAATTTACAATAAATTTACAATTTTGAAAATTTACTTTTTTTAGCGACACATTCACGTATTTTATTACAATTAGTGTTTTTTGGTAGAAAGTTAACACTCTAGGTGATAATTTCTGTTGAAAGCTCTTTCATTGTTTGATTGAAATTTTTTTTCAATTGTAAATTTAATTATTCGACATTTGGATGAAAAAAGATCTTCTATAGTTAAAAATTTATCTACTTAGTGAAAAATTAATGCAATTTTTTTTTAATAATTTTTTTTTTACAAAATTAAATTTTCTAATAAATTTTTCGTTTATTGCTTAAAAATAATTTCCATAACTAAAAATTAACATATTAAATTTGTCGTTGAAAACTAATCTCTTTTTAGTTGAAAATTCAACTATTTGGTTACAAGTTTATGTATTTTGTAAAAAATTAATGTTCGTGGTAGAAAATTCGAGGAATTCGGAGAATTCCAGGAATTCAATAAATTCAAAGAAACTCTTAAAAATGCATAATACCTACATAAAAAGGACCACCCTTGTGTACCCTTGTTAATAAATCATCTATTGGGTTAAAAATTTATTTTTTTTCTTAAAGATTAATCATTTATAAATGTTTTCACTGAAAATTTTCTATTTCACCTTGGGTGTAAAAAATAAAGTTTACCTAATTTTTAGTTGAAAATTCGACATTCTTAGTAGAAACTTAATCATTTTGGTCGAATATTGATTATTTTAGTAAAACATTAATTTTTGTTCTTGACAATTAATTTTTTTAACTGAAAATGTACCTATTCCAATTTTAGTAAAAATTCATGATCTTCGTTGAAAACATAGCTATTTGGTTCAAATTAATGTTTTAAATTAAATATTCATCATTTTCACTGAAAGTTCATTTTTTTGCTTGAAAATTGATCTAATTTGTTTTAAACATTTTTTTCTATTGAAAATATTAATTCTTTTAACTGAATATTTAATTATTTAATTTTTTGTTGCAAACTCATATTTTTTGTCAAATAAGTTTTTTCCAGCGATTTTTTCTTATTTCTAAACACCAACAAACACAATTTGCCAGTTAAATAAAAATCCAACAAAAAATTACTTTTAAGTAAATAGTTTTTTTTTACAAAACAGATAAATCTTAAACAAAGTGTATGCATTTTTAACCAGACAGATACGTTTTCTTACCAAAAAGACTCGTTTTCCCTTAAAACAATAAATCTTTACCCTAAAAACCGAATTTTTAACCAAATAGTTCAATTTCTACCAAAAAAGATGAAATTATAATTAAAGCGATTAACTTCTTGCCAAAAATTCAAATCGTCAACAAAATATGTAAATTATAAATAAAAATTAGCAATTTTTTTCCTACATAATTAATTTTAAATCAAGTAGTTGACTTGCTAAACATAAAGATGAATTTCCAAAAAAGAATATTATTTCATATTCAATAGAAGTTTCATTTTTCTTGGACAAAAATGCAACTGTTTGGTTGATAATTACTCTATTTTGTTACACTGTCATCTTATTTTACTGAAAATTATCCGGTTTTCTTGAAAATTTAAGTCTTCTGTACGAAACTTACTTTTTATTTCATATTTATATTTTGGTGTTGAAAAATGCACTGTATCTTTCAAAATTAAAAAATCTTTTCTGGATTAAAGTTCCACTTAAATAACAAAATACAGTGTAACTCTTCTATAGCACCGATTTTAGGGCTGACGGTGGATGGGAACTAACTCATTTCAGCCCGTTTCGCTTTTGTTCGTTCATGCTTGAGTGCTCGTCTGAGTTACAACCGCAGACGCCACGCACCCCGCCCAGATCCTGTTACACCTATCTGCGACGCGGCATCAATTTTCGGAAGGGCTATAGAAGAGAGGGCTATTAAAGGGTTTCTCTGTAATTCAAGTATTTTGTCCAAATTTTATTCGTTTTGGTTGAAAAACTTCCTCTCTTTTTATCGAAAACTTAATTTTTGTAGTAGCAATTTATTTTTTGTTAAAAAATTCATATTTTGATCATTAAAAGTAGCCTAAAATTCTTTTGAACCGAAAAATTATTGAATTTTTTGAAAATGTATCTTTTTGATTAAAAAAATGTAACTGTTTTAGTAGAGAATTCACTCATTTGGTAGAGAATTCAATTACTTTGTTAGAAACATCGTTTTTCGTTGAAAAAGTCTGTTTTTTCAGATCGAAAATTCAATGTTCTTTTTCCAAAAAATTTTATTTTCAGTTCATATTTTGATATTTAAAAGTCGACTGTAATCTTTTTTAAATGAAAATTCAACTCTTTTTTGGAACTTCATCTTTTTTAGTTGAAAACGTGTCAGTTTTAGCATAAATTTCATTTTTTCATGAAAATGTCTCTTTTTTGGGTAAAAGTTCTTCTTCTTTGCTTAAGTATGAAACTAGCTTGTGGGAAATATTTGGTTAAATCACTTTTTTAATTAATCATTTTTGTGAAGATTTACAATTTTTACTTGAAACTTCAAAGCTTTGTTTGAAAATTTAACTATTTAGTGTAAAAGCTTTTTTTTAATGAAACTTAATTTTTTAACTAAAAATGGAATTTTTCCGTTTTCTTAAGATTGATCTTTTTCAGTTAGAAATTCTCCTTTTTTGGTAAAAAGCATAACTTTCTTGGTGGAAATTCAATTCCTGTTTGGTAAAAATGCATCAGCTTCGTGGAAAATTAACTTTTGGCTAAAATTCATATTTTTGGTTACAAAATTCCATTGTGGTACTAAAAATTTGACTCTTCGCTTTATTTTTCAATAATTCAGATAAATTTTCATTTCTTTTTTGAGTAGAAAATTATTATTTTTTAAAAATTCGTTTCGTATGGTTAGTAAATCCTTTTTTTACATTCTCATCAGAGAAGGTATTAGATTTGTGTAAAATATTTCTTTTTGTTGTAAATTATTTTTTATGTTACAAAATTCAGCTTTGTTGATTGATAATTCAACTTATTTGGCCGAGAACTCTTAAAATTAGTTGAAAATCCGTTCTTTTTTTTTTAATAGAACCTTAACCTTTTGGCCTACAAAGTCATATTTTTGGTTAAAAAGTTAACAACTAGAATTTAGAGTTGAACCTTTTATTTTAGAAACGCGAATTTTGATTGGCGACTTTTGATAATAGTTAAAAATTTATCTCTCTTGTTGTAAATTAAACAATTTTGTTAAAAATGACTTTTGTGTTTGAAAATTTACTCTTACAATTGAAAATTTACCCATAACATTTATGGTTGAAAATCATTCTTTGTAAGTAAGAATTCCAACTTTTTTGTAAAAATTGAATTTCGTTGTTTAAAATTCCTTTTTCATTTGTATAGAGTTTAGAGTAGAAAGTTAGTACTTTTTAATAATTTAAAATTATTTTTTTTTCGTTTGAAAATGTAGCTATTCTATTTTTTGTTTAAAATTTACTTTTCTTAGTTTCAAAATTCAATAATACCCAGATAAATTGTTAAATACAATGCAATTAGGAAAGTGGAACGACGGTATTAGGGACTAAAGCGTAGGCTTTGGACCCGCTTCGTCGGCTTGCGGGTTCGATTCCCGCCTCGCGCTCTAAAAGAGCCTCGGCAGCCTTCTAGAGGAAAAGGTTCTCTAAGTACTCAAAGCTGTTGCTCTTGGTGGTTCGGAACCCAGCTTAAACTGTAGGTCCCTCTCTCACCACCATGTAAGTGTGTTAATCTCTGGGGGGGGGGTCATAATAAAATCAACAGTTCTCAACAAGAAGATGTGTGGGATTAAAAATTGCCCAAAACGAGACACTTCGAAAAATATTTTGTCGATGTACGTGAAAAAGTATGACTCCAAATCAAGTGACTGAACCCGTTAAACTTTCACTATATTGCCTTCAAATTCTTTTAATGAAGCTGAAACTGCTGCACAATCGTCTTTCACAAAACATGTTTAAATTCTCATCATAGAAGGTATTAGATTTGG
>NC_046657.1:148870098-148886191 GCF_010883055.1 Belonocnema kinseyi
CCCCCCCCCCCCCCCCCATATAAAATGTCAACGCTTTGAAACACTCGGAATTCGAAAAAACAAGTTTTTACAAATGTTTCTGCCTGTGTGTCTGCCTGTCTATGCATGTCTGTCTGTATGTCCGTCTGTGAGCACAACTTTTGAAAAAATTAGTCTATTTGATTGAGCTTCGGTACACTATTTCAGTGTCAAAAACTGAAGTTCAGATTCATTAGTCAGCCATTTTGCATACAAATTCAAGCAGTAAGCGCATTTGTTCAAATTTTGCAGAACACTTTTTTCAAAATCCAAAAATTCTCTTTACGGCTATTCGTAGTACGTGAAAATGCGAATATTTTCTCCTTATGATTTTTTTCCATATAAAACAAAAATTACGAGAGTTATAGCACGTATAAAGTTAAAGAAATGAAAAATTTTAAATTAATAGCACCTGACATAAAAAGTCTACAAATGCAAAATGTTAATTTTTAAAGGACTTTCAAGTTTATCATAATAAATTTTGGAATTTTTTTGAGAAATTGAAGCTTTAAATTTTGACGGCACCAAAATAATGAAAAATAAAAAATTCCATTTTTCAAACAATGCAAGATACGAAAAAAGATGCATTAACAAGTTGCACTCAAAGTTTAATGACAAATAATATTTAATTACGTTTAGAAAAGATTATATCTTACGAGTATTACAGAATTAAAATGCTGATATTTGACTATCAATGATCAAGGAATATGAAAAATTAGTCAAGGAAAAATCAGGGAATTTTGAAAATAAAGTTTCTCGGAAACCCCGCCTATTTCTACCAGCCATATGTCGCGAAAAATTTCTGAAAACTAAAAATTGCGTACAAGAACAGGGGTGGGGGTTGAAATATTTGGTTACATAATTTAAGTACGGCTACTCCGTTATTTTAAAGACCCAAGTTCACAATACTCACCAACAGAATTAAAAATAAAGACCAATGTGGCTACCAGAATATGAATCAACCTCATTTTTTCAAAGTGTAGGAGAACATGACTAAGGCGTCAATTCTGAAACAGCTTCACTAATGAATAATCTGATTCTTAATGTATGTATACCATTCTGATATTTGCATTTCCCCTTTCCGGGTACCAACCTTGGCACAAAAAAGATTAAGTATACATATTAGAAAACATTGAAATTGTAAAAATTTGTAAAAAAAATGTAGAAGCTTCTTAATACTTTTGAAAGATTTTGAAATAACATTTTTTCAAAGATTTCTGGGATAGTTTTAAATGTTATAGGTTCAATTTTGAAGGAATTATTTTAAGTTCTAAAGATTTTACATCCCGTGCAGAAATTCCGATCTGGCCCCGATCGGGGCCAGACCAGTCCTGATCAGGTCCCGATCGGGAATCCTGGTCGGGGCCAGATCCCGGATAAAACACACGCATAGATCGAGGCCATGTCGAGACACCCGATCGAGAAACCCGATCGGTAAACGATCAGTCTCAATATAATCCATTCGTCAATTTCAAGAATGGAGATTTAATATAAGTAAACTCTAAACTATCGAATGGTCCTCTCCTTTTGAAGGCTACCTTAATATTTTGAATTTTTAATTAAGTTATTTTAATTTAAAATTAAAGTACGACATGCACGAAAAGAAAAGGTTTCAGACTACAAAATTTATTTATACTTTTGAGAAACGTAAGATTATTGTAGATGGTATCAGTTTCAAAGAAAAGGTTATTTTTTGATGAAAAAATGGATAATAACCACAAATATTTTGAATTAACAATTTTAATTTCTTGACAAAAATTTTGTCTATAAAACTTCTTAAAAAATTAGAAAAAATTTTTCGCAAAAAGATTCGATACAACTTGAAATTTTCGAATGCTTCCAAAGAAAATCAGCAGTAACCTATGATTTACGATTTATTAACATTTTACTGTAAAGAACTTAAATTTTCTGTAAATTGCATTACTTCTTAAGAAATTCGAGAAGGTTGTTGTAGATAATATTTTGAATATGCATTTCATTAATTTTTATTGTTAATTATTAATTTCCACCTGATGGACGTTTTTATAATTTTATATGTCACTATTTATAATAAGAAAGAAAAAGAACTTTGTTTTTTAGCATTTGAAACTTCGCGCGAAACCAATTAGATGCTGAATGCGACGCATGCGCAGTGTAGTAACTAGCTCTTGTTGGAATTCCTACACAATTGACATTTTGAATTTTGATTGTACTACTTGATTCTGAAATTCATGTTATGAAAATTTGTCCTTAATGCATCTCTGAAATGAATTTATTATTAATACAGAATTAAAGTTTCAATAACAGAATCGATTGTGTCACATATTTTATTCTCAAAATCTAAAAACATTCAAATTTTGTGCATACTGCAATCCATTTTTTCTCAATAGATTTGATAATTCTAACTCTACATTAAATAAAAGAACCTTGAGTTCTTAAATAATAATTGAAAACAAACTAATAATTGAAAACAACAATAATTGAAAACAATCTGTGGCCCAGGTATGGGCCACAGAGTTCTACCGATCAGGGCCAGATCGGGAAATCCGATCAGGGCCGGGTCGGTATTAAGTTTGAAATCGGGCAATTTCTGCACGGGATTGGGAGAAGAAAAATATTAAAGACTTTAAGACAATTATTTTAATTTTTTAGGATTTAGAAAAATTTCAGGTGGAATCAATTTTGTAAGGCGTTAAGAGAATGAAACAAATATTTTCAAGATTCATGGAATAAGTTTAAAGAATATTTTTCTTGATAAATTTTGAGAGCAAATTAAAAAAGATTACAAAAAACTTTTAATTATCTCCTAGAATTTTGAAAGGATATAAAAGCGAACAAACAAAAATTATTTAGGTTCGTAGGGTAAATTATAACGATTTTTTATTTCGATTAAATAATTTCAAGCGAATATTTAGTTAGGTTTTTCAAAATATTTAAAAACCTTTTCAAAATTTTCAAAGAAGAACCTAAATATTTTCAGACAATTTTCTCAATTTTGCAGGATTAAAAAAAAATACGGAAAGATTGAGATCATTTAAATTTTTTATGAGGTTTGGGAAGTTTGATTTGCAAATAAAATACAAATACGTGAATTCCGAAAAGAATAATTTTTTAATTCGAAAATTGTTAAATTTTAAACGTTTCAGTTTCAACTTTCTGGAGTATACATTTCTTCATTTTTTATATTTTAAATTCACAGTAACTTTTAATCTTAGAATTTATTAAAGAATCAAAAAATAAAAAAAAAGATTTTCAAAAAATTGAACTTAGGCCTTTTTGATTCTTCCTTCCTTCATTGTATTCATTACTAATTATTAATAAGAATTGTTATTATTTATAAATAACGTGAATAATGCAAATATATTATTAATAATATGATAAAGGATATGATATAATATTTATTATGATAGTATGCATCGTTTAACATTTCTTGAACGTGTGTTAAAAATATGTTTTCTTTTTAATCAAAAAAAATGTAAAGGAAAAATTAAATAGTTCGATTTTCAGCAGAAAACGATTTTTTGACTAAATTAACGAATCTTCAGTTAACTTCTTAAATTTTGTATATTAATACTCAAGGACGAAAATTGATTTCTCTAAATGGTATTTTTACAACTTTGACGCAATTTTTAAAAATGTATTTTTTTGTTTTAAATATGAATGTATGTATGTGTTAGATATCTCCCTTTGCGAGTTTTAGGGCCTCTGCTCCCTGTACATTTATTTACAATTTCATCCTTAGTCTAACTTAACTACTACTCATATTCAAATCAATTTTTTCTTTACACTGTCCTTTTTCAGGATTACCCGTTTGGCTCTGCCTTACTCCCGTGTTTTCCCTTACTTCTTCCAATTTCTTCATCCACATAACTCCCTGTTCCATTGCCATCCAAAATCCATCTTACACACTCATTCACACTAAACTGCCCCTCTTCCTCTCCTGTACATATCTCTAATATTTGTTCCCATGGCTTTATTTCGTATCCGCATACTCTAAACAGATTCACCTCTTCATCCATCAAATATCTGCATTCTCTCACTCCTACCATTCTAAACCATACAACTCTACTTCATTTTTTCCTTTTTTATTTTTTGCAAATATTCTGGTTCCGTCAACACTTTGGCCATTATGTACCATCTATTGTACCTCGAATCTATAATCTTTGTCTATCTCTCTTTTCCTTGTTTTACTAATAGCTCTAACTCTTTGTCCTGCCATTCCATAACCCATTCTTTTCATTTTTCTCCATTCTTCCTCCCATTTTGAAATTCCTAAATTTTCTCTTGCCTCATTGTTCTGAATTTTTCCCAAACATACTTGTCTTATTCTACTTCCCTCTCTCCTTTTTAGCATCTCTTTATACCTCCAGGCTCTCTTAATATGTTTAGTTACCATTTTTTCACTTCCTTACTCTTCTCTTAACATGCCTTCTGAGCATATCCAACTGACCCCCAGTACCCATCTCAGAAATCTTCCATGCATGCTTACCACTTTCCTACACTCTTTCATCCCTGTACCCGTTAAGACCCCATTTGTTCCCCATTCAGTTCCTTTCTAAAAAACTCGAAAAAACAGCAAAATCAACTTTAAAATGTTTGAAATTTGGATTCTACGTTAAAATTCCGTATAAAAGGTCACGGAATAATCGAAATAGTTTTTTTTTTCGCAACGGTAAAAAGTTTAAAAAAAATATAAGACATATAACACCTGTTCACTGCTACACTTCAAACGCATCGCCTGTAAGTAGCAGTCAACAGGCGTTATACGACTTATATTTTTTTTAAACTTTTTACCGTTGCAAAAAAAAAACTATTGCGATTATTCCGTGACCTTCTATAGGGAATTTTAATGTAGAATCCGAATTTCAACAATTTAAAAGTTGATTTTGCTATTTTTCGAGTTTTTAAAAAGGAACCGAATGGAGACCCAATGGGGTCTTTACGGGTACTTTGTAGAAGCTCCATTCGGTTCATTCGGACCACCAGGGATCTCAAGGTTGATTTCACCAAAAATGAGAACTCTTCCTCGCTCATCTATTTCCCAGTATCTCTAATCAGATCTTTATAATTTAATTATTTTTTAAATGAAGTTCCTTCTCCCATATCTATCGTCCGTTGGCTGGATGAGATTCTCTACGCCGTAGGTCAGTGTGTTGGCGCGAGAGGCCCGTAGAAAGGAAAGAGACGGAGCGTAATTAAACAGAAAGGAGGAAGCGTGTAGAAGTGAGGGAGACGGACGCGGCGTATGTGACTTAAAGAAGGAGCTAGCCGACAACCCGATTGGTCACTGTTTGCGCGCTGAGTTTGAATTATATAAATATTCAGATTTAATATTTCTAACAAATAATTATTGAAATATGACGAAATAGAATTTCCCTAATCCAAAAATAAGATTTTAGAGTGTTAGATATAAAAAGTTTAATTATAATGAAAAAGAGGTTATGAATTCTGAGTTCAGAGAAATAAATCATTCCCAATGATTAATCTCGTCTCTGTCGAGTCTAAAAATGAAAATTTTGTTTATTTCCGACAATGTCATTCAAAATAAAATTCCGAAAATTACGAAAGATGAATTAAGAACAATTAGTTACTGCACTGATAAATGTTATAGCATACATTTTTTAATAACTTGAAGAAGACCTGGATTACAAGAAAGTGATTTTGAATTTAAAGTAATTAAATTTTTTTGTTTACAACTAAAACTTCTTATTACCTTTTTATTAACATTTTTAAATATTTAAAACGCTAAATTTAAGAAAAAGTCTTTTTTTTTAAGTCGGAATGAATCATCTTTTTTGCATGGAAATCGCATTATTTTTTGAACGATTACTAAAAAATTCGAATTTATGATTAAGGAATTACTTTTAATGCGTTTTTCAATAATTATTAATCATAAATATTACATCTGAATATTTATATAATTCAAACTCAGCGCGCGAACAGTGACCAATCAGGTTATCAACGCCTGGTCAGCGCGACGCAAGCGCAGTTTAAAAAGTTTCCAAGATTGGGGATATTGTTGACCACGCGCGAGTTTGTTGGACAATTCGGAATTTTCCGGTTATTGTCGGCATCTTTGAAAATATAGGGGCGAACTGGAACAAAAGTAGGGTGACCAGATGTCTGAAGTGGAAAAAACAGACACCGGTCCCGCCACCCCCACCCACCATCACTCCGCCATATATCCAAGTAGACAAGTACACTTTCTTTTGCCATAAAGTTCACAACTAATCGTGATTAACGTTTAAAAAAACATTCAGTATACTTACGGATTGGTTGTTTTGTTACCGATTGACTGATTGACAATCTGCGTAAAAAATTCACCTGTTATAGAAATACACAAAAACAACGCGATCTATGCGACAGTCTGCTCATCAGGACAGCAAGTCGAATAACGAGACGCAATTAAGTCTCATATTTCTAGGGAATTTTACCGAATTATGCGTGCTAAACTGATTGTGCGTCCTCTATACGTGTCGCGACGAACTACGAGCGCGGGCGCTTTTGAACGCTGAAATCTAGAAACATATTTCGGCAAAATTGCAGGCGTAATCTACTTTTTCTTCAAAAATGCGAAAAATACGGAGATTTTGCAAAAAATATGAATTAACGGACACAGAACTAAAAAAAACGGACATATCCATTTTAAAACGGTCGCCTGGTCACCGTAAACAAAAGCGGCGAATCACTCGGGGTGAGCCAACTCGTGATATGAAAATACCGTAAAATCGACACTTCATCTGACAGGCCCTTTTACTTAGACTTTCTCTTGAAAATTCTAGTGAAAAAGAATTTATTTTTTATTAGGAAATTTAAGGAAATCTACGATATTCAGTTTTACCATAAAAACAAGATTTTCTCATTATAATGAGATTGTAAAAACACTATTAGTCTTAAACGATAAGTTTATTTATTTATATGATTGCCCATACATAATTTAAATTAGATATATTTATGATACATGATTAACGTAAGATTTATTATTATTATTAATCATTAACGTAAGGTGTATAATTACACATAATTAACAGAAAAGGCCGTACTTAAATTAGGAATTGATTATAAGCCCTCTCTAACACCCCCGCCAAAGCCCCTGTAACAAATCGTAAAAAAATATTTAAACCCCCCACCCCACCCCTTAATTTCCGTAATTTTTAAGTTTTTAGAAATGTTTTGCTAGTTATTGTTAGTTGAATTTAGTCTTTTATTTCAAACAAAAAATGTATTTTCTACCATAAAGGATGGCTTTTTATCCAAATACTTCCATATTAAACAAAACAATTACATTTTTAACATAATTCTTGAATTTCCAATCTAAAATGATAGGTTTCCAATCTGAAAAGATAAATTTCTAACCAAAAATGAAATAGTTTATATTACAATCAAAAAAACGAACTTTCAACATATGAAGATATTTCACAAGAAAGAAATAAAGGCCATTTTAAATTGTTAAACCTACATGTCAGCAGACGAATTTTCTCCTTAAAAATAGAATTTTCTACAAAAAAACGACGAATTTTCAGATACAAATTCATTGTGCGTTGAAATGATGCATTTCACCCAAAAAAGATTAAATTTTAACCCAATATTAAAAAAAAAATGAAAATTATATTTACAGATGAAAAATTGATTTTAAACCAAAGGAAAAAGACAATATAATTTAATTCTCAATTAATTAGCTTGATTTTCAAATTGAAAAGAATAATCTTCTACAAGACAGTGAAATTTTCAACCAAAGAAATTAATTTTCAACTAAAAATGTAAATCTCTAGCAACAAAAAATGATTTCTTAACAAACCGATTTAACCAAATCTTTTTAACAAAATAGTTGAATTCTTAAGCGAAGAAGAATAATTTTAATTAAAAAGTGTCATTTTCATTAAAAATAAATGACATTTCTACTAAAACAGGCGAATTTTTAAATCAAAAGATAAACTTTCAGAAAAATTATTTAAACTTTTTGTTAAAAAAGATTTTAGTTCACTTTGCACGGTGAAAATAGAAATATTCAAATCAAAAATAAGTATATGTGAAAAAAATTAACCAAAACGGATGAATTTTTAACAAAATAGTTAAATTATCTACCAAAAAGTTGCATTTTTGTCTAAGAAGGATGACATTTGTACAAAAACAAAGAAATTTTCATTAAAAACGAATTTGTTTTAAACGTTGAAGTTTCATCACGAAAATATTTCCGTTCATTTTTCCAACAAGAAAATATAAATTTTAAATTGTAACAAAGAAGCATAAGAAAGAAGCATAACAAAGAAGCTTGCTCTCTCGAAACTTAAGCGGTTCTCTCAATAAGAACGATCGACTTTCCCCTATTTTTCTCGTTTCTATAGCGTGTAAACGTGTGCTCCATACGTATCATTTTCTTAATCAAAACTAGCTATTTTCAAAAAAGATCGCACGGATTGATAGATGAAAAAATTTACATTTTTTATTATTATTTTTTAAATCGTCGCAATCTTATAAAAAAGCCTTGAAATAAATTCGGTGGCATTCAAAACAAGTGCGGTAGTGGAGGTACTGTTTAACCACGGATTAGTTTAAGTGCTCTTATTGAGAAGCCTATTATTAGCAAGTCCGAATTCTATGGCTATACGTAATTTACATAAGATATGTCCGCGCATGCGACTTGATTAGCACATCCCAGAAATTACAAATGATATTCTACTCTTGGCTATTCACCTTCAAAATCATGCAATTGCGCAGCATAAATATCTGACGTTTCTGGTATTAAAATTATTTTAATCTTAAATAAAAATTAAAAAACCAAAAAATAAGTCTCTTAAAGCTTTTCTCTATCTCTCGTTTCTATTCAAATTCAGAAAATCCTATTACCACATCTAAAAAACGAAACAAAAAATGAATCTATATCAAAGTAGCTGAATTTTTCACAAAAAGTACAAATTTTCTTCAAACTAAATTAATTTATGAATAATTAAATTTTCAACCAAACTAATCAATTTTTAACTAGAATGATGAGTTTTAGATTAATAAAATGAATTTTCAACCGACTAGTTTAATTTTTTAATAAGAAGATGAATTCGGAAAGGGGGAAGTCAATTTTCGACCAAAAATTCGACTTTGCAACAATAATAATAAAAATATTTTTGAACGATAACATAAAACGACTTTTTTTCAAAAAGTTCAATAATAAAACAAAAGAAATTGATTTTCTAATAAAGTTATGAATATTTATTCAAAAAGGTACACTTTTAACGTAGTAGTTGAACTTTCTATAAACAAATGGCTCGATCTTCCACTTTCCCGTAAAAAATATGACTACTTTTGTAATTATCATAAAAATTTCCTCATAATTTTTATAATTTACTATAATTTTCCAATGTTTATGATATGACCGAATTCAAAAATTTCTCACAATAGAAAATTGCAAAAACAAAATTACAAAGTTTCTATTGTGGACAATCTCAGTAGTTTTATGAAATTTTAGATTATTTTAGAAATTTTTTGAATTAATGATAATTTTAGAAATTTTGGTGAATTCGTGAATTTTTAAAAAATTTTATTCGAAACCATAACTATTTTTTTGTAATTCATGTATTAAATTTAAAAAATTTAACTCTTTTGTGGGCAATGAGTGGAAAGCAGTCATTTGAAGGGAACATTTAAAAAAATTTGTTTAAATTTTGTAATTTTTAAAAATAAATCAAGAAGATTTTAGGGCAGATTTTTCAGTCGTGGACAGTTTTTTAAAAACTGTTAAAAAATGTCATAATTTCAAAATTACATATAGAATTAAAAAGCAAATTTTTTGAAAGGATTGAAAATTTGAAAAAGATTTTAACAAATGTAATACAACATATAGATTTTTGACGATTTTGTGAACGAAGCAGAAGCTATTTAAGAATTGGTAAGGGATTTAAGAGAATTAGATTTTTTCAGATCCCTAGAAAATATAAAATTATTGTTTTTTTTTCTAATTAACCTCATTAAAATATTTTAAAATATTTTAAAAAAGTATAGAAATTCTTTAAAAAACATACAAAGCAATTTTTTACTGGTTGAAACATTTTTCAAACATTTTAGGAAAATTTTGAATCGGGAATTCAAAGCATTTAGTTTAAAGTAATTTTTTTGTTACAATTACAATTTTTTTGTTAAATGTATTTTCTGACATTATTCTTCAATTTGGAAATAAAAAAATTTACATCATATTTCTCAATCCAAAAGAAAAATACAAGAGCAAAACTGCTATCAAAAGAGAAATGATTTATAAAACTGCTATGCGCAATTAAAAAAAGAAAGCTTGAATTCAGAAATTAAAAAAAAGATTGTTACTTTAGATGTGATAGAGAATTTATAAAAGTATATTAGGCCTTCAAAAATTTTCGTTGATCAAAATATTTAATTAATTTATTTTCAATAAATAATAATTATGAAGAAACAATTTTTTTTAGTTTATTTGAATTTGGGATTTTGCTATGGTTTAAAACTTGTAATTGTCGGATGATTTACAATTCGGCAACTTTCTGCCGCAAATTTCTTTCTTCGGGAATTTCCCAATTCGAAATTTTTATATTTTGGTAATTTCATAGATTCTGAAACTTGTCGTTACGAATTTTTTTCTACGGACTTTTACATCCCTGGAATAATTTAATAAAATATTTTTTATTTTATTCATTATTTTATATTATGATTATTTATTTATTCCATTAACACAAAAATATTCTAACGGAAAACGTTTGTTCAATCTTCTCCTTATGCAAGGTAATTCTCATGGACGAACTCCACACTTCGAATTATTCGATAACTATAATTATTATAAGAGTGAGTTCGACTGAAAAATCCCGAAAAATAAAATTCAGAGTAGTCTAAAATTTCCGAATAAAAAATTTCGGAATAAATTTCCCGTATCAGAAAATTCCCTGATTAGAAAATTCCCTAATATTAAAATTCCTGAATAGGAGAATCATATAAAAGTGATGGTCCCAACAGAAAATTTGCTTGACTGAAAAATACCGAAAAATAAAATTGCCAACATTGAGAAATTCTCCAATTGGAAAATTTTCGTATAATGAAATTCCTAAAAAGTTGGAAAATATCTTTTTAAAAATCAAATTTTTCATACAAAACCAATAATTAAAAAGAAACTTCACAATAAATCAGTGCTGAATTAAATCCGGCACAGTTTGCTAAAAAAAATATTGTTTATAGAAATATTTGATTATTGTATTTTTGAATAATAAAATATATACATAAGAAACAATTTTTTAATCTTTTAAATTCTGGAATTTCCTGATTCTGATTTATTCTGGTTAAAAATCACATTTTTCTTGCAATTATTTTAAATCTTTTCCAGAATGAAGTTATTCATAAATATTTAAAACACCTCTAAATCTTCTGAAAATCTTTCTGAATAATTTAGCTTTCATACAGAATTTTTAAAGAATGAAAATTTTTTAAAAATTGCCCTAAAATCTTCCAGATTCTTTTTCGAATAATTCTGAAATTCAAAATGTTTCTTTAATTAAAAAATTTGTTCTGTCATTCAGGTTTAATTTATAAATAGTTTTAATAAATTTTTTATAAATTTAGTTTTATCGCCTTCTTTTTACTCAAAAGCAAAAATTTGTTTTTGGAAATTTTTCTATTATTGCATAGTTTGATAAAAAACATTTCTGGATGATATTTTTCTTAAATTATTGTTATTTAAATTCAAACAATAATTCTAGATACTTTAAACACTGAAAATAATTTTTTCGTTTAATGAATATATTCTAAGTTACTTTATTTTCAATAAATCAATAATATTTATAGAATAATTTTTCAATTATTTAAATTCAGGAATTTCTTTTTCGAGATTTTTACAGTGCTGGGAAAATTTTTTTAACAAAAATACAAATTTCGAATAAATATTTGTTTTTTATTTTGCTCAATTTTTAAAAATGTTATATCAATTTCATTTTCTAAAGAGCCTTGGGAGAATATAAAAACGTTTTTGAAGATGTAAAATAAGTCAAATAAAACTTTTCATATAAAAATCAATCTTTCAAGAAAAATTTGATATTTTATGGCGAAAAAAGGTCTTCATTAAAAAAAAAAAAAAATGATTTGATATCGTGCAAAAGGGGCGAATTTTTAACGAAGTATTTACAGTATCAAACAAGCAGAGGAATTTTCAACTAAAACGGTAATTCCCAAAAGAAACTTCTGCCAAAATTAATTAATTTATCACAAAAAAATGAATTTTCATATATAAATGAATATTAAATTAATATCAAAATTAATTTTGATATATAAACTAAAAACGATTTCATTTTTAAACATAAAAAGTTTCATTATTTCAAAAAGGAAGAACTTTTAACAAACCAGTGAAATTTTAAATCAAAACAGATTTATTTTGAATTAAACAGTTACATTTCCAGCCCATAAAGATTAAAATTCTGCCAAAAGAGATGAAACTTCAAATATAGTTTAAAACGGCTTAAAGCCTAATTGAAATTTGAAAAATCTTTAAAAATAAAAAATTATCTTGAAATTTTCAAGCTTTCTTAGAATTTTCTTTAAAACGTTTTTAAATATTCTCTAAGAATTTATTTTTTAAAATCAATAATCATTGTCAATTTTCCACAGATTTTAAAGAAAAGTTTCTTTTCTTGAAACCTTAAAAATTTGGGACAACTGAAAAATCCCAAAAATGAAATAGACGAAATATAAATAATAATTTAATATGAAAAATTCCCGAACATTTTATAATATTGCGGAATATAAGAATTTCCGAAAAATAAAATTGCTCACAATTTACAATTTTAGGGAACTTGAAAATTTCCGAATATTAAAATTCCAGACAAAAAATTGCCGAATTATAAATATTCGATATTTTGGAATTTCTGACTCTAGAAATTTTGCGAATTTATAATTTTCCGAACTGAAGAAATAAAAAAAATCGCTTTTAAATCAATATTATTAATTTTTAAAGAACGCAGTAATGAAACATTTTGACTAAAGAACACATTTTCCATTTTTAATATATTTAAAGAAAAATAATTATTTTGCTAATAAAAAAGAACAGTAATTAATAAAAAAATTCTCCATGAAAGTTTTTTTTTAATTTCATACATATATGTTGAAAATTCAACTATAATTTCATAGAAAATATACTTTTTCATTAAAAGTCACATTTTGATGTGAAATTACCTTTAAAAAATATCTTTCAGATTCATTTTTGAAAATTTTAAAAACCTTTTGAAATGTGTTGAAACATATTTGAATACGAGTATACATTTAAAATTAATTTTTACTAAGAAAAAAAAATTTTCAATTTTCCTAGCAATCTTTAAAAAATGGAATTCTCTTGAAATCTTTTAAAATTCTCCAAAAGCTTTTAAACTTGGTATCGCAAAATTTAAAGCTTGTTTTTAATAAATTTAAAACATTAGCTTAGAAAATTGGAACTTTTGCTCTGAAAATAAAGTTAAGTTTGTTCTGCACACTTTTTGACTTCAGGCAACCTAAACTTAAAAACCATACCTATACGTTTTTGAGGTCGCTGAATCCGAATCCATGGTTAGTTTGACCCTGTCAGGTCGGTTGCAAAGCAAATTGAAGGTCAAAATCAAGACAACAATTGGACTGGAGAAAACCACTGGATCGAAGAAAACCATTAAATCGGAAAAAACATCACCGGCAAGACTTTCAGAGGTCCCTGAATCCAAATATGGAGTCAGTTTGACCCCAGCAGGCCAGGAAAAATAGTAGTGGTAGTGCTTCACGCCGATTTTTTTTTTAAATTTGACTTTAACTTCACCTTGATTCTGGCCTAACTTGGCCAATCTGACTCCGAATTCGTATTCAGCGACCGCAAAAACTTCTCGGAGTAGAGGTTTTCTCCATTGCTTTTCTCTAAACCAATGGTTTTGTTCATTTCGACCTTTACTTGACCTTCATCTTGGTCTGAAAAGGTGAAACCCACGCCAGGTTCGGATTAAGCGACCTCAGAAACGTATGGGTATGGTGATTTAGCTCAGCTTGCAGAATTTTTTTGTGGGGCTTTGTCATCATTATTCATTAAAAAACTAAATTCCAAGTTTTCATGACTTTCAATTGAAAATAAATACGATATTTAATTTTCTTTCGCTTAGAGATTTTCTAATTTTTGAGGCTTTAAATACTCATAGATTTAATTGCTAACCAACAACAAGATACTTAAGGAAAAAGTGACTTACGAGACTTTGGTTGCTGGGTGGACGGTCCTGGTTGGTGGGTAGGTGATGATCCTGATTGGCGGAATGATAAAGATCCTGAGTGTTGGGATGGTGACTCTGGTAGGCGGAATGATAATCCTGTTCAAAGGAATGGTGATCCTGGTTGGTGATTTGGTGATCCTAGTTGGTGGGTTGGTGTTCCATGTTGGTGGGTTGGTGTTCCATGATAGTGGGTTGATGTTCCTGGTTTGGTCATAGGAGCTTGTTCGGGTGAGGCTAAGCACGGAAACAAACCGCGTACACAAGAGAAATTCTTGCCTTGTGAGTTGACTTCTGTTAGAACAAAAAGCAACTGCTAGCTTTTTTATTCCCAATGCACTCACAAGGAGAGTTTGCGAGATGTGAAACGTCGATTCAATCAAGCATTCACAGGTTTGAAATATATAACTATGCATTATATAAATTTTTTTATTAAATGGTCTCAGTTTTTAAAGTACACTCGAGTCCCGCTTTACCGGATCCTCAAATACCCGATTAGTTGGTCCAAGGGGGCGAGGGAAAGGCGCTTGCAAGCTCAGCGAAGTTGTGCAGTTTTCGGTTCGACACTGTTAGAGGTCCGCTGGGTAGAGTTGTGTCACAACTTCCTACTGCTTTTATTTGTCACGATCAAATCGGAAGTGATAAAAAGCGCGCGATTTCCAAACAAAAATTTGTAATAAATTTTAAATTTCGGAGAATCAAATAAAGACGAGTATAACATAAAATATAAAAACGTTAAAACTATGAAATATATAGAAATAGAAACATTTAGAAAAAAACTATTTATGCAGGTATTTTTATGCAAATTCTTCTTTAACCAAAAAAATTATTCTTTGTGATTGAAAATTTACCTATTTTTTCAAGTTTGTTTTCTGGGTTAAAAATGAATTTTTTGAATCGAAAAATTTTAGCTGTTCCATTTTTAGGTCAAAATTTATCTTTTTTAGCGAAAAATTCACGCATTTTGTTAAAATTAGTGTTTTTTGGTAGTAAATTAATTTTCTTGGTAGAAATTATCATTTAAACTCTTCGAGGATTTGATAACAACTTTTTGTTTAAATCTAAATTTAATTATTCGACAATTGGATGAAAAAAGATCTTCTATAGTTGAAAATTCAACTATTTGGTTAAAAATTGATACATTTTGTTCAAAGTTAATTTTTTTTGTTAGAAAACTAATTTTCGTGATTAAAAATTTATTTTCTTGGGTTAAAGATTCGTTATTTTTCCTGAAAATGTAATTCTATAACTGAAAATTTATTTATTTTCTTGAAGATTCCTCTTGTTTGTCTGAAAAATTTTTTGAAGTGAAAGTTTCAATATTTCATGTTTTATTTAAAAATTACATTTTGAAAATTCAACTATTTTGCTGAAAATTAAGATACATATTTTGTTAAAAATGTTTCGTTTTTGTTAAAACTTTAGTATTCTTAATTAAGAATGTATTTCCTTGGTTCAAAATTCAACCATTTCGTGGAAAATTAATTTTTTCCATAAAATCTTTTTTGTTAGAAGCTGAACTATTTGGTTGAAAATTCTTCGTTTATTGATTGAAAATAATTTCCGTAACTAAAAAGTAACATATTGAATTTTTCGTTGAAAATTAATCTCTTTTTAGTTGAAAATTCCACTATTAGGTTAAAAGTTCATGCAATATGTAAAAAAACAAATCTGGCTGTTGAAAATTCAACTTTTGGTGAAAAATTCTCCTTCTTAGTCAATTCGATTTTGGATTTAAAAGTAATCTTTTGTGATTGAAAACTGAATTACTTGATTAAAACATAATGTACCAGGTGTATACATATGAAACCGGTATTTTTTCAAGAAAAAAACACATTTATTTCAAGAGAATGATAACAAATATTTTATTCAAAGTATGCGCC
>NC_046657.1:148886291-148912325 GCF_010883055.1 Belonocnema kinseyi
CCAATTCCCGAGTCAGTTTTGTCCGGTGTGATGGTGCATTGTCATCGAGAAAAATCATTTTTTCATGCCTAGTTTCATATTCTTGGCGTTTTTGGCGCAGAGAAAATTCGAGGAATTGAGAGAATTTAAGGGATTCAGAGAATTCAAGGACTTCCAAGAACTTAAGAAATTCAAGGAGTTAAAAGGATATAGAGAATTCAAGGGATTCTGCGAATTCGAGGAATTTAGAGAATTCAAGAAATTTATATAATTTTAAGGAATTCAGAGAATCCAAGAAATTGAGATAAATCAAGGGATCCAGAGCATTAGATGTATTAAGTAAATTTAAATTATACTGTGAATTCAAGGAATTTAGCAAATTTAATTCATTTAAAGAATTCGCGGAAGCCAGAAAATTCAAGAAGTTGAGGAAATTCAACGGATTCAGAGAATGCGATGAAGTCAGCAAATTCAAGGAATTCGAGGAATTTATTGAGTTCAAGGAATTCAGCGATTTCGAGCAATTCAGAGAATTGAAGAAATTCAAGGAATTCAAAGGAGACTTTAAAAATGCATTATACCTACATATAAAGGACCACCCTTGTGTAGAACCTTACGTGAAGGAACTTTCGTTAAAAAATTCACCTACTTAATACAAAAAAATTGTTTTTTTATTATTAAATAATCTATTGGGTTAAAAATTTATTCTTTTTCTTGAATATTTATCATTTTAGTGAACAATTTTTATTTATTAATTTTCTTATTTGTATTTTTAGTTTAAAATTGAGCTACTTGGTTAAAAACACGTTATTGTCGGTAGAAAATAATTTTTTTTACTGAAAATTTACTATTTCACCTTGGGTTGAAAACATAAAATTTAACTTATTATTAGTTCAAAATTCGACTTTCTTATTATAAATTAACCTTTTTCGTTAAATATTCATTATTATAGTAAAAAATTAATTTTTTCGCTGAAAATTCATTTTCATAACTGAAAATTCACCTATTCCATTTTTGTGTTAAAATTCACCTTCTTTAGTTAAAAATTCATGTTCTTAATCGAAAACTCACCTATTTGGTTAAAAGTAACTTTTTTATGAATATTCATTATTTTTGTTATAAGTTCAGTTTTTTGCTTGAAAACTGATCTAATTTGCTTTAAACATTAGTTTCTGTTTAAAATATTAATTCTTTTAACTGAACATTTAACTATTCGAATTTTGGTTTCAAAATTACCTTTTTTTAATTGAAAATTCAGGAATTTTGTTAAAAAGTCGTATTTTTTGTTCACGTGAGTTTTTCGCGGACATTTTTTCTTATTTATAAACACCAACAAACACGATTTTCCAGTCTAATAAAAATCCAACAAAAAATTACTTTTAAGTAAAAAGTTGAGTCTTCTACCAAGAACATTTTTTTGTTATCAAAAAGACGATTTTTCCGCAAAAGACGTGAATTTTTAACTAAAAAAGATAAATTTTTATTCAGAAAAATTAATTTTCTACTAAAATAACGAACCTTTGACCAAAAAGATGAATTTTCTAACAGGAAATTCGAATTCTGGACTGAAAAGGTAAATTTTATGCATTAAAACAAAATAAAATTTTAAATTAAATGGTTGAACTTTTCACCGAAAAGATCAATTTTTAAAAAATGTATGAATTTTCAAGCAGAAAGATCAATTTTCTACTCTAGTAGAAATTTCATTTTTCTTGGACAAAAATGCAACTGTTTTGTTGAAAAAACCTATTTTGATAAAATATCATATATTTTTTTTTAAATGATGCGGTTTTCTTGAAAATTTAAATATTTTGTGCGAAATTCACTGTTTGCTTAATATTTATATTGTGGTATTGAAAAATGCAGTGAAATATTTTTTGGATTAAAGTTCAACTTAAAAAATAAAGCACAGTGAAACTCTTTTATAGCGTCGATTTTGGGGCTGACAGTGGGTGAGCATTTTAGCCCAATCCGGTTTTGTTTGTTCACGCTTGAGTTCTCTTCTGAGTCACAATTGCAGACTCAGCGGCCCCCGCGCTGTTCCTATTACACCTACCTGCGGCGCGACGTCAATTCTCAGAGGGCTATAGAAGGGAGGGCTATTAAAGGATTTCAGTGTAATTCAATTATTTTGTGAAAATTTTATTCTCTTTGGTTGAATCACTTTTTTAGGAAATCATTTTTTTTATGACGATTTAAATTTTTACTTGAAACCTTAACGCTCTGTTTGAAAATTTCACTGTTTAGTATAAAAAATCATATTTTTTGTTTGAAAATTCGATTTTCGTAGTAAAACTTAGTCTCTTCGCTTTAGTGTTCAATTATTCGGATAAATTTTTATTTATTTCTTAAGTATTTTTAGAGAAGGCTTTAGATTTGTGTGAAAGTATTTTTTTAGTAACAAATCATTCTTTATGTTTAAAAGTTTATCTTTGTTAGTTGACAATTAAACTTTTTGAGTAAGAATTGTTAAAATTGGTTTAAAATCTGCTGTTTTTTAAAATTTAAATTAACCTTTTGGTTTGCAAAGTCATCTTTTTGGATGGAATTTTAAAAACTAGATTTTAAAGTTGAACTTTTTTTTTAGAAATCCAAATTTTGATTAACAATTCGAAAATTTAGATAAAAATTTGTCTCTCTTGTTGGAAATTGAACAATTTCGTTGAAAATTACTTTGATTTTTTTGTTGAAGATTTACTCGGGTAATAGAAAATTACTTGTACCATTATCGGTTAAAAATGGTTTTAGAGAAAAAGGTTCTCTGAGTACTTAAAGTCGTTGTTCTTGGTGGTTCGGAACCCATCTTAAACTGTAGGACCCCCTCTCACCATTATGCAAGTGTGTGTGTGGGGGGGGGGGTGCGTGTAAAGGAATAGGGAAGAAGGTACATGAGAAAAATATGAACCCTTAGCCCTTAGGGGACACATTAGAAGCTTCCATCCCAATTAATTCCAATGCAATTAGGTACATTTCAGCAAATTCTCTAAAAGCCAAATTTTTTATTTTTATTGTGGATTTACAACCGAAGTTTATAATTCACTACACTGTCGCGTAGACACACTCTCACGTTTACCAGCGGGGGGGGGGGGACGTTGTTAAAAATTGCCCAAACTAGAAACTTGTAAAAACGTTTTGTTGATGTACGTGACAAAGTATGATTCAAGATCAGGTGACTGAACCCGTTGAAAACTTACACAATGTTACCTTCACATTCTTTTAATGAAGCTGAAAATGCTGCATAATCATCTTTCAGAAAACTTTTTTAAATCCTTGTCGTAGAAGGTATTAGATTTGTGTACAATCTCCCCCTTTTTTTCGGTCAAATTCCCACGTTTTGAAATCCATTGCATACGAAAAAAAAGTTTTTACGAATGTCACTGCCTGTCTCGCGTCTGCCTGTATATATGCCTGTCTGTCTGTGACCACGATGAATTTTGATAAAGTCAATGAATTAAAAACGTTGATTCTTAAAGGACCTTGAAGATTATCTCAACATTTTTTTGATTTTTTTAATAAAGAATTAAAAATTTTAATTTTGACGGAAAAGAAGGAAAAATAAAAAATTCCATTTTCGCTTAAACAATCCAAGCTCGACAAATTTGATATGACTCATTTTTTTGATAGAATTTGTAGTTTTTCTGTTTATCGTGAAAAATAAAATTCACCATAAAAAATAAAATCTAAAAATTATATCTACAAATATTCTTCTAAATATTTTTCTGGTCACTTATTCTATGGTTTAAATCGTAAAAAATAGCATTGAAAATAAAAACAATTTTATTTATAGAAAAGCGAAAAAAGTTAAGTCCTAATTCTACCAGCAATAACTAGCAAAACATTTCTAAAAAATAAAAATTTCGTACAAGAATATGGGGGGGGGGGGTGGGTAAAAAATATTTTTTAGGTTATTTAAGTGCAGCCTCTTATTTATTTTAAAGACTGAATTTTACAATACTCACCAACAGCACTTAAAATAAAGACCAGGGTGGCCACGAGAATATGAAGCAACCTCAGTTTTTCAAAATGTAGAACATGACTGAGGCGTCAGTTCTGAAAAAAAAATTGATGGATAATTTGATTTCTTGTGTATGTATACCATTCTGATGTTTGAATTTCCCATTTCCGGATACAAATCGTGAACTTGCGTTTCGCTGTAAGTACATAGTACCGACCTTTGCACATAAGAGATTGAAAATACACATTTGAGAATATTGAAATTGTAAAATAAATTTTCATACATTTTCAATGTTACAAAAAAATTAAATTACGAGAAAAACTTATTTTGAAGAATTAAAAAAATGTAGAAGCTTTTCAATTATTTTAATAGATTTAAAAAAAACATTTTTTTCAAAAATTGCTGGGAAAGATTTGCATGTTTTCGCTTCATTTTCAAAGGAATAATTTGAGGTTTTATTGATTTTACAATGTGTGGAGAAAAATATGGAAGACTTTAGACAATTATTTTAACTTTTCAGGGTTAAGAATACATTGGCAGTAAAAAATAAAATTTTTGGAAAAACGATGCTAGGTACGTTGTTAACGATGCAAAGTTGTTATAAACTTTTGTAATCAAACTAAAGTAGAACCTCGACTATTGAAAAAGTGATCTCACAGTGGGCAAAAAGTTTGGCGACGTCTTTACGACATCGTTACGGCATCTTTACGACAACTTTACGACATCCTATGTCCATGTCGTTAAGGTGTCTTTACGATATCGTAAGTAAGTCGTATGATCTGACGATGTCTTTACGATATCGGAAAGACACTGAAACGACATGGAAATAGGATGTTGTAAAAATGTCGTAAATATATCGTAAATATGTCGTAACGATGTAGTAAAGACGTCGCCAAATTTTGTGCCCACTGGGCTATTACCTACTTCCTTGAAGCACGTTAGTTGTAATACTTTGAACCATAAAGATAAATCCACATTCGTAAGTTGTTTACTTTTATTTGCTAAATTTTTCTATTTATTTTTTCATTTAAAATATATCAAAAATAAATAACTCTTCCGAATTTCGTACTTCTTCCGTATTATCCGAGTTTTCGCTTATCCGAGGTATCTTCTTAATTTAAAATTGTCAAAAATAACATTGAAAATAAACAAATTCAGTTTGTGAAAAAACGGCAGAAGTTGCAATTAAATGTTTAATGAGCAATTTTTTTAAAGAATGCACATTTTTTAACGAAACAATAAATCTACGTCCGTTTTAATACCAATGCATGTTGTGAATTTTAATAATACTAGAAGTGCATACGCACGCTTCGCGCGCGACCCACTGCTTTACCTGCAATTATTTTATTTGTAAATAAAGTTTAATATGATACCGCGATATTCAATTTTGCTTGGATAAGTTTTATTCGTACACGGCTCCGTACGGCTACCATCTCAATACGCAGAATAAATTATTGAGCAACACTAAACATTTGTATGCAAGTTTGGATAAAACATATGAATTGTCGGTGTACACAAAATTTTCATAGAAATACATGGTAAGTGATCTCGACTTGAGAAGGGTCCAAATGACAAGCCATTTCGAGTGCCCCTATAGCACTTGGATGAGTGACCAAGATAGAAAAGAGTCATCCGATAGACATTCTTAGTTGACTCCGTCAAAAAATTGACTCTTATCGAAACTGTTAAACTCTTAGTTTTGAAATCAAAAATCTTGAAATAACTAATAATTCTTGTAAAATTGCAAAACAACATAGAAAGCAGTCATCGGATAGACATTCTTAGTTGACTCCGCAAACACATTGACTCTTCAAAAGAAGGGCACTTTCAATTACATTCTTACTTGAATCCATGAAAAAATTGACTAATAGAAAAAAACACAAACTCTTAATTTTTATGTTAAAATTGTTTAAGTAATTGAGAGCTCTTGTAAATTTACAAAGCAGTATACAAAAGACTCATATAATAGACACTCTTAGTTGGTCTCCGCAAACTAACTGGCTATTAGAAAAAGTTCACTTTTAGTTTTTTAATTAAAATTGTTTAAATAATTAATAGTTTATGTGAATTTGTATAGTAAAATAGAAAAGAGTCATCGGGTGAAAATTCTTAGATAACTTCGTAAACAAATTTACTTGTAGCAAAAGGGCAAACTCTTAATTTTTTAATTAAAATTGCTTCAACAATTGTTAGTTCTTGTATATTGACAAAGCAACATAGAAAAGAGTTATCGGATAGACATTTTTAGTCTTCATTTTCAAATTAAAACTGTTTACATAATTAATATTTCTTGTACATTTACAAAGCAACATGATAAATTAAACATATTCTTTAAAAAATCGCCATTTATGAAAATTGTTTAAATAATTACAATGTTTGAAGATTAAATAAATGTTTTAAAAAAACATATATGAGCTCCACTCGAATTCGGCACGATCGCCGAATTCGCCCTTGATACCTTAGAGCTAGCTTTGAATGAAATGCAAGTGAAAATTGTACAATTAAAACTCCAGATTAGACTTGTATCCCTAGCATTTACCGCCGCCAAACGGATCACATCAGGGCTATAGCACATTTTGGTGGAAATGCCTTGGCTTCATAATACGAGTAGACTCCGCTGATCTCGATTCTTATATCGATTCTAAATAATAGGCGGCGAGTTTAAATCCAACCAATAGGTCAAGAGATAATGTGGCTTCAGATTTCGAGATATAATCGCAACCTCCTTTTTATTATAGGATACATTTATGGAACTGTTATAAAAATTAAGCGACAAACTTTAGTTGTGTTGCGGTCGAGTTTCGCTGCGTTTTCCGAGCTGGTGAATCTATGTCACGATGCTTCGATTGAATGTCCATTCATTGAAAATGAAACCCCTAAAATCAGAATTCCTCGAAAATGATGTGCTTCTTTCACCTAGAGCGTGGGCTGGATATCGTCGGAACTTTGGAAAATATACCTTGGGCCTTTTCAACTTTATTACATCTTTCTGAATCCTTAATACAGATAAGTTTTAAGTGCTTGGTGCCCTAGAGACTTTATTGACCACTTCCCAAAATTCCGATTCTCCAAGTATTTCAACACAATTGTAGGAAGGGATTATTATCTATCATAGTGAGCGGCATCAGCGAAAAGGAGTTATTTATCTCCGAAGAGTCGTGGGACCGAGTTCTCTAGAGCAAAATCTTCTCTAAGTACTTAAAGCTGTTGCTCTTGGTGGTTCGGAACCCACCTTAAACTGTAGGTTCCCCTCTCAGCACAAAGTAAGTGCGTCAGTGAAGGTATAGGAATAGGGAAGAAGGTACAAGAAAAATTTAAATCCTTAGGGAACACAGTAGAAGCTTCCATTCCATTATATTTTTGTGTAAGATCTAAGAAGCATGTTTTTTTCTGTTTGCCTCTTTTAAGTATAAATCTAGTGTTCTCATGGAATATGAATGACGAAAAAAGTGAAAGATAAAATCGAGATCGCCAGAAAAAAAATCTCAAAGAGATCGGGAGTCCTATGATCGTGAAATCGGTGAAAGCAAGTCCTGACCTCGCGAGGATGCTAGATTTCAGCCTAGCCATGTTCCTCAGCATTCGACGTCCATGGCGGATTCTTGAAATAAAAATTAAAATAGGTCATATCAGGAACTGCGTTCGAGGAATCGTTCTCCCAGGTATTCGTATTTCAGAAGCAGATAATTACGCATATATTCTCGGTCCCAAAGCCGCTCTTACATATGCAGGCACAGACCAGAAATCCGCAGTGACCCTAACTTTGGCCTGCAGAGGTACTGCACTTGCGCTAGCTATGCGTAAGAAGAACACGGCGCGCTCGTATTATTGCCATGCCAACAAATTGTCGCATCGTGTTCCTCTTAAGCGCCCTACCGCAAGCGCAGTACGCCTACATGCCGAAGTTGAGATCACTGAAAATTTGGGAACGAAGCCCAAGAATAACGACCCATCGATACAGGCTACACGAATAGATTTAGCCTAAACTGCCGCGTTAGTTGTGAGAGAGTTGTTGCACTTCGGTTTGGCGTTTGATGTGATGTCCGCTTTAGATTTTGGGCACTGCTGACTCCCATAATCCAAAAAGTTCTTCTGCGTGTAATAAAAAGACGGGACAATATCAGAACAATTTCAGAAATTACTACAAATTCAGTCATACTATTTAAAACTTTGTTCTTTTATTCGTTGAAGAGTTATTACTAACATGGCTACAAGCGCGTAGAATTTTTGGGCGGAGTAACACTTTCGCCATGAACATGTCGTGAAGGAAGGGTTGCCAACTTTAATTTTGATGATCTACGTTGCCGGCAGTTTTAAGCAGCTAGCGTACTTAAATTTGATGAGTTGGCAACACTTCTTCCACGCCCTTTTCCAGGCGAAAGTTTCGCTCCCCTCAACAGTACTACGCTCCTGCAACTAACCTTTCGCTTGTCGCTGTAAAGCTGAACAGTGTACCACAGTGTTGTAGAGTAAGATGAAATAACGTGAACAGCGTTGAATTACCTACGACAACGCTGCAGTCAGTGTGGGTTAGTGACAATTAGTGAGGAAAAACTCGCTTAGTTCTGTACGAACAAAGTAGACTTCGAATGATGCCGTCTGTTTTCGCCATCGGTCGGTTAACACATGATCACTATGAACGGGTGTCGTTATATTTACATTTTTACAACCTGGTTTATAGCAACTGAGCTTCTTTGTACGCAATTTCCAAAAAAATTTGTGATTCTAACACTGAATTATTTCGCGTGGAAGGTGATTCAATCGATGATTCAAGTTGTTTTTTGTGTTCTTTGAAAGTATGTACGAGTACAAAAAGATAATAGATAGAGATATAATCTCGAAGTGACTCTCTAAACTATCCCGAGATATTGAATTTCTGAATGTAGTTAAAAAGGTTTGATCTAAAAAAGATCACTAGAATATTACAGGGGGCTAGAATTTGACAAATTTTAAATATCAGCTTCCGAGAAAATCATGTCACATTATGACGCGATTTTTTGCTAAATGGCCTATAAAAAAGAAGACATTTTTTTCTCAAAATGATACTCATTTCAAGAAATATCAATGTTGAAAGAAAGAAGAAAATATTCCTATATGATAATTGTTACTAAAATTTAAATTTTAACATTTCTCTGTATTACTCAAGTAGAAAACGAGATTTCGAACAAATCCTTTTACCGAAAACGTATAATTGATTTTTTTTGTTCATACTCGTACGAGCGTGCGCAAACCTTCCGAAAGTTTCACTTAAAAGATTCAAAAGTTGCACTATTTATAGGCTTGAAATCTCAACTCTCACCTCGATGAGCCTTGTTTTTCTCCATCACCCGATTTTCGATAACCGTGAAATTTTCTTATGTTAAACTTGCCCCGACACGCACAGTGTAGCTGTAAGCACTTTTTGTGGACAAAAGTCTGCCTAAAACCCAATTTTCAGTGGATTTGGACGTTTTTTTAATGAACGTAAGGATTTCAGATATATCAAAACGGTGCGAGAATTTCGATTGGGCTAAACCAACATTTTTTATTTGACAACAAAATTAACAATATTTTACCCTAACTTTTCAGATATACCTCTTTTTTAAGATCTGCGAATTGATTAAAGAAGAGCCTCGGTCAGTGTAATTACTATCTAGCAATAGTTTTCAGTAGATAAGCGTAGATAAGAAAAGTTAATTATTTAAAGAATTTTCATAAACAAATGTACATTTTGGTCACTTCTGCAGGTAACAGGCTTATTGTTTTCGTGGAGTAAGCTAGAAATTTCTTACCAGTATCTTTACGATATCGTAAATAAGTCGTATAATCTGACGATTTCTTTTCGATATCGCAAAGACACTAAAACAACATGGACATAGGATGTCGTAAAGTTATCGGAAAGATGTCGTAACGATGTCGTAAAGACTTCGCCAAATTTTGTGCCCACTGGGTTAATTTTCTTTGCGGCATCAACAATAAATATCTTGCAAAGTATTGTTCCTCATCAGCATCAGAATCAAGCAAGTCATCATCACTGTTTTCAACATCATTGGACATGTTTTCATCATCTTCAAACTTAGCATAAATCTCCATTTGACAGGACCACTTTTGGCGCGTAGTTTGTGGCTTACTAGCGCCATCCATTCCCCAGGTACCTACGAGAACTATAATTTTTTTAGAAAGTTCTCCCAGCTCATCTTTATTGAATTTTGAGAGGATTCTCTTTACTGTGTGTTCCAATTATGATATAAAGTGTATCTTTGCACCTGATTCGGATACACTATTGTGATCATATTCTGGGTAGCAATAATTTGTAGCTTCTACAATCCTTTTATAGGAAGGAAACGATTGCTGATCACCAAGCATTTCAGCATGCACTTTTAATTTATGATATTTTCTTTCTTTCAAATCAAAGTCCACGTACATTGCTAAAATGTTACGGACATCAGTGTCGTCATTTGAATCCGTTACTTCAGATTCTGTAACATTCTTGGACAAATGGTCTTTCATTCTCAATGCTCTTTCCAACTCCTGTTTCGAAAGATTGACAGCAAGTTCATTGATAATGTATCTGCTTTGTCTTCTCTGACCCCTCTTCATAAGGTAAACGTAGACGACATATTTTTTATCATCGAGAAGATTTCTTACTAGAGGTACACCATTATTTTGTGCATCAATCTCAAGATTATCACTAACATCCACCGTAAAATCACTTTCCAAGAACATTGCGTACTTACTGATGAATTGACTTTTACTTCGTGTCACACTTCGCCACTGTCTTTAAGACATCCTTACGACATCTTTACGACAACTTTACGAAATCCTATGTCCATGGTGTTTCGCTGTCTTCACGATGTCGTAAAGACATCGTCCGATCATGCGACTTATTTACGATATCGTAAAGACACCTTAACGACATGGACATAGGATGTCGTAAAGTTATCGTAAAGATCTCGTAACAATGTCGTAAATACGTCGTCAAACTTTTTGTCCACTGTGATGTCATACATTATCGCATCGATCTTATTAATTCTTTGGTTCGAGTCACTATTACCAATGATTTTACATAGTGTAATTGCTAATTCTGTAATTCGTTTTTGCATCCGCAAGTTTTAGCAAAGGTAATAGGAATAAGGAAAATATGTGGTATATTCGGTTAGAAGAAAGCGTGTAAAAGTCAGGAAGACGGATGCGGCGCACGTGACTTAAACGAGGATTTTGCCGGTTTACGGAGCGTATAATGGCAGTAAAAATTGACCACGCGCGTCTTTGTCGGCTGATTTGGAATTTCCCGGTTACGTCTTACCAGTGTCCTTGAAAAGATAGGGTCAAAGTGGAAAAGAAGTAGTGAATCACTCAAGGTGAGCAAACTTATCGCTTTAAAATATTGTAAAATCGACACTTCATCTGACAGGCATTGACGTTACGGGGTTGTCAACCTTGGCCAATAACATACCACAAAGTCATCTTTTCGGTATAAAATTCAACTATTCCATTTCAAGCTTTATAATTTTATTTACAAATGGATCACTTTGGTTAAAAATTGAACTATTTGTTTGAAAATTCGTTTTTTTCTCTAAAAAAAATTGTTTACAACTGAAGCCTAATCATTCCATTTTTTGTAAAGACTTTATATTTTTTAGTAGAAAATTTAGGTATTTCTCCAGAAATCATTTTTTTTACAATTTTTTTTTTAAATTAAAGGATGTTTAGAATGAACGTTATAAATTGAAATTAATGTTATCGTTTTGTGGAAAATATGAATGTTACTTTTAGTTGAACAGGAGAATTGAAAAAATCGACCGGAAAAATAAGAAAGTGACCGGGAATGTTCGTCTAATCGGCACCTCAACTTGTTTTTCGGATTCAGGTGTTCTCGAAATATGAAGATATAAGGAAATCCACGATAGTGAGTCTTCACATAAAAACAAGATCTTCTCCTTATGATGAGAATATAAAAACACTATTAGTTGTTATTGATTAGTTTATTTATTTATATGATTGACCATACATAATTTACATGAGATATATTGATTATGAATAAATGACATAAATTATATGATCATACATAACTTACGTAAGATATACGTATACATATACATACACATACATTAAAATAATAGGCCGTACTTAAATTACGCAACGGATTATAATCCCGCTCTAAAACACCCCCCTCCCCAAGTACCTGTAAAAAACCGTAACAAAATAGGTTCACCCCACCCCCCTAATGTTCGTAATTTTTAGTTTTCATAAATGGTTTGTTAGTTATTGTTAGTAAAATTAGGTCACTAATTTTGAAAAAAAACATGTATTTTCTACTATAAAAATGGCTTTTCAACTAAATACTTACATTTAAACAAAAGAATTACATTTTTTAAATAATAGTTGAATTTTTAACTTAAAAAGATAAATTTCCAACAAAAAGGTGCAATAGTTTATACTCCAATAAATAAGATACATTTTTAACAAATAAAGATATTTTACAAGGAAGATATATAAGTTTATTTAAATTTGTTGACCACAAAAAATACAACTTTTTATAACAAGATTAATTGTCCACAAAACTGATGCATTTTTACCAAAAAAATTAAATTTTAAGTCAATCTTTAAATAAATATTAAAGTGAACTTTGGTGTTTAAAAAATAATTTTAAACCAAAAGAGATTTTTTCACTAATTAGGTAAAATTTCAACCAAAGACAAAGTCTTTAATGAAAAACATGAAAATTTTAACAATATAACTAAATTTTTACCTAATTTTTAACAGAACAGTTAAACGTTCAACCAAATAGATTAATTTTGAACTAAAAACCAAAATATTCAGCAACAAAAAATGATTCGAAAAAAACTATGTCAAACAAATCTTTTTAACAAAATAGTTGAATCCTGAAGGTAAAAAGAATCATTTTCAACCAGAAAGTATCATTTTCTTAAAAAATATTAATTTTGTAACAAAAAATAAGTTTCCAGGAAAAAATTGGATTTTAAATCCTAAACTAAAAAGGATGAACTTTTAACAAAATAGTTCAATTCACTATCAAATAGTTGCATGTTTGTCTAAGAAATAGGAATTTTTACTGAAACAGAAGAATTTTTATTTTAAAGTTAAATTTTCATCCAGAAAAAATTTTAGTTCTATTTTCAACACAAAAATATGAAATTGAAACAAAAAGGACATTTTCCTGAAGTGGTTAAATTTGTGAGAAAAAAGCAGAATTTCCTACCGAAAAGTATGATTTACAAAAATCGTTGAATTTTTATCCAAACAGTTAAATTTTTATCCGAAAAAGATGAAATATCTTTTTAATCAGTTGAATTAAAAAAAAAACGTAAGCAAATAGTTAAATTTAAACACCAAAATGATTATTGTGAACAATAAGTTAGTTTTTCAGGGATATAGTTCAATTTTCCACAAAACATTTATATTTTTATCCAAGAAAGATGCAATATTTCTACTAAAAATAATTTTTGAATCATAAAGACACATTGGCATAAAAAATAGTTGCCATCCAGAAATGATTTCGTTTGGCTTATCAGCAACAAAATATTACTTTCAAAAGATATATTGATGTTGTACGAAGAAAGTTTTCATCCAATTTTCAACCAATTTTTTAAAGCGATGTTCAACACAAAAAGACGAATAAAAAAAACAGTTGAATTTTCAGAGAGTTTTTGCGAATTTGCAAAACTTACCTACATGAGTGAAAGACCTTCTTCTCTCTTGCGCGAGAAATCATAACTAAATGTCTCGAGACCTCTTAATAAGAGCGCTTATGTGTCTGGAGGGGAAGGAATTTTCTAGAAGTGTGGTACTCACTCTCTACCTAAAAGCTCGCTCGCTCGAAACGTAAACGGGTCTCTCAATAAGGGCGATCAAATTTCTTTTATTTTTCCCGTTTCTATAGCGCGTAAACGCTTGATTCATACGTATAATTCCGCGAAGAAAAACTAGCCATTCTTAAAAAAGATTGCACGGATTGATAAATGAACAAATGCACTTTTCATTATTCTTATTTTTTAAATCGTCGCGCTCTTATAGAGAAGCCTTGAGATAAATCCGTTGGCATTAAAAAAAAAGTTCATTGGTGGGGGTAGTGTTTGATCACGGAGAGGTGTAAGCGCTCTTATTGAGAACCCTCTTATTAGCAAGCCTGAATTATATTGGCTATACGTAATTTACATAAGATATGTCCACACATGCTAATTGATTAGCATATTCCTAAAATTAAAAATTATATTCTACTCTTGTCTAATCTTCCTCAAATTTGAGCAATTCCGCAAAATAGACATTTGAGGTTTCTGGTATTGATATGTAAATTTTGTTAACCATTTTTGCATAGATTAATTGATTTGAATCGATAAAACGTTCGAAAGGTCCAGCTGTATACAAAGTTTGCAATAATATATAAGCTGTACCTGGAGTGTCAGTCTTAGGATTACGATCCTTAAATACAAAGTGAGGAGGGAACTTTACTTTTGTCTCATAACAGTCCCAATTTGAAGTTAATAAAAGGTTTCTCATCTAGAGGGGAACAAATTAAGTTATGTAAAATTTACAATGGATATCCAATGTAAATTTCATCGAATCTGGATTTGGTGGTTCAGTATTTAGTGTTTTCGAAAATTGACGCCCCAGAGTAGCCTGAATCTGGAGTTTACTATTCAAAATCACCTACCTGTACCCTACTATTCTTGACCGGGTTAAATTTGTCAATTTTTATCATCATCTATTGGGGCTGCATTAACTTTAAAGGAATTTTTTGTAAAATTTCGGTGCATGTCAGAGTCTGGTACTTGTTGAACGATCAACTTCCAATGATTCTCCAAAGTCATCTTGCGTTTGATACGCATCTTCACTGACTAACGTATCCAATCACGTCGATCTTTTTCGGACAGCCTGGATATTATTTGTCCTCCGTGTTGAAATCGCCACTTTTAAATTTTCGAAACCAGGCCTCACACGTTTTAATAAATGTAGTCCAATCCTCGGAGGTTTATATAAGCAATCGATTATTATCAGGAGCACTTTCCTTCAAATTGAAAATGAAAAGTAAAACATCCAATGGATGCTGCTTTGTTGGTACGTAAACCGACAAATTTTATGCTACAAAAACTATGTTGCTTTCACTTCGGGAAAGCGACTCATAATTAAAACTAAAGGGCATATAATTGGGCTTCAACAGGCATATATTTATGATATTCCTCGATGCGATATAGTACAAGTAACGCCATCTTTTAGAACTCCCTCAAAATCAATGCACGCACCTAATATTTTTTATATAAGTAAACAAAGAGAAAAAATGTTAAATTTTATTATCATTTTCTGTCTTTCAATACGATATCGTTACGACATATTTACGACAACTTTACGACATCCTATGTCCATGTAGTTTAGTCATCTTTACGATATTGTAAATATGTCGTATGATCTGACGATGTATTTAAGTATCGTAAAGACACTGTAACGACATAGACATAGGATGTCGTAAAGTTGTCGTAAATATGTCGTAACGATGTCGTAAATACGTCGCTTAATTTTGTGACAACTGGGATCACTAGAAATGTTTTATGATGTTCTAGAAGAATTAACTTCCAAGTTGTCTATAAATGGCCAAAATATGCATTTTTATTTTAAAAATAAACAAATAATATCGACTGAGAAGTCTTCAACAGTCAACATCATAACTTATAGAATTTGAAATTGATAAAAAACACAATTACATTCTTCCCATAAATTGTCAAACTATTCATTCGTTCATAAAATTTGTTTTTAAGATAAACAAATAATATGTAATGACAATTCTGCATCAGAGAAAATCAGGAGTAATACATTTAAAGATGATTAGAAAGAATACGGTTACTTTTTATCTATAAAAGGTCAAACTATTCATTTATTTATAAAATTTGTTAAAAAAATAAACAAATAATATACAATGACCAATCTCTATCAATAATTATCGCCACTATCTTAGTTTAAAGATATTAAGAAAGAAAAATGATTACTTATGGCCAATAAGTGCCTAAACTATAAATTATTTTATATAATTTGTTTGTAAAAGAAAAAATTATAGCAGACAAAAAATTTTCATGATCATATATAATCTTGTCGATAAAATCAAGCAATTTCAACTTAAAAATATGTTTTACGACATAAATTTCGACGATGTTATTTTGTTAATATAATTTTTTTATAATAATTTGATAAAAATATAATAACTATATAAAAAAATATAACATTTTCAAATTAATTTATCTAATCTATAGAAGCTCTTATGCAACTACTGCTGATCACTAAATCCATATTTGAATGTATTAAAAAGCACACAGGCGTCTTTTTTCATTAATTTGCAATAATTATTGACGTCCAAAACCAGTTATCATAATTGAACGAAGCTATCAGTTTTTTGGTCAGTATTTAATTATCAAAAATTAAACTACTTCAGTATTGGCTAACCTCCTTTTTTGCGTAACTATTTAGGTAGCGCTCACATATTATGTAAAATTTAAAAAAGGGGGGGAGTCATGTTTCATTACGGTCCGTTGAATAGTGGGGTGGGGGAGTATATTGGATAACGTAACATTTTTAATCTTGGTGAATAATAATAGTAAATAATTCCGTTTGTAAAATTTCACTCCACACTATAATTTTAAAACTTTCTAACGTTTTAAGGTCATGTGATGAGTGGGTCACGTGACCAGAATCCTAACTTACCGCAACTGTGTTTAATTCCCAACTTATATTCACACCAAACGACACATCGAGTTGAAAATTTGGGATACTAAACAAGAAGCACTAAGAATGGTGGGTCTGGTCCTAAATTTGTAGAATTATAAAAAAAGTTTTTTGTTGTAAATAAATTTTTCTGCTTTTTTTATAATTATTAAAGTTTAGGACCAGACCCACATTTCTCAGTGCTTCTTATTTATTATCCCAAATTTTCAACTCGATGTAGCGCTCAGTGTGAAAATAAGTTGGGAAATAAGAAAGGTGGCGGTAAGGTAGGAATCTGGTCACGTGACCCACTTGTCACATGGTCTTAAAGAGATAAGAAAATTAAATTATGTGTGAAAACTTTTTTTTAATTCGAAAAAGAATTTAGAGCTTTTTAATAAATATGACAGATTTAAGGAGATTTAATTTTAAAGGAACCAGTATTTTCATCAGAGATGGTTACCATCAATCAGTGTAGATACCTTTTTGACGAAAGTGAAAATATGAATCAAGCTATCGATCCAGTTAGCTCTGCAAATAACAGAAAACACTTGACCTCATTTTCAGACAAGATGGGGAATTAGTTTGAAAATTTTTGGAATTAAATTTTTTTGAAGAAATATATACTTTCATCGCTCCACTGGGAATCGAACCACCGAAATTCAGAACTTTTAAAAGTTCCGTGTTTCGATTCCCATTGGAGCAACGAGAGTAGATCTTTTTCAGACATAAATTACTCGTATCATAAATGTATTTATTTTGTTGAAAAGTTGTCTTTTATTTGGTTTTGTTTAATTTTTTGTTAAAAACTAATTTTTTTCATTAAAAAATTTACACGATTTGTTGAAAATTCGCCCTTTTTGGTTGAATTCAACGGCTTATAATTTAAAAATTATTTTTTTTTGTAACATCAACTTTTACATCTTACGTTGTTTGATGAGTATTCATCTCTTTGGGTTAAAATTAACCTTCTTTTTTAAATGAGATGAATATTAATATATTTCATTGAAACCTCATCTCTTTTGGTTAAAAATCAGCTTTCATGCTTAACAATTCAAGCTTTTAATCGAAAAATGATTTTTTTCGGTTAAAAGTTTAAGTGATTTTATAGAAATTCGCTTTTCTTTTTTCGAAAATTTATCTTTTCAGTTGAAAGTTCAGCTACATTTTTGAAGATTGACCTTTTTTTATAAAACTACTAATCTTTTTTTAAAATTAATTTATGTTGGTTAAAATATTTTGTCAAGAATATTTATTTAAGGTTCAAAATTAATCTTTTATTTAACAACTTGACTTTTTAGCAGAAAAATAATCTTCTGTCTTGAAAATTCACTTTTCTAGCTTAAAATTTATTACTTTCTCTTGAAAATGTAAGCATCTCGTTCAAAACTCCCTTTTCTTGGTTAAAAATAATTTATGTAACAGGAAAGTGCACTATTTCATTTTTTGACACCAATTTTTGTAATCGGAAAACTTATTAATTTCGATTGAAGTTCAACTATTTGATTGCAATTTAAAAAAAATTCATTTTCGAACTTAAATTTAAGTATTTTATCAAAAATTCGTCTTTTTGTTAAAATTCAATTGTTTTTTATTGAATATTAGAATATTTCTTGGTTGGAATAACCACTATTAAATTTGTCGAAGAAAATTAATGTTTTTAAGGTTTAGAATTTTACTAATTTGTTAAAAAGTAGTTGAATTTTCAACAAAAAATACAAATTATCTTAAAACAAAAAAAAAAAGAATAAATACTTAAATTTTTATATAGAATGATGAATTTTTGATTAAAAAAATGAATTTAACCCCAATCGTTTTATTTGAAATTAAGAAAACATGCTTACAGTTTTGGAAAAATATGGAAAATGATTTAAAATTTGGAAAACACGCCAAATTTGTTTGTTACAATAACCATTTTTTAGTGTTAAATGTATTTTTTGAAATTATTGCCGAAATTTAAATAACATATTACATAATATTTCTTAATCCAGACGAAACATACGAGAGCAAAATTGTTGTCACAAGAGAAATAATTTTTAAAACCACTATGCATATTTAAAAAGTAAAACTTGAATTGAGTAATTAAAAAAAAACATTGTAACTTTAAATTTTAAAGATAATTTATAAACGTAAAATGTTTAATTATTGTATTTTGAATAGATAATATTAATTAGGAATCCATTTTTTAAATTTTATTTGAATTCGGGAATATTGTATGGTCAATAACTTGTCGTTTTGGACGTTTTTTTTCAATTTGGCAGTTTTCTGTCGCGATTTTTTTTTGATAATTTAAAAATTCGGTATATTTAAATTTCGTTCATTTTATAATTTGCAAAATTTTTGGTTACAAATATTTTTTTCTCTGAAATTTCACATCCCTGGAATTTTTATTTTTGGAATTTTTCTGACGCCCCATAAAATCAAAAATTAATTAATTTTAATTAATTAATTATACAATTTAATACAAATATTTTTTATTGAATGTCTTATTTTATATTTGGATTATTTACCTATTCTAGAAACAAAAAATATTCCGACTGAAACCGTTTGTTCAATATTATTTTTATGCAAGGTAATTCTCGTGTATAAACACCACATTTTTCAAAACAACATCATATTTTTACCAAATAAAGGTGAAATTATTTCTTATGCCCTACTTTTATCTTTTCGTTATTTCTTATCACGCCGAATGATTCGATAACTGAAATTAATATAATATTGACAGAAAATTGGGTGGCGGAAAAATCCGAAAAAATAAAATTCCCAATACTGTCAAATTCATAAATTGGAAAATTTACGAATCATAAAATTCCCGAATTCAAACAATTAATTTTTTTTCCAAACATTATTTATTTAACAAATATAAAATAATCAATTATTTTTATCAACAAACATTTGTTCAATGTGTACTGCTTGAAACAATTATTGTTTGCATGTAAAATATATCTAATCATCGATATACTAAATGAAAAAACTATAAATCTGAAGGCAAAATGTTGTTTAAAAATGTGCATAGTGTTTAAAAAAAATTAAAAAATATCTTATCAAAAATCTTATTATTGATACAAAAAGAAAAAAGATTTAAAATGAAACTTCTAGATAAATCATTGCTAAATTAAATCCTGCAAAATTTGTTCTAACAAAAATTTTTTCTAGAAATATTTAATTATTGTTCTTTCAATTAATAAATAATCTAAATGAAACAACAATTTTTCATTTTTTTAAATTCGAACATTTTCTAATTCGGAAGGTTTCTAAAGCGACCCTTATCTGTCGAAAATTTAATTATTATTTTATTAGTGGCGGTAATTTTGCTTTAAAATCTTTTGCACCATTTTTTTTTAGATTTTTGGAGACCATTTTCAATGTTTTTGAAAATTTGTCAATTTACTCTGAAAATTCATATTTTTCAATAAAAAATTAGTTGAAATTTTCCAAGGAATTGTCAGAATTTTTTTTAACTTCGGAATCCTTTTAGAAATTATAGAAAGTTTTCTTTCTCGAAATCTCTAAAAATTCATATTTTGCTTGAAATTATTTTGAATCTTTTCAAGAATGGAAGTAATTATGAATCTTTATAAAACTTCTGAATATTTTGCAAATCTTTTTAAACCATCAAACTAAAAAAATTTTAAAAATTGTCTTAAAATCTTCCGGATTCTTTTTCGAGAGGTTTCGAAATCTAAAAAACTAAAAATTTATTTTTTGAAACAAAACCTTAATCATTTTAAATTTTGCTGTAAATCTCACTTTATAGAGAATAGAGAATTTGTAATCTTTATAAATAGATAAACAAATTTAAAAATACACGGAAATTCAGATTTACGCCATATCGCAACCAATCAGAATTTTTTTTGTCCAATGTTATCTATGCCCAGGGTTCAATTTTTATTTGACTTCAGAATCATTGAATGTGATTTCAAATAATGTACAAGATGCTATGCAAGATAGTAAATATTTTTTCTGAAATAAGATAATTGAGACTACAACAAAATGTTTTATGGAGCCTTTTTGGAAAATTCTTAAACCCAAAACTTGTTGTATTAAAAAAATACTTTTGGTTACTGTATTTTTATTAAATAATTAATATTTATAGAGCAAAATTTTAATTGTTTAAATTCAGTAATTTTCAAATTCGGGCATTTTATTTTATGGAAATTTTATTATTGGGAAATTTCTATTTAAATATTTCGACAGTGCTGGGAAAAACAGGTTTTAATCAAAATAAAAATTTTGAATGAATATTCGTCTTTTTTAGTTTGTTAAATTTTATTTAACGTTACATAAATTTAATCTTCTAAAAATTTCAGCCAGAATGTAGAAACCTCTTTAAATATTTTAAAAAAGTCAAATAAAGATTTTACATAGAAATTAATCTTTAACTTAATACTTGTATTTTATACATAAAAAGGTCGTAATTTTAAATAAAAAAAGAGCATTTGAAATCATTCAAAAGCGGCGAATTTTTAAAGCAGTAGTTACGTTATGGACAAAAAAGACGAACAGACAACTAAAATGAGTAATCTTTAAAAAAGAAGAATAATTTTCTGTTAAAAAAGACAAATTTAAAAAAAAAAATATGAACTTTCAAAAAAATTGTTGCATTTTCAATTATAAAAAATACCTTATAAAAAATGTACATTTTGATATATAAACTGAAAAATATTAAAATTTGTATTCTTTTAAAAAAGAAAAATTTTTAATGAACCAGTTCAATCTTCAATCAAAACAGATTCATTTTGAATTAAACATTTACATTTTTAATCCATGAAGATTTAAATGCTACTAACAGAGACACATTTTCAAAAATATTTTTGAAATAGTTTTATTATTGATATTATTGATCCTTAAAAATTCGGGAAGACTGAAAAATCGCAAATAATAAAAATGTCGAAACATAAAAAACACAAGCTGAAAAATTCCCGGACATTTTACAATATTGTTGAATATAAGAATCACCAAAAAATAAAATTTCCGACAATTTACAATATTAGCAAATTTGAAAATTTCCAAACAACAAAATTCAGTACAAAAAATTGCCGAATGATAAAGTATTCAATATTTTATAATTTCTGTCACTAGAAAGTTTGTGAGATTATAAATTCCTAAACTGGAAAAATAAAAAAATTGCTTCTTAATTAGTATGCAAGTTTTATTTTTAATTTACATAGCAGTTTTCTCAATTATTACTCTTGCAATATAAGTCTTGTTTTTCTTGTATTATTTTAGTAGAAATTGCATCTATGTTGAATAAAAATGCAACTTTATTATTGAAAAAGTAACAATTTTGTTAAAAAGTGATGCATATACGTTGAAAATTCAATTAAGATTTCGTAGAAAATTTACTTCTCCTTTAAAACTCAGATTTTAATGTTGGAAAGAAAAAAGTAAAATATTTGTTTGAAAAAAAGTTAAACATTTTGTTTCGAAAATTTGTGAAAGTAAGAAAGGAATTCTAAAATATTTTACGAATTTTTATAAATCCTTCAAAGTTTTCAAAAAAGTATTGATCACTTCTAAATTTCTAAAATTCCGAAATTTCTTCTAAAATATCTCGAATTATTCTTAAAATTGTCTTAAAATCTTCCTTTGTTTTTTTCAGTAATCTAAAAAAATCTACGTTTTGTTTTGAACTTTGTTTTAATCTTTTAAAATTTTGTATTGTTCTTGAAATTTTTTTAAATCTTCTATATATCTTCTATATATTTTCAGATTCTTTTCTTTTTAATTTAAAAAATATAAATATTTTCAAATGTTTTCAAATATAATTGAATATTCTTTTAATATTAATGTTAACCAACAACAAAAAACAAACATTTTCAATTTCCATAGAAATCTATAAAAATTAAATTCTCTTGAAGTCTTTCAACATTCTTAAAAAGCTTTTAAACTGTTTGTCGCGAAACTTAAAGCTTATTTTTAATATCTTTAAAATATTAGCTTAGAAAACTAGAAGTTTTGCTATGAAAATAAAATTCAGTTTGTTCTACACACTTTTTTAATTTGGGCAACTTGAGTTAAAACACCATACCTATACGGTTTTAGGTCGCTGAATCCAAATCCTTGGTCAGTTTGACTCCATAAGGTCGATCTCAAGGTAAATTGAAGGTAAAAATAAAGAAAACCATTGGACCGGAGAAAATCATTAAATTAGAGAAAACCATTGAATAGGAGAAAACATCAACGATCAGACATTTTAGGGTCACTAAATCCAAATCTGGGTCAGTTTGACCCCAGGAGGTCAGGAAAAACAGTAGTGGTAGTGGTTAAGGCCGATTGAATGTTTGTCATTTTGAATTTCACTTGACCTTGATCCTGGCCTGATCGGGTGAACCTGACCATAGATTCGGATTCAGTGACCCTAAAAACTTCCGAGAGTAGAGGTTTCCTCCCATTCATTGGATTTTTCCGATCCGATGGTTTTCTTAATTTTCACCTTTACTTGACCTTTTGCATGACACAACAATTTTTCATCTTCTTCATGACTTTCATTTGAAAATAAAAACAATAAACAAAACAATGACAAGATACATAAAGAGAAAGAAATTTACGCGACTGTGGTTGTTTTATTGATAATTGTCCTGAGTGTTCTGATGGTGATCCTAATCGTTCTTATGATTCTATTTGCGTAATTGGTGATCCTGGTTAGTGGTTTGGTGATGCTTGTAGGTGGGTTGGTGTTCCAGGTTGATGGTTTGATGATTCTGGTTGAGTCAAAAGAGCTTTTTTACGCGAGGACGAGCACGAGAACAACCCACGTACACAAGCGAAATTCTTGCCTTGTGAGCTAAATTTTGTAAGAGCAAAAAGTCACAGATAGCTTTATTATTTCTAATGCACTAACAAGGAGAGTATGCGATATGTGAAACGTCCATTCAATCGGAGATTCACAGGTTTAAAATATATAAAAATCCATTAGGTACGTCTTTTAATTAATTTTTTTTATTAAACGGCCTGAGTTTCTAAAATACACTGGATTCTCGGTTTACGGGATCCTGAAATACCGGATAAGGTGGGCTAAGAGGCTAAAAAGAGGAGATTGCAAGGTCAGTGGAGTTGCGCAGGTTACGGTTGGGCACTATTAAAGATCCTCTGGGTAAAGTTGCGTCACAACTTCGCACTGCTTTTATTAACCACCAATAAATCGGAACCAGAATAGATAAAAAGCTCGTGATTTCCCAACCAAATTTTAGAATAAATTTACAATTCTTAAGAACGATCCTAAACAAAAAATTTTTTTTTTTTATTCAGCTATGTTTTTAAACATTCTTTTTGTGGGTTAAAAATTCATGTCTTCAATTGAAAATTTAACTGTTGCATTTTTAGTTCAAAATTTATCTTTTTTAGCTGAACTATCTCGTTTTTTGAATTTTGTTTTTAAGATTTAAATTGAGTTTTTCGACGTTTTGATAAAAAGAGATCTTTTAGAGTTGAAAATTTAACTGTTTTGTCAAAAATTGATACCTAATAACTTAAAATATTAGCATATTTAATTTTTAGTTGCAAATTAATATTTTTAGTTGATAGTTCAACTATTTCGTTAAAAATTCATTTTTTGAGTGAAATATTCATAACTTTTGTTGCAACTTAATCTTTTGGGTGTAAAATTGATCATTTTTTAAAATTGTAATCTCACATTTTTTGATAGAGGTTAAACTATTTGGATAAAAATTAATTTTTTTTGAGGTAAAGATTTATAATTTTCATCAAAATGTGTCTTTTTGCGTACAAAATGTGGCATGTGCCCTATGTGCTCGTGGACGCTTTTCTCTTCACCAACTGTCCACAAAAACAGATGTGAATTGGAAAACTGTAAAGCTGGTTATATACGAGAGTGGGCCTTTATATCTACGTATAATAACAGATTCACAGTTAAAATGATTAAATTCTGAATAATTCAAGAAGTTTAGAAAACTCGAGAAATCTAGGGAGCTCACAAAATTCATAGAATTCAAAGATTTTAAGGAATCAAAGGAATTCGCAGTTTAAGGCATGCGGAGAATTCAAAAAATTAAGGAATTCCGAAAATTTAAGTCATTTAGAAAATTTACGACATTCCGTGAATTCGACAACTTAAGAAATCTCAGGAATTTCACGGAATTAAAAGAATATAGAGAATTAAAGGAATAGAGAGATTTCAGGGAATTCAGAGAATTCCACGAAATAAGAGAATTCAAGGGATTCAGCGAATTCGAGGAATTTACATTTAAATTCGAGGAATTTACAGATTTCAAGTAATTGAGAGAATTTCAAGGAACTTGATACAAGCCGGGGGTGTGTGGTTGTCCCGACTTGATCTAAAGTATGTACTGCTGCGGTGTTGGAGGTTAGGTACGTGAGGGAGGTGCGTTTCAGCAATACCGTGTGGAGGGCCGTTCATACCCTCGGGGGTAGAGCCCACTAACCACAATTCCGTCCAATGCGAGCTGGTTGTATGTGGAGGCCGCTAACGTGGAACAGTCCAAGCACGCGGAAGGCATGTTGCACCTTCGTCACTTGTTCGGTCCTGAGGACCTTTTTTTTAGGGGTGAAGCCCCGTCGTTAGAGGGATGTTGACCTAGAGGTGTAGGTCACGTCGAAACTCTCCGCAAGCGCGTTTGGCCGGGAGAGTGATTGGGGATCGTAGAAGCTCGTCCTCGTCCAAGGATGGCACTAGTACGACAGAACGTACTACTGCCTTCGGTGTGGAGTGTGAGGAGGAAGACAGCCTGCAGTCTTCAAGCTGAAGACAAGCTTACGAGGAGTGGCGGAGGGCGGCCAAGCAACTGCAGACTCGGGTGCGCTTGCCGGGACGGGAGCGGGAAGTTTTGGTTGGACCAGGCATAGGGGGAGGAGAGAGGCAGGAGGCAGAGAAGGTGGATCGTCGGGGCCGCCAAGGGCTTACCCGTCCTGAAAGAAGAACAGCTAAAGGCCACCGGAGCTGCAAGAAGAGCTGCAAGAAGAGAGGACGAGGTAGGATAGGAAGAGGATGGCGGAAAGCCGGAGGAATTCGGAGGATGATGCTCGAGAGAGCGAGAAGGAGGCGAAAAGAAAACAACCTGAAATTATTTTTGGATTAAGAAAGCACTCTTTACTCTCAAAAAGTGGCTTCTACAAAAAGTGTTAGCTGCAGGCGACCAGGGAACTGTGGTTACCCAACTGGTTGCTCGAGCAAGAGTGCGTACTTTCGCTTGTACGCACCCCCTTTTATTAGCATTAGCCGAGACGCGGTCCGGCCGTCGATTGGCCCGGTCCTCTCGGCCACGCGTATGAAGGATAGAGGGGCGTAGCGGCTGCCCTGTCCATCCCTACTCTCGCAGAGCTGAGTGCGTCGCTCAGCTCGATGTTTTTCGTTTGCGACGAAAAACACGGATAGCGGAACAGCGAAGTCGGATATACGGATACAAAGCGTAAGGAAATGAAAATAAGTT
>NC_046657.1:148912425-148913662 GCF_010883055.1 Belonocnema kinseyi
CACCACCAAGTAAGTGTGTGGAGGGTGTGTAAAGGAATAGAGAAGGTGTAAGAAAAATGTAAACCCTTAGGGGACACATTAGAAGCTTCCATTCCACTAAATAGGTAAATTTTCAAACAAAAAGTTAAAATTTCAAGTAAAATTGTAAATCTTTACACAAGATAATGATTTCTTAACAAAGTGATTTGATCATATGATTCGAAAAGACTAGTTTGACACTCAAGCAAAAAAGAAGAAGAATTTATATCCAAAACGAGAGACTTTCCTACAAAATTGAAATTTATACTAAAACAGATGAATTTTGTAATAAAAAAGATCAATTCATCAAAAAATACGAATTTTTTCAACCAAAAAGGATTTTTATAACAAAATAATTAAATTTTCTACCAAAAGAGTGAAGTTTCTGCTGCAACAAATATATTTCAATATCAAAAAGATAAATTAAAAAAACAGTAGTTAAATTTTCTGTTAAAAAAGATTTCAGTAGACTTCTCAAGAACAAAATATGAGCTTTTTAACAAAAAATAAGTTGCTACTACAATAAATGAGCTATTGATAAAAGGAGACAAAATTTTTCAACAAAAAAGAAGGAATTTTTAAAAAAAGAATTGAATAATTTTATTTATTCAGTTTATTTTTTATCAAGAAAAGATTTCAGTGCATTTTTCAACTCCTTAAATTCATCTCATTCCTTAAATTCTGTAAATTTCTTGAATTCTGCAAATCCCTCGAATTTCTTGAACCACTTGAATTTTCTCAATTCCTGGGATTATCTGAATTCCTTAAATTCTATGAATTTCTGAGAAGCTGTAATTCTCTGAATCACTGAAATCCTCTCAGTTTGTTACGGTCCCCATAATTGAGAACCACTCTGAACAATTTGTCAGGAATAAATCCCCGCCTGTATTTACAAAATATAAACCAGGCTGGGAAAACCTTCCGACTAAATTACTTTAGAGAGGCTATTTAACGACCTTACTTTCTCCCAAGACAAATACAACCCTTTAGCATACCGTTACCTAGAGAAGATAGAGAGGTAACAACTCACACCTGGCGCATCTGCGATAGAAGGTTTCCCCATCACGCGCCAGGCCCGTGAATCTGAGCCATTGTGCGTCATGACTTCTCTCTCTTTTATCTCTCTCTTCTGTAAGCGTGGAAAGCGGCCAGCGGTCGCCAACCATATAGTTATTATTTTTTTCGCTAGCCTTAAATTATATATGTTTAGTTTTACCAC
>NC_046657.1:148913762-148922501 GCF_010883055.1 Belonocnema kinseyi
ACCGAGACTCTTCCAGAGTGCGAGGCGGGAATCGAACCCGCAAGCCGAAGGAGTGGGTCCAAAGCCTACGCTTTAGTCCCCACGACCATCGTCCCACTATTTACCTGTTTAGTGTAAAAGCTTTTTTCGCTTAAAATTAATTTTTTAACTTACGTCGTAAAAAATTATTATTTTTTTTTTCGCTAAGCAATTATCATTTTTGTTTGAAAATTCAATTTTTGAATTGAAAATTAGTCTCTTCACTTTATTGTCTCTTTGAATTCTTAAAATTCGTTAAAAATCTGCTTTTTTTTATAGAAAATTAATCTTTTCTGCAAATTAATCTTTTTGATAGAAAATTTAACAGCTAGACTTTATAGTTCAACTACTTTTTTAGAAATGCAAATGTTAAATGACGATACAAAATTTTAGTTCTCATTGGTTGGAAATTGAAATATTTTGTTGAAAATTCCCTTTTTTGTTGTTGAAAATTTACCTATCCCATTTTTTGTCAAAAAATATTATTTTTGAGTAAGAATTCACATTTTTGTTACAATTAAAGTTCATAAGATTGTTTCAAGGAATTTAGAGATTATAAGGAATTCAGCACATTCAGCGCATTCAAAGAATTCAGAGAATTTAGAAAATTCAATAAATTTAAAGAATTGAAGGGATTCAGAAATTATATTTTTTTAGAAAATTCAAGTGATTCAAAAAATTCAAGGAATTCAGAGAATTCAAGTAATTCAGAGAATTCAAGAAATTCAGAGAATTTAACGCATTCAAAATATTCAAAGCATTCCGTTACTTCAATAAATTTCGTGAATTCAAGAAGTTTAAGGAATCCAAGGAATGCAGGGAATTAAAAAAAATCAGACCATTCAAAGAATGCAGGGAATGCAGGAAATTTAAAGAAATCAGGGCATTCAAGGAATTCAGAGAACTTAAGGAATTCAGAGAATTCAAGAAATTCAGAGAATTTAACGCATTCAGAATATTCAAACCATTCCGTTACTTCAATGAATTTCGTGAATTCAAGAAGTTTAAGGAATCCAAGGAATGCAGGGAATTCAAAAAAATCAGACCGCTCAAAGAATGCAGGGAATGCAGGAAATTTAAAGAAATCAGGGCATTCAAGGAATTCAGAAAATTCAAGGAATTCAGAGAATTCAAGAAGTTCAGAGAATTTAACGCATTCAGAATATTCAAAGCATTCCGTTACTTCAATGAATTTCGTGAATTCAAGAAATTTAAGGAATCCAAGGAATGCAGGAAATTTAAAGAAATCAGGGCATTCAAGGAATTCAGAGAATTCAGAGAGTTCAAGAAATTCAGAGAGTTCAAGAAATTCAGAGAATTTAACGCATTCAGTGAATTTCGTGAATTCAAGGAGTTTAAGCAATCCAAGGAATGCAGGGAATTCAAAAAAATCAGACCATTCAAAGAATACAGGGAGTTTTAAGAAATCAGGGAATTCAAGGAATTCAAGGTCATACTCAAGTACAAATTCAAGAAATTCAGAGATTTTAATGCATTCAGCAAATTCAAGGTATTCCGTGAATTTAAGGAATTTGGAGAATTCCAGAAATTAGATGAATTCAATTAATGCTAAGAATTAAAGGAACTCAGAGGGGGCTGCCAATAAAGGGAATGATGGGGTTTAAAGTGTCCAAAAGCAGATACTTGTAAAAACGATTTTTTCTATGTACGTGACAAAGCATAATTCAAGATCAGGTGACTGAAGCCGTTGATTGCGTATCCAATGTTACCTTCACATTCTTTTAATCAAGTCTGTCTGTCTGCCTGTATGTCTTTGAAAAAATTATGCATGGTACAAAAAACATAATGACAAAAGAATTTCATTGCAAAAGGATCTACAAATTTAAAATGAACTTTTCTATATAAATACATTCAAAATAAAAAAAAATAACTTCTTGGAAACACAACATAAGCTACAATAACATTTTAACTAATACAATTTTTCGTCTGAATCATATCTTCATATTTTCTTCGAGCCATTTTACGCTGGATACATATTTTTGGTTTAAATCATAAGAAGTTGAATGAAAAATACTGTTTAATAACGTTTATACAAGATTATATCTTAAAAGTACTGCAAGATTAAAATGCTAATATTTGAGTTTCAATGATCAAGGAAAAAATATTAGTCAAAGAAGAATTAGGGAATTTCGAAAATAAATTACTCGGTGACTCCACCTAATTTCACTAGTAATAACTAGCAAAACATTTTTGAAAACTAAGAATTGCGTACAAAAATAGGAGGAGGGTCGAAATTTTGTTTTACGTAATTTTAATACGGCCCCTTCGTTATTTTAAAGATCGAATTTCAGAATACTCATCAACAGAATTAAAAATATAGATTAGGGTGGCCACCAGAATATAAAGCGACCTCATTTTTTTCAAAGTGTAGGAGAACATGACTGAGGCGTCAGTTGTGAAAAAACAAGCTAATGAATAAACTGATTTTTCATGTATGTATACCATTCTGATATTTGAAATACCCCTTTCCGAGTACAAATCGTGAACCTGGGTCGCGTTATAAGTACATAGTGCCAACCTTGGTACATAAAAGATTGAAGATACTCATTAGACAACATTGAAATTGTAAAATCAAGTTTCTTAGATCTTCATTGATATAAAATAATTAAATTTCGGGAAAAAGTTGTTTTGAAGAATTACAAAAAAAAAATGTAGAAGCTTTTTAATAATTTCAAAAGATTTTGAAATGACATTTTATTCAATATTTTTGGGGAAATTTCAAATGTTTTAGGTTTCAGTTAAAGAAATAATTTTAGTTTTCAAAGGCTTCAAAATGTGTGAAGAAAATAATGGAATTCTTTAAGATATTTATTTAATTTTTTTAAGGATTTAGACAACTTTTAGGTGAACTAAATTTTGTAGGGCGTCAGGAGAATGAAAATGATATTTTTAAGATTCATGAGAAAAGTTCAATTGATTTTATTCTTAATGAATGCTGAGAGCAAATAAAAAAGGATTACAAAGCATTTTTAATTACTTCATAAAATTTTTAAAGAATTTTAAAACAAACAGAAGTTATTTAGGTGACTAGGAAAAATTAAAATGATTTTTTATTTTGATTAAATTATTTCAGGAGAATGTTGAAAAAAATTTCTAAACATTTCAAATTATTTTTACAATAAAACAAATTACGAAAATATTGGAATAATTTAAAGTCATGAGAAGAAATACGAGTTTTAAACAAAATAGCCAAATTCTTAGCAAAAATAAATTCATTCTCAACCAAACAGTTGAATTTAGAACTAAAAATGTCGAATTTTTAAACAGGAAGATCAAATTTTTACCAGATAATTTGCAAATTTAAAGAACAATTTTCAAAAAAGTTGTATTTGAAAAAAAGACTTGACTTTTCTACTAAAAATTATAATTCTTTAAAAAATGAACTTTTTTTGGATGTAGTCCAAAGAAAAAATCCACGAAATTTGGAAAATGTTTGAAAAAGATGGACATTTGAAAATCAGTTTGAAAAATTGTTTATTAAGAAATTGAATAAATTGTGAATCTTTACCGAAAACTTAAATTTTTTAACTAAAAGAGATGAATCTTAAAAAAATAATAACTTACTACCAAAAAAGACGAATTTTCCATAAAATATTATTAAATTAAATCATGCAAGTAATTTTTCTACAAAAAAATTAATTTTCAACAAAGCAGGTCAATTTCCGAACAAAGAGCTGAATTTTAACCTAATATTTTGAATCGTTAATCAAAAATTGCATTTAAAAAAATTAGTTCAACATTAAAACTTATTTGCTAAATTTTTCGAACAAAAAGATGAATTATTAAACAAAAACATTAATTTTCTTGCTATAAGAATGGGTTTTTAAAAAATTGCAAGAATCCTCAACCAACGAGTTGAATTTTCAACTAAAAAAAAAGATTTTAAACAAAAACATTAATTTAATATCAGAAAGACGAATGTTCAATTTCATAAAAAAATTCTTAGCCAAAAAATTGAACTTTTAGCTAATTAATATGAATTTATAACAAAAGGAATAAATAAGCACCAAAAATAAAAGTTACTTTGAACCAAAAACTAATTGTTATCAAAATAGTTCAATTTCAAGAAAAAAGTGAGTTCTTACTTGGGAGAGAACCATTTTCGGCAGAAACGGAACATGTACATTTTCCACTGCCAAAGTAATTTTTTAACCAAAAAAATAGGAATTTTTAACTACACAATTAAATTTCCAACTAAAAATGAATTTTCAACTGAATTTTTGAATTGCGAATCAAAAAATTGCATTGTTAAAAAATTAGTTCAAATCCAAAACCTAGTTGTTAACATTTCAACTAAAAAGATGCATTTTTAATAAAAAAGATTAATTCACTAACGAAAAAATCGGCACTTTTAACTAAAAAGATGAATTTTTAAAAATAAAGATTGATTTAGAAACAAAAAAGATAATTTTTTATAAAAATTCAAGAATTTAGATCCATAAAGTATAATTATATTTCGTCGTTTCGTTCCTCTGAGTGATTTCGTTGTAGCGCCTTTCTGCTAGATCGAATCACAGTTTTAAGGCATATTTAAATTAAAAAAAAAAAAAATTTTGGGCCCGTCACTTTGATCTTATATGGTGGTGCTCTGTTCCTCATGCGGCGATACGTCATCATCATTATGTTTTTGTGTAAGATCTGAGCAGCATGTAATTTTTTTCATTTTGCTTCCTTTGAGTATAATTCAAGTTTTCTCATTGAATATAAGTAAAGAAAAAAGTCAAAGTTACAATCTGGATCGCCAGAAAAAAAATCTCGAAGAGTTCGGCAGTCGTATGATCGTGAATCTCGGTAAAAGTATGTCCCGACCTAGCAAGAAAACTATGTTTCAGCTCAACTATGTTTCTGAGAATTCGGAGGCCAGGAGGCGCCCTCATACACGCCGGCACGGACCATACATTCAGGAACGAAGCCCAAAAATACCGACCCATCCATACAGGCTACACGGAGAGAATTTAGCTAAAACTGTTGCGTTAGTTGTGAGAGAATCGCTGCACTTCGGTTTGGTGTGATATACACTCCAGAGTCGAGATACTGATTACCCTCACGATTCAACCAACAATGGTTCCACTACGAGAAAGTAAACAAAAAGTACACCAACCAGACATTTCGACCCGACCGACCCTTCCATCTTGGATTCTTGGACGGCAGCGAGGTTTGGTAAGGGCACTTGGTATGGTGGGGGTAGTCGAGTCACTCCAATTCGAACGCATTTGGGCATCGAATAGGCGGGACCATGGTTTCTTGGATCATAGGTTATCCCGAACTTACGGAGATCAGCGGTTTCGAAATATGAGTGCTATATTTTCCTAAGCTGAGCAAACGCGAAACTGTGTCCCAATCGCCCCGTGTGTGCAACGGTTCGACTATACTGTTGATCAAACGATTCGGCTTGTTTGGGTTAACGGTTCTCCCGACTGAGTTAGGCCGTTTTTCTAAACAGAACTAGCGCTGTTCACTGTGTGATTGGTGCGACGATTGTACGTTTTTGGCGAGCGGTGTCGCTGGGTCTCTTTGCAAAATTTTAAAGTATCTATTCTGTCAAAATGAAAAACCATTTATTCGGCAAATATTAAACTGAGAAAATTTGTTTACAATTGCCTAAAATTATTTACTACTAATATTTATTATTAACACATTATCCCATTTATAGAAAAAATATATATAATGCAATGCAGAAAAGAATACAAAGGTGAAAAGAAGACTCTTAGTCCAGTGCACATATTTCTGAAACAGAATATTTTAACACCAAAACATAACTATGGATCCCATGGCTACGGAAAATGATTCTGTTACTCCATTTTTTATTTAAAGAAACCAAATTTTTTTCTACGTGAAACGGCTGAAATTTGATATTTTTTATCTTATTTATTTATAAATATTCAGATTGTGACATTTAACCAAATATCATTGAAGATATATTATTTTCAGGAATATCTGTACCAATTCTGGCCATCAAAGAAAATTTAAATTTGATAAAACCTTAAGTTGCAATATTTTGTCACAATAATTCTTAATAACCGTGGTTATTGTTAACTTTTCCAATATTTTTGTGACCAGCACTTACTCGTTCAATATTTTTAAATAATAGCGTAAGCTGAATTTGTTTATTTAATTTGTGCATACAAATTTAAATTGTTATATTTTTTCAAATATTATTCAATATTGATTACTTTGAGGAATAACTGAAGTTGTTCTGGCGATTGAAGGAAATTATGATTTTTTTAATCTCAAATTTTAATAGTTTGTCACAAGAGTTGTTGATAACAATGGATATTATAAATTTCTAAATTAGTTTAGTAACTAAATATCATTCTTGCATTAATGTGAAGCAGTTTTAGCAACAATAAATTTTTATTGTCGATAATGAGACTGTTTTTCAATTGGCTCATAATCTTTATTTATAACAAATAAGTGGAATAATAATTAAATCACGTCTATTATATAAGTCCCTAAACAGTTATTTAAGACAATATAAGGTTTTTCTGATAAGTAATAAAAGTATAAAAAATTGTTATGTGCAGAATTTGAGTTTTTCCATACTTTGAGTGGAAAAATTATTAATAAACAAACAGAGGAGATACAAGTTCGGAGCATCAAGCTATTTGGAATTTAATGAACTTAAATTTAACACAAAAATTGTTTATCAGAATAAAATTGAAGGATCTGTACATTTTTAAACGAAAAAAGTGAATTTCCTCTCACTGCGCGTTCGAATAGAACGCTCGAGGTTCTGCGCTCGATTCTCTTTGGCTTCATTTTTTTAAACGATTTTTACTTTCGTTTTTGTTTATTTTTATGTTATTTTTTAATTATTCTTATATTATTTTAATTAATTTTTAAATTAATTTGTTGTATTTAACAGCAGTGACACTGAATTTGTAGCTTAAAAATTATAGAAAATCATTTCATTAACATTTTAGAGCTTTATTTTTAGGTCTGACGCATAAATACAGTAGAAGATTCAGTGAAAGGAATTTCGATTAAAAAAAAGGCTTAATGTTACAATTTGCGACAAGCCGTTTGCCTTACGAGGCCACGAATTGGGCGCATGGAGGGGGGCTGATGGAACGCTAGGGGAATCAAGTTATACGCTATGAAGAAAATGTTCAGAATACACTGTATTTTTATGTCACTTCTTAAATTAATTATGTGAAATGTAAATAAAATGATTTTTTATAGCTTATGCCTTACAAATTCACGACCATGGTTGTTAAAAATAAAAAATAAATAAAAAAATTAAGAAATAACAAAAAGAAAAAATGAGAAAAAAATTAAGCCAATGATAATCGAGCGCAGAACCTCGAGCGCTCCACTCGGATGCTTTTTGCATAACGTTATTGCGGCTGAAACTCTTCGACGTTGTGAGCAGGATCTGGCCACTTATATAGGCATCCTTGAAGTTTGGTGTTAACGCTAGGTGGCGCAATGTTTTCTGCCCCGGCGAATAGATGTAGATGCGGGGTGAACAACAGTGCGTAGCCAGGAGCCGGGGGGGGGGGGGGGGGGGGGGGGGGGGGGGGGGGGGGGAGAAGGGAAGGAGAGGAAAGTAGATGTGAAATCAGAGGACGAATCGGAGTGGTGAATTGGGGCAGTTACGTATAATTGGACGGCTTGGGCCGGCTGTTGGCGCACTTTTTCGGCGGACAAGATTCACTGGCGGAAAAACGTACCTCGGCTCGGACACAAACTGAGGTACCCGCAGATAGAGGTTCCGTCCCTTAAAAGGTTTCTTTTTGCGAGCATCACGAGTCCCCTCAATGCCACGACCAATTTCTAGAAGATTCCACCCGTCCGGAACGTTGGGGTGGGGCAAATCTGGGTCATATTCAGGCATGGCGACATAAGGCGGAACTTTGGCCCTGGCAAGGTGAGCCTCTTCCTCCGCGCCCGTCGCATTAGGCGATTAGATCGTGATTGCTGTTCGTCCCTTGTTATAAAAGGGGTATTTGACGAAGTAGATAACGGACCATGCAGGAGACGGACGACGGTTGCAGGGAATTATACAGGAACTGGCACCGTAGAGGTTACCCTCTGGCACCAGCAAATCTTGTTCGATGTTGTTCTAATTATGGGAATTGGAACGACGGACGTCACCTTCCGGCATTAACAAACCCGTCCTAAACCCAGGGAGTAGGCCAGGCACAAACAAGGAGAAGCCCTGACACTAGCTATCCTACTTCCACCTAACTAAAGCACTATTCACTATTAAATCCACACCACCCGGAGATAACTAGCGTTTCACAGACACAAGGGGAAGTGAAAAGAAACTCGTGGGATCGATGGGAAGAAAATCGAAACTGAACCGATGAGTAACTGAAGTTCAAAACAGATGAAACGACGACACTGAGTAATACTGGGTAGAATACACTAACCGAAGGGACGGCGAGTCACGAAAAGTGAAGTGACACTGGCAAAGAACGGAGGCGGGATTGCGTTGTTCAAAATGTCGATTTATTTATTCTGAAGTTCGGAAGGCAGAGCGGATCTGTCTCCGAGGAAGTTTTTATAAGTACTGAACTTACTGACCAGTGATCCCAGATCTGAAACGAGACGTGGGCCAATGCTATGACACGTCTATGTCCGTGTGAAATAGGTAGGAGACGATATAAATGCCTGGGTTGCGCACGCCTCTTTAATGCGTGTATTTTGAGGTTACGTTACTTCAAGTATAAAATATAAATTATATAAATATTGATA
>NC_046657.1:148922601-148925304 GCF_010883055.1 Belonocnema kinseyi
AGAAATTGGTGATTTTGGAATTCATCTCGTTTGGATAAAAACTCAATTATTTGATTGAAAAATTAATTCTTTTGTTAAAAATGTAACTATTTTGTAAAAAAAAGTCCTCTTTTCTATCAAACATTCAACTACTTTGTTAAAAATTTTATTTCTTTTATTTGAAGGTTCATCTCTTTCGTTGAAAATACATTTTTGATACTGACAATTAATCTATACCATTTTTGGTTTAAAAATCATGTATTTTGTTAACAATTCGTCTTGCTTTGTAGAAATTTAATTGCTTTATGGAAAATTTATACTTTTTGATTAAAAATTACATTTTTCGTTTGAATTATCAACTGTAAATATTTTTTGGTTGCAAAGTTTTTTTTTGTAAATGCAACCATATTGTTAAAAATTAAAATCGTAATTTTTGGGTAGAAAATTCGATTATTCACTTAAAGTTGAACTATTTAGTAAAAAAATTAATATTTTCTTACTAAGGATTCATAATTATAGTTGAAAATTCAACTATTTGCATTTAAATTAGGTTAAAAATTCAGCTTTTTTGTAGATAATACTCATTTTACCTTTAAAATTTAAAAATTTATAAAAATTAAATTGACCTTTTTTAGTAGAAATTTAATCTTTTTGGTTAAAAATGTATCATTTTTGGTCAAAAATGCAATTGTTTGGTTGAAATATGAACTATACATATTCTTAGGCTTAAAAGTCGATTATTTCACTAAGAGTTGAATTACTTTGTAAAAAAATACTGTTATTTTCAACAAGGTTTTATAATTATGGTTAAAAATTTAACTATTTGGTTGAAAGTTTAACTCTTTGATGGAAAACTCATATTTTTCGCTGAAAAAAATCAACTTTTTGTAGATAATTCGTTTTATTGACTTTAAAATAAATAATTTCGTTGAAAATTCATGCATTTTGTTTGAAATTTGTCCTTTTTTGTATATCATTAATTTTCTTGGTCGAAAATGCATTTTATTGGTTCAAAATTTAACAACTTTATTGAAAATTTATTTTTTCGATTGAAAATGATTTTTTTTATCTGAAAATGTAACTATTCTAGGACGGATTAAAAACTAATCGTTTTGATCTGGAAATTGAACTATTCAATTTTTGGTTGAAACTTGATCCTGTACATTGTATTATTACATTTTGTAATATTTTTTTAAACCTGCAAAAGTCCAAATCGTGTTTCAAATTATAAGAAATAATTTCAAGTTTTAAATTAATTCTGATTCTTTTTTTAAATTAAAGTTGTAGCGTTTAAACTTTATATTCAGCTCATTACAAATTTAACAATTCAAGGTATTCTATTTCGAACCATTCTGTTCAAATTTGTAGTTTTTAACAGTTGTTTGTAATGGATTGTTTTAAATGAACGGTCAAATATTGCTGATAATTAACGAAATTTTCTGTTTTTAATTTAAAAATTTCAAATTGAATGGGTTAAAAATAAAAAATTTTAGGCTGAAATAATATTTCAAGTCATAATCGAAAACAAATAAATTTTGAACGAAATTGTTAAATTTTCAAGGGAAAAGGTGAATTTTTGACCAAGAAGGTTAATGTGCTCTAAAAGAAACGATTTTCAAATGTACCCAATATAGACGATTAATTTTTAATCAATCCTATAATAGTTACATTTTCAGATGAAGATAAATAATTTTCAACGTAAAAAATTTATTTTCAACAAAGTTGTTGAAGTGTCAACCAATAACATGAATCTTCAGCCAATAAAATTAATGATCTACAAAAAATGACAAATTTCAAACAAAATACATGAATTTTCAACGAAATTATTTAATTTTAAAGTCATAAAGACGAATTATCTACAGAAAGTTGAATTTCTTAAGTGGAAAATATGAGTTTTGAATCAAAGAGTTAAACTTTCAACTAAATAGTTAAATTTTCAACTATAATTATAAAACCTTGTTAAAAAATGTCTTTTCTTTACAAAGTAGTTCAGCTGTTAGTGAAATAATCGTCTTTTAAACTCAAAAAGATGTACAGTTCATATTTTAACCAAACAATTGCGTTTTTGACTAAAAATGATACATTTTTAGCCAAAAAGATTAAATTTCTACTAAAAAAGGTCAATTTCATTTTAATAAATTTTTTAATTTTAAAGTCAAAAAGAGTATTATCTACAAAAATGGTGAATTTTTAACCTAATTTAAATGCAAATAGTTGAATTTTCAACTATAATTATGAATCCTTAATAAGAAAATATTAATTTTTTTACTACGTAGTTCAACTTTAAGTGAATAATCGAATTTTCCACCCAAAAATTATGATTTTAATTTTTAACAATATAGTTGCATTTACAAAAAAACGATTTTGCAACCAAAAAATATTTACAGTTGATAATTCAAACGAAAAATGTAATTTTTGATCCAAAAATTTTAATTTTCCATAAAGCAATTAAATTTCTGCAAAGAAAGACGAATTGTTAACAAAATACATGATTTTTTAACCAAAAATGGTATAGATTAATTGTCAGTTTCAAAAATGTATTTTCAACGAAAGAGATGAACCTTCAAATAAAAAAAATAAAATTTTTAACAAAGTAGTTGAATTTTTGATAGAAAAGAGGACTTTTTTTACAAAATAGTTACATTTTTAACAAAAGAATTAATTTTTCAATCAAATAATTGAGTTTTTATCCAAACGAGATGAATTCCAAAATCACCAATTTCT
>NC_046657.1:148925404-148927071 GCF_010883055.1 Belonocnema kinseyi
GCACGTATAAAAAATACGTGTCGAATATTTTTTGATGTTCTATAACATATCACAATTTCAAGAAAATCGGTGAGGTACACCTCGGGTACCTTCCTTGTAAGTGAAGTATCATAGATGCCATCAAGCGGATGCTTCGATCACTAAGATATATTAATTCATGACGTCACATTTCTTTCAGGTAGTTTTCTGATAATTAACTTGGAAACGTAAATGAGATGAAGAAAGCAATAAAAAGCAAACAAAAAATCATAAATAATAATTATTAGTACTTACTGATATCTACTCTGGTCATTTCTTTATTTATGAAAGTATGGTTCACAAAGAAATTTAAGATCGTATCATCAGTTAATTTGTAAGTTTATTTAAACTAGAATTAAATTACCTCAAAGCCGATTCAACTCTGCCAAAAAGTGATTACCGGCAAAAACAAACATAATGGTTTGCGCGTTGGTAGTGGCTATGGCTTTGCAGAGTGTGGACACGGAAAGGAACGGTGTTGTTGTACGTCAAATGACAGAATGAGAACCTCAAGAATCCAGCAATCTGTTCACACGATTTCAATCAGAATTTTTAAGAGGCAATTCTGAGTGAAGATCTTACGTGACAATTTGATGATTCTTGATATTCAGACGACGAGTTTGCTTACCCCTTTTGAACTGATTAGCATTGTTCAGGCACATCTGCTGTGTGCCTGCGTAGCCGTAATAGCCCGGAAGCTCCCTAGCGTCGGAAAATCACGAGCTTGCCGTCTTGTTATCGTTCCGCACGAAAACATAGGGACAGGCTTCGAACACGTACGCCAGTGCGTTTCTTTGAAAATTTAATAAATAAATAACCGTAGATTAAAACTAATCGTCCCCCCACCCCTCGCCAGGTTAGAATGGTTCAGTTGAAATTAAAACAAACTATTAGGATAAAATAAGACGTAGTTTCATAGTAGTAGAATTCTAGGGCAAATTTTCTGAATAAATTAACATTAGGTTTCAAGTAAATTGGAATTAAAGTAAGTCGAGGTAGCGGGGCCATTGGAGTTTTATTTTTGTTTATATTTTCTTGTAAATAAATTAATAAATAAACAATGAATCACGCGAAAATTCCAACGACCGTTCTATTCGCCGTAGCTCCATTATTCTTTGGGAATAATGTAACTACGATAGTCCATAGATGATTATTAAATTTTGATATTTTTAAATTAATTATTACTATTTTTAATTACCATTTAAAATTTCATAATTTTAGGAATTCTTGGTGTCGATGCTTGAAGACCGAGGCAGTGCCTTCGAGGCAGCGCTCCCTCACTGCTGGCTGCGACTCGGTTGTCGGTCTCGCGGCCAATCAGCGGGCCCACTGCCGCTCCCACTGATCTCGGCCATCTTCATGCTCGGTCACCGGGAGAGAGACTAGTCAGTAACAGTGATCCCAGATCTGAAACGAGACGTGGTCCAATACTATGACACGTCTATGTCCGTGTGAATATGGTAGGAGACGATATAAATGCCTGGGTTGCGCGCGCAACTCATTTCTCCTCTTCTGAATTTGAAAACTCGAAGGTGCACGATTGCCTTTCGGAACACTTCGGCGGTTCTATTTATATCTCTATTTGCTTTGAAATAAAATGAAGAGATTGGGATTTTAATATTTCCAGATTTCGATGCTGGGCTGGCGTT
>NC_046657.1:148927171-148934543 GCF_010883055.1 Belonocnema kinseyi
TAACGAAATATAACAGTATAAATGTTAGGTGTAGCTCACCACCTCAAGGGATTTTTTTTTGAAAATCAAGAAGATCAGTCAAGATTCAGTCAAGATTCAACAAATTCTGGAATGTGTATAGTGAAAAAAATGGCCATCAAATATAGTTTTTCATTAATAAAAAACGGGAGTTGCGAGTCTGATGACTAAAAATAATGCATAAATATGTGCTTTTCAATAACAAGTGTTACCCACTGTGTTTCAGTAAAAAATTACGAATTGTATTCGAGAAATTAAAAAAAAATGTGTTTTTGGGGGTGAACTTCAAGGGTGGTTTTCACCCCTTAAATGGGCTTATGGGCACGTATAAAAAAATACGTGTCGAATGTTTTTTGATGTTCTACAACATATCACAATTTAAAGAAAATCGGTGAGGTACACCTCGGGTACCTTCCTTGTTAGAAAGCATTAAGTATTCATTGCCTGGTTGCGAGAGCCGATAGTCTCCTGCAGAGACGGTGCGCCTCATTTTTGGAAATTTAGTATCTCGAAAACGAGACCCCCGATCGGATAAACTGTACACATATTACTATAGAAATGCTTTTGAGATATCACGCGCTGTCCCTTTTAGATCCGTTGTTGGATAAACGCGCGTTCTATGTATGTGCAGTCCAGCTCCGATAACTTGCCATCCGATAAGTTCACACTTTCATTAAACGTCATTACACGTACGGCACGCACACAAATTAGAATTTTTCCTCTGCGTGTGTTATTTTGCTCATGATTTGCGCCTCACGCATGCACGCACCTTATTTCGTGTTACTACAGGGGGAATCCGATAAGTCCGCAATGTCCAGAATTTTCCGCCCTTACAGACCTGAAGTTGGAAAGCTATTGGAGTTGGACTGTATAGGATTGTAATATAATACCGCATACGTGGAAACTCTTTTGTAGAAACTCTGTACTTACAGACACTTAATGCAAGCAAGCGTAATGCGTTCACGTTTTTACGAACTGCACGAATTTAAGGTGTTCGCTCAAGAAAATCTATTTCAGTGCGCTGGAGACGTCTTACGGACGTGCCATCTGTACACTCACACAAAAAACCAACCTTGAGTAAGTACCGCGATGAACCGCAAAATCACGGCAGGCTGCACGCGATTGGTTGGCTTTATGGGTTCATGGACGAACGGCACGCTTGTGAGACGTCTCTAGAGCACTGCAACGGATTTTCTGGTGCGAAAAATTTTAAGTATTAGAGCGGAACGCGTTCTCCGTCTTGGACTGTATTGATACCGTATATGCAGTATCGCTCTTTTTCCAGCGCTGCAGCTATAGGAGTCACATGTCAACGACAGTATCATGCACGCGTTTATCGAAGCAGAGTCGATCAAACTCGGATGCGTTTAGGTCTAGCTAGTAGAACGCATCATGTCTCGCTTCTCCCGAACTTTCGAATTGATATAGGTCCATCCGACGCGGACAACATCGCTTCTAGGGTATTTAGAAGCCCCCCCCCCCATGCACTTGGGTTTCTATCCTTGTGTTTACTCTTTTTCTCTCTTTCCATCAGACCGTTGGCTTGAGGAGAGCCCGTCGCTATGGGTGCATAAAGCCTTGAGCTTTTTCTGAAGTAAGTGAAAAGCAAATACACTACACACAGTTTATAACATTACTTTCTATCCTTTAGTTTAATTTTAAAAACCAATATGTCCTGGAAATCCCTTCTTTAGCTTTCGTGAGGCCCAAAATGCCCAAAAGGCCCAAAATGCCGCCTGGTCGTGTTATTTGAAGAGTACGTGACTCTCCATGTTTGGCGGCAAATAAAATAACAAGTGACTGCTTTTTTGCCTGTACACTATACCATTTCGCATTTCGTAAGCATCGTGCTCTTTTCGTTCTAATAGGTTTTGACTATTAACTATTTTAGGGTCTTGGGTCTGACACATCGAGAGATTCTACTTGAACGGATTAGCCTCGATAATCAAAACTTCAAACGCGTAGCATATTGCATCAACATACTGTAAACGAGTACCAGGATGCCGCTCAGTCTTTTAATCAAAAGCTTGGTGTTCTGCTACCTATTTTTCGATTTTCGGGTTTATGTCTTTTTTGTCAAAAGCTATCCATATAAAATTGCATTCCATCACAATTTAAAAAAAAAAGGACTGTAAAAATGCTTCATACATTAACCACATTTGAACTTTGGGAAACATTTGCTCATAATTTAAGCTCATGGCCTTCTAGGAACGAAGGTGATTGTGGGACTGACCAAAGGCCTTACCCACTAAAACAAACTTCTTTGACTCTACCAACCCATTCTCCCAGAATGTGCTTGCGCACGATTCAGGAACATGGGGTGGCAAGGCCTTTTCTTCTCTCACACTTCGCATTGGAAACCGCGTCAGCATTACTTCAATGCGAGTGTTGTCTTTTTTATTTGTTCTTGTATAATTTCTCTCAGGTCTCTATGCTCTTTTTCTTTCGTACCAATTATAGCATGCGTAGTGTCTTGTGTGATTGTCTATTCCTTAGTCGAATCTAAGGTTGTCGTCATCATGTTTTGTGGCGTAAAATCCTCACTTGTCTTATTTTTAAAATCCTGTCTGGCATCTTTCCACCTTATGCAACTAAAGAATGTACGGCTTACGTCCTCGGTATCATCGCAATAGTGACATGTTTCTGTTTCCCGTCTGTTTCTTTAATAGAGGTTAACCGTGAAGGAATCATGGCCTGAGAGTGCCTGCGATAGGTAATAATTTATTTCGCCATGTTTTCTTTGAATCCACTTCTTAATGTTCGGCATCAGCCTCCAGGTCCCGCGCCCATGTTTTCTATTGTTCCACTTTTCCTGTCACTTTTTAAGCAGGTTTTCTTGTGCTTCATCTGAATTTAAGCCATTGTATGTCTCTGCTCTTTCCGATGCTACGAGCTCAATTGGGATGATTCCCGCCATCACTCCTATACATTCTGCAAAGGTCATACGATACCAGCTGCATACTCTGATTCCCATAACTTTTTGGACTGTCGTTAGTTTCCTTAACATTTATTTGTTTAGCAGAGCTCCGTACCAAACTGGGGCTACATACAATAGCTGGAAGTGAACTACGCTTACTAAGATACTTCTCTTCAATGCCTTTGGCCCTCTGATGTTTAGCATTAATCCAGCTGGTGCTGTCATTGTTTTCTCTTCTTTACAAGATGTTGCGTTTATTTATTCGCCAACTGCCAACATGGTATCAATCCATACTCCTAGGTGTTTTTGGGCCTTGTTTGGAGAGCTTTCAACGCCTTGTACCTTGAAGGTTACCTGACCTATTTTTCTTTGGCGCGTTAGGAGAACAGCTTCAGTGTTTTCCGGGGCTATTTCCAGCTTATTTGACTTCATCCATCTTATCACTCTATGGATAGCTACGTCTGCTCTTTGCATTATAATGCTTTCGTTTGGCTCCACCACTACCAGGGCGGCGTTGTCACCAAAGCCTATGAGTTTAACTCCTACAGGCAGTTAAAGCCTTAGGAGACCTTTATATTGTATATTTCAAAGGGCGTGGCCTAAGACTGATCCCTGCGGGACGCCACTATTTGCCACTCTTTCCTTCTCTTTGCCTTCGGCCTCCATTGGTGTTACGCTGTCAGTGAAGTAAGATGCTACGAGACTGATTAGGTGCTCATCGGTTCCTCTTCTTCTCAGTTCATTGAGGATAACATGCCATGATGCGTTATTGAACGCGTTTCTTACATCAATAGTGATGACTGCGCAAATACGCCTGCATTGTTTCGAATAGTCTGCTGCCTGTTCAGCTGCCGCCACTAGTTCCTTGATGGTGTCTACCTTATGTCCTTCTTTTTCACATTATAGACAGAGCTTGTCTCTATTCAGTTCTTTGCAAACTACCCTTTCATGTCCCTGTTCACAGCATTTGTTACACCTTGTTTCTATCACTCTTTTCATGACCCTGCAGATTGTCCAGCCAATTCTAATTTTTCTTTCCTTCTTTGAACCGGTAGGCATCGCGCTCATTCATTACTAGCGTCTTCGGTCATCATACGCTGGTCTGAGTGCTCTTACTTTAAAATCTTCGATCTTGGTTTCTACGAGTTTGCACACTGCTTTTTGGACTTCATAAATAGTTGTCAATTCATCCATGTCTTTGGCATGTATTATCTTCCTTCTTATGAGAAGAGACGTCTGCAGACCTGGGAGTTTCTCTCTTGGCTCTCTTTTTAACGCTTCTTCCATCTTTACTCCGTTTTGTACCCCTTTTGTGTTTGATCACTGAGAATTGGGTAATAGATCATTCTTGTAGTCTGCTTGAAATTTCCTTCTGCATCAGAAAACTCAATGAAGTGTCACATTTTCCCTGTTTCACCTTCCTTCTTGTTTTGCTGTAATTGGCCTTCCTTGACACTAAATATTACTGTAGTTTTATTTACATACTTATTCCTTGAACTTTAGCAAAATAAAAAATAATTCCCTTAATGCTTGTTTACTAGGTGGGTCAGCAAAAAAAATTAAAAAGGGCAAGTCTCTACCACATTTTTTAAAGGTTCTCAAAAAAATTTTAATTATCAAGATTAATACGCGTCCATAGGCCTTTGGAATCATCATGTGATTGTAACTGGGAAAAAGTCCATTTTCGGTATAACGCCATTCTCAAGGTTTGGCACGCAAAACTGAGAATACCTCCAAATAAAATCTTGGCTCCAACGAAAGAAAATTAATAACAAGAGAGAGATATTTACGTCATTCTAAATTATCCGCAAAAAAAATTACATCTAAGTTTTCTCTAGTAATAAATCCCTAGCTCAAGGGTCGATGCAATTCGTGGGGTCGAGAAAAAATAGTGACACTTGTCATTTTTCAAAATAAAATAAATTCGAGTTTATTTATTTGATAGGAAAATTATATTAAAGTTTAGGAGGATGACATCCTCGTAAATTGGGACTTTATCAGCCTGAAGGGCATAAAAATCACTTTTTTTACAAAGTAGGCTCAAATTTAAATTTACATAAATCTGAATAAAAGAAAATATAGGCCTGCATATTAATGGTCTAACTCCAAAGAATTACAAAAACATGCTAATGGTCCCTTGCATTCAGCTTAAACCGTTCAAATTAGGTAAAAAAGAAAAAAAAATAACACAAACGACAACTTTGCTTAATCTCAAAAAAATTAATACTTAAAGGATACACAATTAAAATGTCTGGAGGCAGAAATAACAAATATTCTTTTCTGACGCTTACTTTGATCGAACGGAGCTTCCTCAGTCCTTACACTTCGTAGAGCAATCCCGGTAGAATTGATTGCAAAAGAGAAATTGCGTGGGTCGGCGTCAACAAAGTTTTTTACAGTTCTCGTCGATGGCCAAGACTAGAATAACGTCTGTTTCTTCCTTTTCAGCATCATCACTTCTCTTTATCGCGCCAGAAACTGCTGTGATCTAGTGCTGCCCTCTTCAATTAGGTACCCGGTTGCAACTGTATTACAGCTGACTGGGTTTCCCTCTAAGAGTATGTCGACTCGAATATTTAACAAGATAACTGTGCCTGTTTGTTTTGACGCGTGCCGAGTCAAGTATGGCCCGGTACGTCGTGAGTGATTTTCTTTAGTCTCTGGTTTCATGGATTAATTCTCGAGCCGAGAGTTATCGGAGGACGAGCCCATTATTTTGTGATAGTGCACTGGGCAGTAGGTAGTGGTATATGGTGTGAAGCTTAAGGTATCGAGAAATGCTTCCGTCAATCGAAATAAGACGTCAGGTCCCTAAATACAATGGACCTCCCGATTTATGTTTAACTTGGATATAAGTAACGAATAAAAGGTAAATTGAATTCTTTCCTGAAGTGTAGAAAATAAATGTGTTAACCTAACCAAAATTTGCTCTATTTGCACTTATTCTGCGTACCTCTACACTGACACTCAATTAACCTAGTTTGAGCTAGAGTTGGCCATGGGTAATTATACCGTATTAGATTTCTTTCGTTTAGGTAATTCAAAAAATCTAGGCAAGAATCCGTAACGAGCGGTAGACCACAGCGTCACATCGGAAAAATGGAAACATAATTCCGTTTTAAGTACTTTTTGGATTCAATGACCCAGCAAGTGAATGTTTAGAAAAATTTTATTTTAGTTTTCAAACAATTTAAATTTGCTTTAAATTTTTTTGCTCCTAAATGATCAAAAGTTTGTATTTTCATAAATTAATCGCAGAGTTAAGTAATATTAATCAAAACAGTTTATTTTTATTTTGTAACTAAAAGTAAAAAAATGCCAAGTTTTTATGATTCGGTGGAAAAAGTTGAAGCAACTGGAAGTTAATTTAGAAGTTGCAAAACGACTTCAAAAATATATTGTTCCTAAAATTAATTAAAAAAGTCATTCATTCTAAATAATTAGCATGTTAACAAATTTTCTTGTAGGCATCATTCACGAACTAGGATTACTTATATATATATATTTATAAACAAGAACATTAAACGTAAACTTTTGGTTAATTTTAAGTAGTCCAACTAAGCCAATTTTGTAAACTAAATTAAGATTCAATTATTTGATTCGAATTTAACTGTCAATAACTTTCGAACATTTTAGGCATCAAAAAGTAATTACAACTAGCTTTATTCAACTTACTTTTTGCTACCACCTCATTTTTTTAAATCAATGGCTACGAATTATAAATATGGTGATTGAGTATATCCTAAAAAAGAAAATTCAGGGTTAAGTCTAAACATTGAAAATTTGATTTAAAAAATGCATAGCTTTGTTTGCAAATGTAACTATTTTTTAAAGTTGGTTTATCTTTTGTTGAAAGTCATTTTTTCAACTGAGAATTTAATGTATCCTCTTGAAAATTCAAAATCTTGTGCTTAAAAATTCATTTGTAGTCCTACGGTGAAAGGTGCCCTCAAGGCCAACGGACGCAGTAGGGAACGTGTAGCGTGGTTCTGATGACACTATCTCACTGTAATTTTCACTTCTGTTATTATCTATAAAGTGTTGTACAACTTTCTTAAAATTAAACTATGTCGTATTTTCAACATCATTCATTACATCCATAAATTTGTCATCCTTCATTACGGTAAATAAGTAAAGCATTGACCGTCCTTTTATGTTTCTTTAACAAATGGTTTCATCAATCTAAGCTCAATAGGAAGGGGTGGCAAAAGGACTTTTGCAGGATTGACAAGTGGTTTGTTTATCACATTATGTGAGCCTGGAACCAACTCTGATCTTGGTGTCCAATCAATCGGCTTTTAATGATTTTTCTTATCTCTACTATCCCAGAGACATAAATACAGTCTGTCAAGTTAAAGCGTGGGTGGCTTTACTCGCAGTCGGTAAGGTGTATCGACATGATTTTGGTGTCAAAATATTAAGAAGTGCTCCCTCTTT
>NC_046657.1:148934643-148967661 GCF_010883055.1 Belonocnema kinseyi
AGGGAGCTCTTCTTAATATTTTGACACCAAAATCATGTCGATACACCTTACCGACTGCGAGTAAAGCCACCCACGCTTTAACTTGACAGACTGTAGCATAGGAATTCAGTATGGTCCGAATGTTGCCCAAGAATCATAGATAGAATCTTGAGATGCCCACAAATCTGCCACTTATGCTCTTCATACTCATTTTTATTTAGAACCACTTCAATATCAACATATTCTTCTTTCAATGCTGTTGAGTGCGTTACTGATATCTGTGCATATTTGTTCGTATTATGGAGCAGCACTGCCTTCAGACTACGTTTTGATGAATCTATAAACAGCCTTCATACTTTAGCTCTCTACGATTTTGTCTTTAGTTTATTTATCAAGACTTTTACATCGACACAATAAAATAGATCTGCGTCCCACGAGAAATACTTTTTGAACTCCGTATCTCTATCTCGGTAAAAACAGACTTTCGTTTTACTAGATAGCAAGTTCTTGTTTCTCAACCTTGAGGCTGGTAACTCGGCTGTATCCTTCGAAAACCCTAAATCCTTAATTAAATCATAACTTCTTGTAAAAAGCTTTGTGGTACATAATGCTTAAATGGAGTGTAATCCTCATCATCTAAAGAACGTGTAACTTCATCGGTTTTGAAACATCTCACATACTTTTATTCTGAATAGTCTTCACTTTTCACTTCACTGATATATGTAATAATTTTAGATAAAATTTCTACTATATTCTCAGCATTATCAGATATAAGCGTTGGCATGGTTATGCTGGAAACGTTTGCGTAAACTATTTGAGAAATATTATGAGTATTGAATCCTGCAACATTCGTCACACAGAAATAGCAATCTTCATCGCCTTTCGGTTGGCTCCATCTAATGAGTGTATTGAATTTTAGTTTCCATCCATCCTCTTTTTCATTCCACCGGCTCAATGAAGTACTACTACTGCTGCATATTAAATTGACGCTTGCTATCAGATTTGCGGACAGTATTCGGGATCATGTCACTGTTCAAAGGCTGGAGGCTTTTACCTTAGTGGGTCGGGAAAAGAATCATTCTACGCATCCTTTTCTGGGCATTTGTGATCGTTTTTAGCATCCTCCGAGGTAGCAGATTCAAATTACACTTCTGCTTTTTCAGCTGCAACTAAAATATTTTAAATTTACGAGAAACAGTTTTTTCTCTTCGAAGTTTAAGAATAGTCAGATATTCTTAAAACGCGATCAGAAAATCTGTATCTTCATTCGGCTCTAAATTTTTCCCAGGCTAATGGAAATTTTTTGGATCTAGAGGGAAATTCAGACCGCTTTCCAAATGAATTCACACCCAGTCGTAATTCCGGATACAAAAACCTGCTTTCTAAGGAATCTTCTGCATCTAGTGAAAGGCTCATACCTGATGAGGGCAAATGAAGATCAAGTTCGTATTCAGCGCCCCAAAATACATCATGATATCGTATATGGATGGCTTTCCACATTGATAAAACAACCAGGGTAACTCACTATACGAAAAACATGCTTTCCTAAGGAATTCAGCACGTCCAGGGACAAACCTTGTGGTACTGATTATACCTGATCAGTTTCCAGATGATTTTTACATCAAGGGTAATTCATACCCAGAAAAGTTGAATTGCTATGTAATTTGCCGCGTGTAGGGGAAGATGCTGACGTTCTGGGGAAAAACTGATGGGTGATTCGTGTTTATCGCCCCAAAATACGTATAGGTACCATACTCTGATCTCACGCAGAACCTACTTTTTTGTGGGCCTATGTTATTAAAGCAGCTGGGTGCGCCTATTCCTCGGACACTTATTGAGCATCCGCCGCCATTTTTTCACTCTACTCGGCCTAGAGTAGCACGTATGCGGTTCGAATTGCCCGACGTTAACGCGCACGATGATTTCAACGCGAGCGTTCTACTTTTTCTGTCATAAAGATGGTTATGAGTGATAATAGTCACAGATAAATTACGTACGAGATAGCGACGATATAAGACGAATAACTCCCTGGACGAGGGATAGAAAGTAAAATGTCTGAGCTCCCCAAAAATATCATTTGACAGACGGTCGTCCAAACCGAAGAGGCCAGCCTCTTATATAAGAATATTTAATCTACTGTTTAAAGAACTAGCGCTAAAGACCAAACTCAGAAAGGTAGAATGGGGAGACACGGAAAACCGTATTTTCACTTGAAGAACTTCACAAAAGGCATGACAGAAAAATAATTTCAAGAATCACAATCCGAATCCTTGGTGATTCTACAAGTGCTGCTCTTAGACTACTATCTCAACTCTTGGCAGGTCAGGCGTTGAGGACTCTGTGGCGGTGCGAGCGGCAGCGAGCCCACTGATTGGCTAAGAAGCGGCAACGCAGTCGCAGCCGAACTGTGGGGACAGCGACCCAGGCCCGCTACCCGATCCTCTGTACGTCGGCGGCTACATTTAGCCTAAAATTAACTTACTTGGTGAAAACTTAAATTAAAAATATAAATTATTGTATAAAATGGCTGAAAATTTAATCTCTATATGAAGATTTAATTTAATTTGCGTTAAACGGAATGCGGCTATTTCTATTGGAACGATTATTCGGGTTATACGATCTATAACAATCGTTAAAATATAAATTTAATAATAAAAACGAAAAAAGTCACACCCTTATAGTCGTTTTATTTAGTCCCTGAAAGAAGAACACTGATATCCCAATTATAACCTATTTGCACACTTGGTAATATATCCTAATCAATGATGCTCTAAGTTACTACATGTCCGGGAAATTTGTTGATATATGGCTATACATAATTTACATAAGATATGTCTGCACACGCAACTTGATTAACATATCCCAGAAGTTAAAAATTATATTTTACTCTTCGCAAATCGTCCTCAAAATCGCACAATTGCGCAAAATAAACCAGTGAAGTTCCTGGTATTGATATATAAACCTTGTTAGTCATGTCTGGACGCGTTACTTGGTGGATATTAAAATGTTTGAAAGGTCTAGCTGTACACCAATTTTCAAATGGTACAAAAGCTATATCTGGAGTGTGAGTTTTAGGTTCATGATTCTCATATACAAAATAATGAGAGAACTTGTCGTCTGTCTCATAACTATGATACATTTTCGTTAATATATAAGCCTGATATTCAGTATGACGATGCTTGATATAATTTATTTTCATCCACGTGGGCAGGTAATTAGTTCCCCCTGCATCTTTCAATGTCAGTATGGCTCTAAACATAGAGAGATCTTTCATGTCCACTTGAATTGTGAAGGCTGTCGCTGCATAAAGATCTTCAAATATTTGTACAGCATAATCAGGATGAGCAGAATTCAAATCTAGAGGAGAAAAAATTAAAATGTGTGAAATTTATATAGACTATCCAACATAAACATTTTCGAATTTGGATTAAGTGATTCAGGATTTAGTATTTTCGAAAATTTATGCCGCAAAGTGGCCTGAGTTTAGAATTTACTTCTTAAAATCACCTATAACCTACCATTCTTAACCGATTTTCCAATTTAAAAAAAAAGCGATCTGCAATAGTTGCAGAAGAGTTCATCGGATTAGATTTTTTTAATTTTTCTTATAATCTATTGGAAGCAAGCGTTAATTTTGAGGGACTTTCTTGTAAAATTTTTGAGGTTATTTAAAAAAGTGGTTCCAAGTTGATCATTCAAAGTATGGTGCATCGCTAGTCACTACTTTGTCTTATCTTTCTGGCAGCATACGGATACCGCGTCGGAAAAACATTTTGTTTTTTGAAGCTATCTACGAATCGACACATTTTTTGCCATCTTCATAAGAAGTGAATTGTTCCTCAGACATCCCAGTGGGCACAAAATGTGGCGACGTCTTTACGACATCATTACGACATATTTACGGCAACTTTACGACATCCTATGTACATGTCGTTACGGTGTCTTCACGATATCGTAAAGACGTCGTCAGATCATACAATTTTATGATATCGTAATGATGACTTAACGACATGGACATAGGATGTCGTAAAGTTTGTCGTAAAGTTGTCGTAATAATGTAAATACGTCACCAAATTTTGTGCCCACTAGGATGGATGGGAAGAGGATTTTCTGCTTGTATTGAGGTTACTTTTTCTTTAATGATCGGGTCAATTAGATTAGATATTTTCAATAAAGGTCTTTTGTGATGGTTTCATTAGGTATAACCCAATATTTCCCAGGCTTGAGGTTATTATAGCGAATATACTACTTATCGCTAGTGACCATATACCATTAACGATCTTTACTTATAGAATTTGTAAATGATAAATAAACAATTACTTTCTGTCTATAAGTGAACAATCTATGCAATTGTTTATAAAATGTATTCATGAAATAAACAAATAATATTGAATCACAATTATTTATATCACTAAGTATTACCACTTTTTCCGTTTAAAGAAAAAAAATGATTACTTTCGGCAAAAAATGCCTAAATTATTTATTCTAATAATTTGTTTTTAAAATAAACAAATTATATCAGACAACAAATTCTCATAATATGATATGATCGGGTCAATAAAATCAAGCAATTTTAACTAGAAAATAAGCCTTGCAAGCAAAATTTCCCAGAGTTTGATATTCTTTTTATATGATTTGTTTATAATAAATTACTAAATCCATATTTGACTATTTTAAAAAGAACACAGTGGCCAGTTTTGATTAATGTCTCATAAATTATTGTTTTCCTGAAACCGGCTATAATAATTATACGAAGCTATTATGTTCTTCAGATTTGCTACCAGAGTATAATTTGCAAACTTTCCTACTTTTTAATGAGATAAGAAAAATTAAATGATGTGGAAAAACTTTTTTTTAATACGAAAAAAATGTAATGCTTTTTAATTAATATGACAGGTTTAAGGAGATTTAATTTTAAAGGAACCAGTATTATCATCAGAAACAGTTACCATCTATCAGGGTAGATACCTTTTTCACTAACGTGAAAATATAAATCAACCTATCAATCAAGTTAACTTTTCAAATAACAGAAAATACTTAACCTCATTTGCAGACGAAGTGGAAAATAAATTTAAAAAAATATTTTTTTTTTGAAAAGATTTTCTCATATCAGTTATGTGGTTCGGTTCCAGTTGGAGCGACAAAAGTAGACTTTTTTTTTAGAGAAAATTTAATTTCGTAATGTAAAAAATATATTTTTCATCTTCTCAGAAAATGACATTAAGTATTTTTTCTCATTTGAAGTCGAATTATATGCTGATTTATATTTCAAGTTCTTTGGTTCGAGTCGTATTGAAGCGACGAGAGTAAATCTTTTTTTATACAAAATTCAATTTAATAATTTTTTAAATTTATTTTTCATCTTATCAAAAAATGAGTAAGTATTTTCTGTTTAAAATTCCTCGTTCTTTTTTTAAAATTGATCTTTTTAATGGGAAGTTTATCTATGTGTTTGAAGATTGACCTTTTTTTAAGTAAACTATTCTTCTCCTTCAAAAATTAATTTATGTTGGTTGAAAATGTAATTTTTGTTTGTTAGAAATTGAACTATTTTGTCAAGAATATTTATTTTAGTTTCAAAATTAATTTTTAAGTTGAAAACTTGACTTTTTGGCGGGAAATTAATCTTCTTGTTTGAAAATTCACATGAATTCACTTCCTTGGCATGTTCTTTTGGTTCAGATTAATGCTAATTCGTAAAAAGTTATTTTTTTCGTTAAAAATGCATGACTTTACTTTCAAATTCATCCCTATGACTAAAAATGCAAATATTCTATTCAAAAATTCGCTTTTTTGTTTAAAAATAAATTTTTTCAAAAAAAAGTTTAACTATTATTTAAATTCTTGTGAGTAAACCTAACATTCCAGAAAACAACATTATATTTTTAGAAACGAAGGCGGCATTCTTTCTTATGACCTAGTTTCACCTTTTCGTTCTTTCTAATTAGTTTAATGTATTCAAGAAATGTAATTATAATAATTAATGTAATAACGTAAATGTTATTTATATGTAAATATAGTAATTATAATTGGTTAAAGTATTCATATTATTTTAAAATCAGATAAGTGGTTCTTAAAATAGAGAAAATTGATCTCTTTTTATGAATAATAACAATTTTTATTTTTCTATAAAATACAAACAGGATAAAAATAAAGTCCAAAGAGAAAAGTTGTTTCTCTAAAAAAGCTAAAAATAAGTCTCTTGAAAAATTTTTCTATCTCTCGTTTCTCTTCAAAGTTAGAAAATGATATTACCTTATTTAAAATAACAAAAATAAATGATAGATTTTTAACTAGAATAATGAATTTTTTATTTAAGAAACAAAATTTAAACCAAATAGTTTAATTTCCAACTAAGAAGATGCATTTTCGAAGGGGGATTAAATTTTGGACCAAAAAATTAGACTTTGTAAGAACAACAGTGAAAATATTATTGAACAATATAAAAAAAACAAATTAAAAAAAAAGAGTTAAATATTTGAACAAAAGAAATTAATTTTCTCGTAAAATGATAAATCATTAATAAAAAAGGTACACCTTTAACGTAGTAGGTTAAACAAAACTAAAATAACAATTTTTCTAATATTTAATACGAATTTCCATAAACCAATATCTCAATCTGAAACTTTCACGCAAAAAAATCTGAGTTTTTTTGTAATTATTATGCATTAAATTTTCCTCATATTTAGTAATTTACTCAAATTATCCAAAGTTTATGCTATTACCGAATTCGAAAATTCCTAACAATAAAGGATTTCAACAACATTTCTGTTTCGGAAATTCTCAGTAATTTGATTAAATTTCCGATTATTTTAGAATTTTTTAAAAATTATTGTTCATTTTAATAATGTTTGAAAATTTTTGTTGAAACCATATTTATTTTTGATACAAGCCGGGGTGTGTGGTTGTCCCAACTTAATCTAAAGTAGTGAGAATTATGGAGAGGAAATCGCGGATGATCGTGGATGGCAAAGCGAGTGGCAGATTGTTCGTGAGCTTGTGAGAGCTCGGCCAGTGGATCGTGCGGAGCCGTCTGTACCTCTCCTGAGGTAGGGCTTCTCACCACGATGGTGATGACGGCTACGATGTGCAGTTCTTCCTGGGCGTGGCGAGTCGTCGTGCCCTCCTGGGCAGGGGCTGCTGCACCACGACTTCCGACGTCTTCTCGGGCGCGGCGAGCCGTTCGTGCCCTCCTGGGCAAAGGCTACTTTTACGCGGCTTAGGTTTCCCGGGACCGAATCTCTCCTCGTACGGGAAGGTTCCTGTTGTTGGTCTCCAGGAAGTTGTCCAGTTGAGCCATTGGCTGGTTCTGCATCTTGCCGCAACGAAAGGCGAGGGGCGCCCTTCACCATCAAGAGGTCTAGCAAGGAGAAGCAGGTAAAAAAAAAATAGCAGGGATGATCGGGGCAGCAAGAAGGGCGTACCGCTCCCCGAAAAGTTAGAAGAGGGTTCCGGGGATGCTGAGAGCTTCCGGCCATGTAGTGGATAGGAAACGAGAGGGCGGGGCTGCAGTGAGCGTACCGACCCAGAAATAGTATAATTATAGGAAAGCAGGCGAGGTGGGGATGCTAGGAGCGTACCGACCTCTGAAAAAGTAAAGTTTGCGGGCGAGGCTGCAAGGAGCGTACCGAACCTGAAGTAAGAAAAGAGTTGTGGCGGGGCTGCTAAGAGCGTACCGACTACGAGAGAGAGGAGTAAAGATTGCGGGCGGGGCTGCAAGAGAGCTTACCGATCCTAGTGAAAGTGAAAGAGTACGGACGGGGCTGCAAGAGAGCATACTGACCCTAGAGTGAGAGAGAAAAAAATAGAATGAGCGAAAGGTAGGAAGAGAGAGAAGGAGAGTGGAGTTTCGGAGCAAGGATTGTTTCTCAAGAGAGAAAGAAAAACGACCTGGAATTGTTTTTGAGTTCGAAAGCACTTTATTCTCAAAAAGTGGTACTAAGTACCGAAAACAACCAGGGGACTGAGGTTACCCAACTGGAAGCATGAATAGAAGTGCGTGCCTTCGCTTGCACGCACCCGCTTTTATGTCCGACGGCCGAGAGGCGGGCCGGTCAGCGATTGGCGCGGTCTTCTCGGCAACTCGCGTCACTGATGGAGGGGCGCGTTGGCTGCCCTGTCCATCCCTAATACTCAAAATTGTGAGCGCGCAGCCGAACTGACTAGCGACAACGTGGCGCGCCGCGCGAAGTTTCGAGAGCTTCGTATGTGGTAACAATGAAAATTCACAGGAATTTCATGAGAAAATACAAAAGTATAAAATAAAATACCTAGCGAAAAATACAAAGATAGCACTTACAGGTCAAAGATATAATAAGGTAAATCACAAAAGTTGAAAATTAAAAATGGAAATTCTAAACTTCAAAGGATACATTTATAAAGAACATCTAAAATTAAAAGAACTCGATATCGCAGAATAATATAAGACTATTATGATTAACCGTAATTACAGCAGAAACTAAATTCTAAAACTTAAATACAAAATACCAAAATGGAACAGAATTTCTAATCTTCCTGTGATTTCTCACCCCGGGTATTATTAAAAATGAAAGGATTTAAAATATTTATACACAAAATTACAAATTAGTATTTTAATTTAACAGGAAATTTTGTCATACGTATTAGTCACGTTGGGTTGGTGACCGCTGGTCGCTTTACCAACGAGAAGGAAGAGGGAGAGAAAAGAGAGAGAGAGATGACGCGGCGTGAGTCATGCTCACAGGCCTGTCGCGTAACGGGGAAACCTTCCGTCGCATATGCGTCAGGTGTGTCTTTATGGCTCTCTTCATTCCATTAACTCATGGAGAGAAAGTAAGGTCATACATAAGGTTTAAAAAACATTTTTGAAATAATTTAAAATTCGAAAAAATTCAATGAAATGTTAAGAAAATATAGATGTTTTATGATTTAAAAAAACGTATTTATAAGAATTTTGAAGGAATTCAAGAGAACTGCATCTCTTCACATCCGCTTAAAAGTACAAAATTATTATTATTTTTAAAAATCAATTTTATGAAAATACTTAAAAACATTTGAAAACGTTATCGAAATTCTTAAAAAAATATCAGAGGAAATTTTTTCCTGGTTGAAAGATTTTTCAAACTCTTTCGGCAGAATTCAGATTGTTTTGAAAAATGCTTAGTGTTTTAAAAAATATTCAAAATAATTTAAAACTTGAAAAACGCACAAAATTTTGAAATAAAAAATCGGGAAATCAAAGTATTTAGTTCAAAGAAATTTTTTTTATGTTACAATAACAATTTTTTACTGTTAAATTGATTTTTCGAAATTATCGTTTAAATTTAAATAACAATTCACATGATACTTCTCGGATCAGAAAAAAAATACAAAGCAAAATTGTTCTCACAAGAGAAATAATTTATAAAACCACTATGCACATTTTAAAAAAAACTTGAATTGAGAAATTAAAAAAAACTTCTTACTCTAAATTTAAAAGATAATTTATAAAACTATATTTAGCTTAAGAATGTTCGTTAATCAAAATATTTAATTAGTGTATTTTTAATAAGTAATATTAATTACGAAACAATTTTTTAAATTTTATTTGAATTCGGGAGTTTTCTATGGTTGAGAACTTGTCGGTGTTGCACATTTTTTGAATTGTACAATTTTTTGTGGCGAATTTCTTTTTTCGTATATTTCAAAATTCGGAATATTTATATTTCGTTAAATTTATAATTTCAGAAATTTTTGGTTATAAATATTTTCTTTACCTGGAATTTTACATCCCTGGAATTTTTATTTTCGGCATTTTTCAGTCTTCCCATAAAATTAATAATTAATTAATGTCAATTAATAAATTATACAATTCAATACAAATATTTTTTATCTAATGTATTATTTTATATTATAATCATTTATCTATTCCAGAAACAAAAAATATTCCAACGGAAACGGTTTGTTCAAAATTCTCTTTATGCAAGGTAATTCTCCTGTATAAACACCACATTGTTTAAAACAAGGTTATATTTCTAGAAAATAAAGTTGACCTTATTTCTTATGGCCTACTTTTATCTTTTCCATATTTCTTGTCACTTCGAATGATTTGATAACTGTAATTTTTATAATAATGAGAACGACTGAAAAATGCCAAAAAATAAAACTCCTAATACTGTCAGATTCTTAAATTGGAAAATTTTCGAATCATAAAATTCCCAAATATGCACAATTAGATTTTTTAAAATATTATTTATTTAGTAAATATAAAATAATCAATTATTCTTATCAAAAAACATTTTTTAATGTGTACTGCTTGACAAAATTGTTTTTTAATTTTTAAATAATAATATTGAAAAAAAATATTTTTCGGAATGAAAAATGTTTTTTAAAAATGTGCATAGTATTCAGGAAATATGAACAAATATTTCGATAAAAAATCTAATTGTTGATAAAAAAACAATTAAAAAGAAACTTCTAAATACATCAGTGCTTTATTAAATGCTGCAAATTCCGTTTGAAAGAAAATGTTTGCTAGGAATATTGAATTATTGAATTTTTGATTTATAAATAATCTATATCCAACAACAATAATTCAATTGCTTAAATTCGGGAATTTTCTAATTCGGATAGTTTTTGATTCGACCATTTTTTGTCGGAAATTGTATTAATCCGGAATTTTCCAACTTGGGATTTTAATTTCCTGGCAATTTTTTTAATTTCAGAATTTAATTAAGCGAGAGTTTTCCAATGCAGGAGTTGTAAAGTTTCGAGGATACTTTTTTGCGGAATTTTTCACTTGTGGTAATTTTGCTTTTCAATCTTTTGCACTATGTTTTTTAAATTTTCGGGCATGATTTTTATGGTTTTAAATATTTTTAAATTTTATCCTAATATACATTTTTTAAATGAAAAATTATTTGGAATTTTCTCAGGCATTGTTAGAAACTTCTTTTTAATCTTCTGAATCCTTTCGAAAATTATAGATAGTTTTCTTTCTCAATTCTTTTTTCGAGAGGTCTTAAAATCTTAAAAACTAATCATTTATTTTTATAAATGAAATCTTAATCATTTTAAATTTTACTGGAAATCTTATTGTCATTACTGAAAATATTTTATTTTTAACGGGAATATGCTTCCTAGATTAACATATTCGAAGCCCATAATTTCATTTTTTAAATCTTTTATAAAGCTTGGAAAAGATAAATAAATATACTGTAGTATAAAAATATTGGAAACCTAATTATTACCTAATATTTAAAAATAATTTCTAATTGAAAATTTCTTCATAATCAATGTTGTTAAATATTTGGAAATAAATTTTACGTAGAAACGTCAAGATTATTTTTTAATCTTAATTTACAGAATTTATGGATTAAAAAATTTATCATCTTTACGAATAGGTAAACAAATTGAAAAAATCCACGGAAATTCAGATTCACGCCGTGTTGCAAGCAATCAGAAATCTGTTTTTTTTTTTTTTTTGGTTCAACGTTATCTATACCAAGGGTCTAATTTTTAGTTGACTTTAGAATCATGGAATGTAAGCTAAAATAATGTGCAAGATGCTATGCATGATAATCAATATTTTTTCTAAAATAAGATAATTGAGAGTAAAAAAAGTTTCATTGAGCCATTTAAACAAATTCCTAGAACCAATTTTTTTTAATTCAAAAATTTGTTTCATTCTTCAGGTTTAATTTATACATGTTTATTGCCTAGTCTTATAGTTTTATCACCTTTATTTTACTGAAAAGCAACAATTTGTTTTTGGATATTTTTTAAATACTGCATTGTTTGATGAAATACATTTCTCGATGAAAGTTAAAAAAATGTATTGTTATTTAAATTCAAGCAATAATTTATGAAACTTGAACACTCGAAATAATTTTGCTCATTTAATAAAAATGTCTTTGGTTACTTTATTTTTAGTAAATAAATAATATTAATAGAAAAAAATTTTAATTGGTTATATTCAGGAATTTTCTAATTCGTTAACTTTATTATATATCTTCGTTTATATAATTTTTTAACGATATACATTTCATTTTCTAAAGAGTCTTGAGAGAATATAGAAACGTTTTGTGAGATGTCAAATAAGGCAAATTAAAATTTTTACATAGAAATTAATCTGTGACAAAAAATTTGTCTTTCATACCCAAAAAGCTCATACTTTCAAATAGAAAATACAAATTTTTACCAAAATATATGAATTTTCAACAAAACTTTTAAATTTCCAACCAGAAAAATTACTCACAAAAAATGTAGGTTTTGACTTACAAACTCAAAAATATTTCAATCTTAAATAGAAAATTTTTATTTTTTCAAAAACGAAGAATTTTTAGCAAACCAGTTAATTTTGCAACCAAATCAGATTCATTTTGAAGTAAACAGTTACATTTATAACCCATAAAGATAAAAATGCTACTAAAAAATATGAATTTTCAAATATGGCTTTCAAATAGTTATACGTATTATTGATGAAGGGTTCTTGACCAGATAAATTAATTAAAAGTGTTAGATATTAATTTTGTTTGTCTACTAGTTCTTCTGGGGTTTTAAGAGTTTTTGAACTGGTTTTCAATTACTGTTTACAAAACTTGTTTCGGAAAATGAAAAATCATTTTAAAATTTTGAAAGAAATTAAAGAAAAGTTTTTTTTGCTGGAAACCTTAAAATTTGGGATGAATGAAAAATCGCAAATAATAAAACGGCCGAAACATAAAAAACACAAATTAAAAAATTCCCGGACATTTTACAATATTGCTGTATATAACAATTCATAAAAAATCAAATTCCCGAAATTTACAATATTAACATATTTGAAAATTTCTGAATAACATAATGCAGGACAAAAAATTGCTGAATAAACAATATTCAATAGTTTTGAATTCCTGACACAAGAAACTTTGTGAATTTGTATATTTCTGAACTTAAAAATTTAAACATCGCTTTTTGATTAACATTATTTAAGTATTGAAAATGTATTGACTACATGTTTTGACGAAAAATTAATGTTTGTCATGTCTAATGTACTTAAACAAATTATTGTTGTAATTAAAAAGAACAATAATTATAGCAAACATTTGAAATAAAAGTTTTCTTTAACGTACATAGCAGTTCGACATTTTACTAAAATTTTCAAAAATATTTTAAAACTGAAAAAAATTACCTTGAATATTAATCCTCCGAATTCTTTTTTAAAAATTAAAACGTTCGAAATGTTTCGAAATATATTTGAATATTCTTTATAAATTAATGTTAACCAATAAGAAAAGACATTTCCAATTTTCCTAGAAATCTTTAAAAAATTAAATTCTCCTTAAATGTTTTATAATTCTTAAAAAGCTTCGTAATTTTTTTTCGCAAAATTTAAAGCTTATTTTTAATCCCTCTAAAATACTAGCTTAAAAATTGGAACTTTTGCTCTGAAAATAAAGTTCATTTTGTTCTGCACACTTTTTGACTTCGGGCAACCGACCTAAAAAAATCATACCTATATGTTTTCGAGGTCGCTGAATCCGAATCCATGGTCAGTTTGACACTATAAGGTCGGGCTCAAGGTAAGTTAAAGGTAAAAATGAAGAAAACCATTGGACCTAAGAATACCATGAAATCAGAGAAAACAGTTGAATTTGAGCATACATCAGCTCTTAGACTTTTCGGTGTAACTGAATCCAAATCTGGGTTCAGTCACTGGGGTCTTTCACTTGACCTTGATCCTGACCTGATCGGGTCAATCTGCCCCGCATTTAGGTTTAGCGACCCCAAAAACTTCTGAGAGTATAGGTTTTCTCCGATCCAATGGATGTCTTCATTTTTACCTTCACTTGACCTTTATCCTGACGTAAGGGTGTCAAAACAACCCCAGTTTCGGATTCAGCGACCTCAAAATTGTATAGGTATGGTGACTTAGATCGGCTTTCAGAATTTTTTGTGAGGCTCTGTTATCATTATTTAAATAATTATCGAATTTAACTCTTTACAAAGAATATGCACGAGTGAAGTTGTTATTAAATCAAATCCAGTTGTGTTGGATCATTTACATTAAAAATGTTACAAAAATTGAAATAATTTATTAGGATCCGCACCAAATAATTTATGTCAAAATTTTAAACTCTTTCATCACTATCAATAGAAAATAAATACAATATTTAATTTTCTCTTGTCTAGAGATTTTTTTAATTTTTGAGGCTAAACAACAACAAGATACTTAAAGAAGAAGTGACTTATGCGACTTTGGTTGCATGGCTGATGGTCCTTTTTGGGGGGTTGATGATCCTGATCGGCGGAATGATGATGATCCCGATCGGCGCAATGATGATGATCCTGATTGTTGGGATGGGGAATCTGGCAGGTGGTATGATAATCCTCTGTGAAGGAATGGTGACCTTGGTTGGTAGATCGATGAATCTGATATTTGGGATGGTGATCCTGGTTCGTAAAATAATGATGCTGATCGTTGGGGTGGTGATCGTAGTTGGTGGGTTGGTGATCCTGGTTGGTGGGTTGGTGTTCCATGTTGGTGGGTTGATGTTCCGGGTTGGGTCGTAGGAGCTTGTTCACGCGAGGCTAGCACGGGAACAAACCGCGTACACAGGCGAAATTCTTGCCTTGTGAGCTGAATTCTGTAAGAGCAATAAGCAATAGATAGCTTTTTCTATTCCTAATTGACTAAAAAAGAAAGGTTTGCAAGATGTGGAACGTCCGTTAAATCGGGGATTTGCAGGTTTGAAATATATAACAATCCATTAGATACATATTATTTATTTATATTATTTTATTGAACCGCCTGGGTTTCTGAGAAAACCTGAAAAACCGGGTAAGGTTATCCTGAAAAACCGGATAAGGTGGGCCAAGGGAGCTAAAAAGAGGCGTTTTCAAGGTCATTGGAGTTGCACAGTTTCCCTTTTGGCACTATTGAAGATCCTCTGGATAAAGTTGTGTCACTGCTTTTCACTGTTTTGATTAGCTACTATTAATCCGGAACTAGAAGTGATAAAAAGTGCGCGATTTCCGAACTAAATTTGACAATAAATTTAAAATTTTGAAGTACAAAATGAGGAGAAAGATAAAATGAAAAATAAACATTTCAAAACTGTATGAAATATATGGAAATAGAAACACTTAGAAAAAAATATTCATGTAAGTATTTTATGAAAATTCGTCTTTAACAAAAAAAATTAATCTTTTTGGTTGAAAATTTAACTATGTTCTTAAAAAGTCGTTTGGTAAATTGAAAATTAATATTTTTAATTAAAAATTTAACTGTTGCATTTTTAGTTTAAAATTTAATCTTTTTAGCTGAGCATTCACGTTTTTTTAAATTAGTGTTCTTTGGCAGAAAGTTAACCTTCTTGGTTACAATTTTTGTTGAAAACTCTATTATTGTTTGATTGACCTTTTTTTCAAACGTGAATGTAATTATTCGACACTTGGATAAAAAGACATCTTTTATCGTAAAAAATTTAACTATTTATGAAAAATTTATACATTTTGTCCAAAGTTAATTTTTTTGTAGAAAATTAATGCTTGTGATTAAAAATTTATTTTCTTGTGTAAAAGATTGAGTATTTTTGTTAAAAATATGTTTCTTTAACTGATTTGATTTGTTGAAAATTTAAATGTTCCGTGAAAAATTCATTTTTCGATAAAAATTTGTTGTTATTAAAAGCTGAACTATTTTACTGAAAATTCTTCTTTAATTGGTTGAACATAATGTCAATAAATAAAATCTAACATTTTAAAATTTTGTTTGAAAATTAATCTCTTTTTAGTTGAAAATTCAACTACTTGGTTAATAGTTCATGTATTTTGTGGAAGATTAATACTTTTAGTCGATTCGATTTTGTGTTTAAAAGTTGTCCTTTTTAGTCGATTCGATTTTGTGTTTAAAAGTTATCTTTTTTAGTCGAAAACTTACCTACTTGATTGAAACATAATCTATTCTGTCAAGAGTTAATTTTGGGTAGAAAACTAATCTTCGTGGTTGCAAATTCATTGTTATGGTTAGTAATTCAACTTTTTGGTTAATTTTACTTCTTGAAGGAAATTAATCTCTTTGATTGTAATTTCAAATTTTTTGCTAGAAGTTAAACTATTTGGTTTAATATTCAGTTTTTTAATATAAAGATTTATAATTTACATTCAAAATGTGTCTTATTGTGTACAAAATTGATCTTTCTGGCTAGAAATTCCTACATTTTGTGAATCATTTGTATTTTTTGGTAGTAAAATTTTATCTTTTTATTTAGAAGTTCAACTATTTGGATAAAAATGGATCTTTTTGTAGAAAAAAGGACAACCACTTTGCACGTGCCAACTGTGTATGTGCCAAATGTGCACGCAAATAGTTGGCCAAGTGACAACTGTGTACGTGGGAATTTTGACGCGCACAGTTGTCACTTGGAACACCGTAAAAATATTTCTATACGAGGGTGGTCTCTTATATCTACATATAATGAAGATTTGAAAAATAAAATTCTTAAATCCTGAAAAATTGAAGGACTCTAGAGAACTTGAGGAATTTAGAGAATTGAAAGAATTCGGGGAACTCAAGGAATTCAAGAAATACAAAGCATTTAGCGAATCCAAGGAAATCATTGACTTTCAGAAATTCAGACAATTTAAGGCATTTTGTGAATTCAAGGACTTTAGAGAACTTAAAAAATTCACGAAAATGAAAAAATGCAGAGAATTCAATGAATTTATAAAATTACACGAATTGAGAGAATTTAAGGGATTCTGCGAATTCTAGGAATTCAAGGGGTTAAGAGAATTCAAGGAACTGAGAGAACTTCAGTGATTCAGAGAATTACACCCATTCAAATATTTCGACACTTTTCTTAAATTTAAGGAATTTAGTGAATTAAAGGAATTCGGAAAATTCAAAGAATTTAGTGAATTCAAGGAATTCGGAAATTTCAAAGAATTTAGTAAATTCAAGAAATTCAGGAACTTTAGAAAATTATAAAATTTGAGATAATATAGGGATTCAGATAATTTGAAGAATTTAATCAATTTAAGGAATTCAATGACTTCAAGGAATTCAGAGAAGTTAAAAAATTCATAGAATTTAAGGAATTCAAATAATCCCACGAATTGAGTAAATTCAAGTGATTCAGCGAGATCAAGGAATTTACAGAATTCAAAAGTTCAACATTCATAATTCACAAGTCAGAATTCAGGAAATTGAGAAAATTCGAGGGATTTAGAGAATTCGAGGCATTAAGAAAATTCAAGTCATTTCTTAAATTCAATGAAGTGAGCCAATTCAAGAAATTCAGGAAACTCTAGAAAATCAGAGCACTCAGGGAATCTTGAGAATTCAAGAAATTTATAGAATTCAATAAATTCAGAGAATCCAAGGAATTGAAAGAATTGAAATGATTCAGAGCATTCGACGCATTCAGCATATTTAAATTATACTGTGAATTCAAGGGATTTCTTGAACTAAAAGAATTTAGCGAATTCAAGGATTTTAGGGTATTCGAGGAATTTAACGAACTTTAGAAATTTTAGATTTTAACAGAATTTTAGATAAGTATTATCTGTGCACATGCACAGTTTTGCAAGCGACAACTATGCACGGGCACATAAGGTATTAGGACAACTTTGCATGTCAAAATTTCAACAAGTTGTCACTTGAGAAACTATCGACGTCTAAATGTCAACGTGTACAGTTTCACTCTAGAAAAAATTAATAATTTTTTTTTTAATTAATCTTTTTAATCGAAAGTTAACATTTTAGTTGATAATTCGACTATTTAGTTAAAAATTCACCTTTTTTCTTGAAGACTGATTATTTTAGTAAACAATTTTCGGTCATTATTGGTTGAAAATCAATTTTTTCACTGAAAATTTAATATTTCACTTTGGGTGTAAGATATAAAATTGAGCTTATTCTAAATCTTTTCTCAATAAAAGTTTACCTAAAAAAATAAAATTATTTAATTATTCTGTCAAAAATTAATTCTTTTTGGTAGAGAAACATTGTCTTTTTTTAACAAAAACTCAAGTTTTGTAGCAGAAATTTATTTTTTGTTTAAAAAATTCATATTTTGATCTTGAAAAGTCAACTGGAATCTTTTTTAGGAAAAAATTCAACTGCTTGTTTGGAAAATTTATCCTTTTGATTTAGAAATATCTCTGATGTAGTAGAAACTTCATTCTTTTGATAGAGAAGTCAACTATTTTGTAAAAAAATCCTTTCATGTTAAAATAATTCGGTTTTTTAAATGGAAAATTCAAGTTTTTTTTGGCAGATACCTTTCTTTAATTCATATTTTGATCTTAAAAAGTCAACTTGAATCTTTCTTAGATGAAAATTCAACTTTTTTTTTGTTAAAAATTAATCTTTTTTATTAAAAAATTGATCTGTTTTAGTATAAGTTTTAATTTTTTATGAAAATGTCTCTTTTTGGGTAAAATTTTTTCTTTTTTGCTTAAATATTAAATTAGTTTGTTTGACACATTCGCTTGAATCACTTTTTCGCGTAAAAGATTTTCTTGTTTTAAATTTATTTTTTAACTGAAAATATAATTTTTCTGTCGTCTTAATACTGATCTTTTTTAGTTAAAAATTCTACTTTTATGATAAAAAAATCATTTTTTTAAATTTAATTTTGTTTGGCAAATGCATTAGTGTCGTGGAAAATTACTTGTTTGCTAAACAATCATAATTTTTGTTTGAAAATTCAATTTTTGCAGCAAAAATTTTTCTTTTTGGTAATAAATCATTCTCTATGTTTGAACATTCATCTTGGTTAGTTAATAATTCAACTTTTTGGGTAAGAATTCTCAAAATTGGTTAAAAAACCGTTTTTTTAAATAGAAAATCAATCTTTTTGTTTACAAAGTCAGCTTTTTGGTTAAAAATTGAAAAACTAGATTTAAAATCAAACTTCTTTTTTAGAAATGCAAATTTTGATTGACGATTAAAAAATCTAGATAGAATTAAATGCAAAAAGAAAGAAAATCAAAATGGAAAAAACTAACTTCTTCGAAAACGACATAAGCTACAAGAACATTTTAAATATTGAAATTTTTCGTCAGTTTAGGCTGGATACGTATTTTTGGTTTAAATCATAAAATATAGCATTTAAAATAACAAAATTAAATTTATGGAATGACAAAACAAGTTGCATAAAAAGTTTAATGAAAAGTACGGTTTAATTACGTTTATAAAAATCAGGGAATTTCGAAAATAAATTTCCCGGTAACTCCGCCTGATTCTCCTAGGAATAACTACCAAAAAAATTTTGAAAACTAAAAATAGTGTATAAGAAAAGGGGGAGGTGTTAAACATATGGTTTTACGTAATTCTAATACGTCCCCTTAGTTACTTGAAAGATCGAATTTTACAATATTCACCAACAGCATTTAAAATAAAGACCAGGGTAGCCACCAAAATATGAAGAAACCACATTTTTCCACAATTTAGGAGAACATTACTGAGGCGTCAGCTCCGAAATAACAAAATAATAAAGAATCTGTTTTTTCATGCATGTTTACCATTTTGACATTCGAATTTTCCCTTTCCGGGCACAAATCGTGAACTTGCGTTTTGTAGTTAGTACACAATGCCAACCTAGGCACATTAAAGATTAAAGATACACCTGAGAGAACATTGAAATTGTAAAATCAACTTTCTTACATTTTCAATGATGAAAGGAGTGTAGTGCAGGTTTCTACAATCAAAGATGTAGAAAGAGCGGCAGTAAGTGAAGGAACGTGGGTGACGGGGCGCTAGCCGAGATGACGCTAGTTGTGCGACGCAAGGCGTGGTGGAATGGGTGATGGCGACTGCTGTCGTAGGTGGGGGTAATTGCACCCGTTTAATGTGGTGGAGGGGAGCGAGAGGTAAGGAAAGAGGAAGGGGGAGCAAAATCCTGTGATTAGCGCGGGGGTTCCAGGATGGTTCCACCGACTCGGAAAGGGGGTGGATCGGCGAGTTCCACTTGTTGACCTTTTTAATTTTTATGATCGCGGGTAACCCGCTTCTTATATGTATAACCTTCGAAATCTAAGTTCCTCGGATGACTGCCGTAGAATCTCTTTGAAGAAGGCGACCCTAACAGTGAAGGAGAGAACGTCGCTGGCGTTTCAAAAGCGGATAGGAGAAGAGCGCCCGACCCTGCTTCTTTTCAGGTGGCAGTAATAGAAGGGTTGCTAGGAGGGCCCTGATCAGGCAAACTGCAACTGACGGTCGGCGGTGGTGGTAAGCTCGATGATTGAGCCTCTGTGCTGGTACCTGCACGTGGTACTTTAGCGTTGATGGCTGGCGGTTCCGGAATATCTACGGGGATGAAGCGAAATTGCAGAAAATCCCTAGGTGCCGACAAAGGCGTCGAAGGGGCAACATTTAAACCCCTGGGACAAGGCAGAGTACTTGGACAATCTACTACGATAGGCCGGCTGGGCCCGGCTGTCGGGGACCCGTTCCAACGGGCGATGTTTCAATGAATCGCGATAACCGCAATGTGATGGGTTGACTCCGATCTTTAAAAGACCTACTTTTGCCGGCTTCTCCGCGAAGAATCTCAAGAAGGTTCCAACCCCCTTCAACAATCGGATAAGAGTTTCCCTGGCTATATAGCCTGTGTGCCGCTTCCTCACGGCTTTGCTCCTCCTGGAGCTGTCTGTGGGCTTCTTCCTCTCGAAGTCGCGTTTCCTCGCGTCTCCTGGTGCGCTCTGAATTTCCTCGCCTCGTCCGACGATTATGTAGCGGTACTCTGTCCGCTTTCTAACTCCTTCGGTAGTGGTTTGATATTCTTTCAGCCGACTGAGGTCACTACAAAAGGAGATTTTACGGAGTTGATGGAAGAGCAACCTTTCGGCCGAAGCTCCACTCCATCAGTGAAAGGCACCGAGGATTTACTAGTCAGGGGTGGCACTATTCGGTTTCCCAGGTACCACAAGATAAAAGGTGAAATTATTACAATCTCATAAGCCCGTACCGACTCAATGACAGTGAAGATGTTCACGGAGGTGAAGGAAAAAGGTTCACTAAAGTGAGGGAGAACCGACAAAAAGCAAAGTAATCCAGGTTCACAGATTTATTTGTTTGAGTAAGACAAGAGAGGCAGAGCGGATCCAGCCTCTCGAAAATTCGTAAAACGACCGATTCACTGTGTGCCCACTCCTATAGGCAAAGTGGCAAAAGCATTGTAGTAATTGCTGCGTCCCCTAGAGGGCGCGCGTGTGAGTTCAGAATTCAAAATGAACAATTTTTTTTTGCGCGATGAACTTGGATTCACATTGGATTTTCACCAATTATACAAACCAAAAATTGAATAAAATCCAATCGATCATAGATCAAATTCAATCAAATATTAAAGTATGTTGGAATCGTTATATGATAGAACAAACAATCAAATGTTAAAGCATGTTGGAATCGTTTTATGATAGATCGACTTCAACAGACTTTAACATTTGAATGCATTTGATCGATGATAGATTTGATTTTGTGCAATATTTGGCTTGTGCTATTGGTTATTATTATTCATTTATTTATTTCAGAAAGAGCAGTAAACATAACCTAAAAATTATAGTGAGAAGGAAAGGGTGTGGGTCTTTGCTATATACAATAGTTCTTGCTACGTCCCCAAGGTGGCGCTAATCTTGCATTTTGTCACAATCTATAAATACCCCCTCGAAATACATGGGAGTGGGCACACCGTGGACTGACTCCCTAGACTATGTTCCGACTATCGGTGACCGAGAGCAGTGGGAGCGGCAGCGGGCCCGCAGATTTGCTGCAAGACCGACAACGAAGTCGCAGCCAACATTGGGGGAGCGTTGCCTCCAATGCACTACCTCGGTCTTCACGCGTCGACACCGAAATTCGTTAAAATCTAACAATTACAATTAACACTTAAAAATATATAAATAATTGACCTAAAAATCTGAAATTGAATGCTAAACTAAAATCTATCCTAACTTCGTAATTCCGAGAGAGTTTCAAAGCTAGGACGAATAGCACGGCTGTTGGAGTTTTCAGGCTATAAAAAAAAAAATAAAAATTGATCAAAACTTAAACGGCTTTTTTTAAGAAACTACATCTTAGTTTCTTAAAAAAAAGCCTCTTCAATGTTTATGAGGCTTTTCTATTATATGTTTCTTGTACTTTTTAATTTAATTTGGTGTCACACATTTAAAATACAAATTTGTTTGTATTTTTTGTAAGAAAAGATCTTTACTCATACATTACTTATTTTTACAAATTAAACATTTAAATTGTAAAGGCACAAAGAAGAATAAAAAATAAAAAATTCCATTTTCCGGTCAAACATTGCAAGGGACGACAAAAGATAAATAAGTCAAAATTGTGAACCTAGAAAACATCTAGAAGTGTTTCATTCTTTACTTTTCGATGGGACAAGTAGTTCCTTTTTATGCGTAAAATGTAGCATCAAAAATACATTAATTATATTCTTAGACAAGCGACACAAGCTACGAAAAAAATGAAGAGAAAAAAAATTTTCGCCCAAGAAAGATCGACAAGTTTGTTATCAATCATTCTTTGACAGAATGCAAAGCTTTTGTTTTTATCGTAAAAAATGACATTCACAATAAAAAATCAAATCTTTGAAAAAATGACGCAAGGTATCAAAAATCATAAATGAAAAAAATGCATTCAAAAAAATCTAAAATTTTTAAATAAACTTTTTTATATGAATACATTAAAAATGATAAAAATAACTTTTTGGGAAAACAGCATCAGGTGCGAAAACATTTAAAATAATAAAATTTTTCGCATAAGTTGTATCTACAAATTTTTTCAAGCTATTTCACGCTGAATGCGTATTTTTGGTTGAAATTTAAAAAAATAGCATGAAAATAGTAAATGAAAATTTATGAAAAACCGCACAAGTTTTATTACAATGTTTAATAACAAATATTCAAAAATCATTTTAAAAAAATTTACATTATTTTTTAATATCCGAATAAACAGTAGCAGCCCGATGTGTAGAAACAAATAAAATAAACCTTTGTTAGCGAAATGAAAAATTGCTCTAGAAAAAATTAGGAAATTTCGAAAATAAGATTCTCGGAAACCCCACCTAATAATATAAATGCAATGTTACAATACACACTAACAGAATTTTAAATAAAGACCAATGTGGCCAACAGATTATGAAGTGACCTCATTTTTTCAAAAGTTAAGGAGTATGACTGAGGCGTTAGTTCCGGAAAAACAAACTAATGAATAATCTTATTTTTCATGTATATATACCATTATGACATTTGAATAGTGCCAACCTTGGTACATAAAAGATTAAAGATACACATAAGACAACATTAAAATTGTGAAAGCAACTTCGTTACACTTTTAATGATATAAAAATATTAAATTTTGCGAAAAACATATTTCGAATTTTTAAGAAATAATTTCAGGCTCTAAGGATTTCACAATGTGTGAAGAAAAATATGGAAGTTTTTAAGTCGATTATATTCATTTTCCTAGATTTAGAAAACTTCCCGGTTAACTCAATTTTACAGGGCGTTTAGAGAATGAAAAAATATTTTCAGATTTATGGTGAAAGTTTCAATAATTTTTTCTTCATGGATTCTGAGAATCAATTAAAAAAGATTATAACATTTTTCCAAATGATATCTAAACAAAAAAAATATTTAGATTTCTAGAAAAACTTCAAATGATCTTTTATTCTAATTAAATGATTTTGAGAGAATATTTAAAAATATTTCAAAATAGCTTAAAAAATTTCTAAATTTTTTTAAGAACAACATTAAACTTCTAAAGATAAATTGAATATTTAACATATCAGTTTTCAAGAAATTTGTGTTTAAAAAAATGTAAAAAAATACTTGAATTTTCTAGTTAAAATTATAATTCTTTAAAAAGTGAACTTTTTTTTGAAGTAGTCTAAAGAAAAATCTTACTCGAGAGCACAAATAAATAGACTGTCCACAATTTTTTTTTTAAATCATCCAAACAAAATTAATATTATTTTTTTTTTTTAACAAATGTTCATGTTTAGTTTCAATTATTGGTAATTACACTATTTTATTTTAAAGGTTTTTGATGTAAATTCAAATACTGAAGTTTTTTAATTAAAAAATGTTACAAAAAGATGAACATTTAAAACATAGTAAAAATTTCTATTCAACAATTGAATAATTTCTTTGATTCTTAATGTTACATTTTTTAAATTTAAAGTTTTAATGTTAAAGGCTAAATTTTACATTTTCCCTGACATAAGTTTAATTTATCAATTAAATAATTCCGAAAAGAAAGATGAAAAAATTAAAAATAGTTAATTTCTAAACGATCTAAATTGACTTATCCATAATCGATGCAGTTTAAATTTTGCAAATAAAATCCAAATAAGTGAATTCCAGAAATAATATTTTCCAATCTAAAAATTTCTAATTTCTAAAAGATTAAATTTAGTTAAAGTAATTTAATTTTTGAAGGATTTAAATGCAAAAAAGTTTTAATATCACAATACTTCGAGACTGAAATTTTAAGAATGTTTACCTAATAATAAGATTTGTTTGTTGTTGAATTTTAACTTAAGCATATGATTTGTCAACTGTGAAAATTGATTTTCTAAAAAAAACTACGCATCCTATAAAAAAGTTAGTAATGCCAAAAAATTATTAATGACAAATTTGTAGTTATTTTTTAGGTTAGTAACTTTTGCCTCATGATTTTTTCTCGTAGCTTGTGTCATTTTTTAAAAGTTTCATACTTACATTTTTAATGTTGTCTTTATGAATAAAACAAAACTATTTGTCCTGTAGAAAAGTGATTTACACCAAATTTGCAGATACTTTTTAGGTGCATAATTTTTATAAATGCACATTTTTTCGTATTTTGCATGATTTGACGGAAAAATGGAATTTTTTATTATTTTTGTGCGGTCAAAATTTGAATTCTCGATTTTTCACGAAAAATCAAAAAGATATTATAATAATCTCGTTGGGCTTACAAAAAGCAACGCTTTTGTTTGCTTGATATTTTTCATATCGTCAGTTTTTTTCTTGAAATAATCATTTTTAATTGTACACTACAGTCCGAGTTTCGTCTTTAAAATTTTGTTGTAGTTGTCTTTTTTCTATTATGGTTTCACAATGTCATAATAAACGTAAAAATGTTCAGGCTCAAAAATCAAACTTTAGAAAATTACTAATTTTGAAGTTTGTAATGACATATTTCAGGGTGGCAATTTTATTCGAAGAAAAAAAATCGCCTGTCATTGCCCGTCTTTTTTGGGTTTCGCAAAAATTTTCACGGTAAATCAAATAAAAAATTCAAACTCTAAGTTTGAGCATTTTTCTATTTAAAGTTATAAATAAAACTAAAAATTGAAGCATTTCAATTGTAGTGCTTGACTTTCAAGCTTTCTAAATTGACGTTTCAACATTTTTTATCAAAATACTTTGTAATCGAATGTTAAATAATTAACACGCATGAAAAGGAAAGTAGTAACACTATCCCATTAAAAAAATTTAAATGAAATGCAGATAATCTGCAAATTTAAAATTCTCAACTCTTATGAATTATGCAGTTCAAAGATTAAAATGCAATTCCAAAAATATAAATCCACGTCATCATTTTCAATGCTACAAATTAAAGAATCAATCAATCACTTTAGATATTCAACAGTTCATTATTTTCGGCAAGCCAACAAATAGTTCAAACATCCTTGAAAAGATTTCAAATTTTATTCACAAATCTTGAGAATTCTAGAAGTTGTTCTAAATTTTTCCCAATTTAAAATTATTTTTGAATTTTTTTTCACTACTTCGAAATATTTTAATAAATAATAAAAGATAAAAGATACATTTTTGTATAAAAAATTTCCCACTTGAAACACATTAAATTTTTTATTAATGAGTCTTCAATATTGTAGTTTAAAATTCATCAAATAAAAAATGTCAGCTTAAAAATAAAAATCGAAAATTCTCAAATTGCAAGATTTTCGAATTGCACATTGCAAAGTAAATGGTATTATAATAAAAAAAAAACAACAATTCAACTCATTAATTTAAAAGCCATTACAATCGAACTGGTATAGATTTTTCTGGACTTTTCTTTTAAAGATTTGTAAATATAAAATAAATGGTGGAAAATAAACAGTTTTTAGGGACTTGATTTTCCTTAGTTTCAGAGCTTATATGTCTCTTCGAAAGATAAACGCTTCTTCTTGTTTTTTCTTAACATTTTCGTAATATCTGGTTACACCTGGTTACGCAACGCATAACCTAAACACTGAGTAACTGAAAGCGAACGGAAGAGAATGTCCTGCGACATTTTTGCCACTGATTGAGAATCACTTAAGCAAATGACACGTTTAACTGCTCTTAATACCTCCAAGGGTACAAATGCAAATCCTCGACCCGTTTTAAGAATTACAACAAAACTTCTAGCCTCAAGACAATTCAACCACGATTTTTCTTTAAAGCACGTCGTTAGCCTTAGTCATAAACTTAAGACTTACGTTTTTGACTACTATGTCCCGCCTCTAGCCCCCAGCGAGAAAAAGCTGCCTTGGAGACGAACGGAAGACGACCTAAGTCGAAATTTTAAATTATCAGAGTTATTAATAACTAGAGTAATTTCTCAACAAAAAAAAAACGATTTTTTTAACAAAACTGTTCAGTTTCCAACTAAAAAGATAAATTTTTAAGAAAAATTGAGAATTGCATTTTTAAAACAGCAGTTGAACTTTGAAACAAATTTCAAGAATTCTTAACCAGTTAAATTTTTCACTAAAAAAATGAATTTTACAGAAAAAAGATCAATTAGCTACCAAAAGTTCTTATCGAATATGAATAACGAAAAAAGTAAATGTTACAATCGAGATCGCAAGAAAATAAAATCTCGAAGAGATCGGGCGTGCTATTTTCGTGAAGTTAGTATGAAAATATAGTTTCTTGCAGAAATTTTATTTCTAACACTAATTCACTCAATTAAAAATTACTATTTGTTGTAATATGACACAGAAAATGTCTAAAAACGGTAGTAAATTTTTTAAACAATTTATGTATGCATATAATTATCAGTATAAAAGAGTATTTTGTACCTCAGAAATAATTTTTATTTTATTTTTGTTTTGAAACAGTGAACGATCAAAACCATTTGATACACATGAACTTACTAGCTTAAGATAACGCTTAAATCTAAGTAAGAATAATTCAAAAGTCTAGAACATTTAATTACGATTAATTATAAATCAATTGGCCGCACAACAAATTCTGGAGATCACGGAATTCGGTCTGTAATTTTTACCATGATCAGATACATAAAATAGATACTTATTCTAATGGAGAGACTTAGTTGGTACAATAAGCTTAATTTCAGATAGAATCGTAGGGAATTATATATTATTGTTGAAAATACTGTGAAAAAACATAGGTCAGCAATTAAGAACCTAGAGGCAAGTTTTAGAATATTAAGTAGGGCTCTTATTCCATCGTCATCATGGTTTCTTCACAGTGGGCACAAAATTTGGCAACGTCTTTACGTCATCGTTACGAAATCTTTACGACAACTTAACGACATCCTATGTCCATGTCATTTCGGTCTCTTCGCGATATCGTGAAGACATCGACAGATCATACGACTTATTTGCGATATTGTGAAGCCACCTTAACGACATGGACTTAGGATGTCGTTAAGTTGTCATAAAGAGGTTGTAACGATGTCCTAAAGATGTCGCCGAACTTTGTGTCTACTGGTTGCCTAGCCGCAAATCGGAGGAAACGGTTTTAAATCCGTTCAAGTCTAATTTTGTGAACGAGGTGTTGCGGTGACAAGATGATAAAGGCGCATTCTAAGTGTGTTCAAACAAGTGAAAAGTAAAAAATCTTCAGTATAAGGGGATTTTTAAATTGCAAGGCATTTTTCGTATAAAGATTGAAGATCTTAAAGATTCAGTCGCAGCCTTCGAGATTTGATCCTCGTATGTAAGCTCAGAATCTAGAATTACCACAGGATCTAGCACCTGAGTGTCTCTAGTCAGTTCGAACCCTCCGATTTTATAGTGATGGATTATATTGACTTTCTTGCTAGTGATGATAATTTCTGAGAATTTTTTCATATTAATTGATGTACGATTCGGGTTAACCATTCATGCAGGCGATTGATATCATTTTGAATTTCGATGCAACCTAAATTGGAATGAACGACACAAAACATTTTAAGGTCAACCGCGAATAGGAGAAAAATTCTAATAAGCCCACTAATATCATTAACAAAAAAAAAATAACATGAGTGGACCCAGGTGCGATCCCTGTGGTACCACATATGTGAAATAAAAATGCTTTGAGAAACTTTCATTGACTATAACTGATTGGAACAAGATTTTTTTTAATAATTCTCTTTGCCTAAGAATTTAGAGAGCACATTAGAAGTGATGCCCATGGCTCTAAGATTCGCAACGAGAATACCGTGGTCGACTTTGTCAAAAACTTTCGAGAAATCCGTGTATATCGCATAAACCTGCGAGCCCGCTTCAAGAGATTGTGATATGTAATGCGTATAAGTACACAAGTTTGTAATCGTAGATCTACTCTTCATGAAACCATGCTGCTCATTGATGATGGTATTAAAGGAGGCTTGGTAGAGTTTTTCACAAATGATACTCTCGAAGATATTGGGAATGGAGCTAAGCAGAGTAATAGGCCTATAGTCTATTACATCGTGGCGGTTAGCTGATTTATACATAGGGAAAACTATGCACCTTTTCTATTGCCCAGAAAAGTAACGCTTAGTGACTTAATTATTAAAACTTAGATATAACGGATGGCTGAGCGAAGAACAACATAACTTAATGAAGAAGGGGGGTACCCCAACTGGATCAGCTCCTTGATTAGCCTCTAGTTTGCGTAGTTAACAATAAATGTTGTCCCCAAGTATGTAAACATTCGAAAAATCTATAGATGCGTTTGAACTGAGTTGGTCGTCGCTTAAGACTGACGGACTATAGACTGATATAAAGTATGTGGGAAAAGTTTGGCAATGCCTTTACTACTGTCAGTGTGAGTTTTCAAAGTTTACGTGATTAGGTATATTACTTGTTTTCTTTAAGAAATGGATGAAGTTCCGGAAGAGGTTAGGGTTCGCAATAATTAAATTCTCAGATTTAACAATGAAACTGTGAAAACAGGATTCAGAGTGGACCATACATTGCGCCCTGAGCTCTGAAAAATGTTGATAGTCAGCCATTCTACGGGACTACTTATAATTTAAATAAGCCACTTTCTTAGCTTTTAGTAACTGCTTTAAGGTGCCGGTAAACCAAAGAGGAAAGCTAGACAGTTTAATTATTTTCAAGGCTACAAGCACTCAATCTCAGTGTAAAAGTACGCGTAAGGAGTATCTACAGCCTCGTCTAGAGATGTGTTAACTAACAAGTAGTTCCAATCGATGTTGAAAAGAAAGTGGCTAATCGCAGCTATATTTGCTGCTTTAAAATTAAGACAATGATAGGGATGGTCCAAAAGGGTTGAATCCTTGAATGTACTCCGGTATTTAGGTCAAAAGCCAAGGCCGGGTAGTAATTATCGAAAGATAGAAGGGGTTTGATTGCCGCAGTAATTTCGTTTGGTGGAGCAATCGTAAAAAGTAAATCTAAGAGGGTCCTATGAGTGTTTAAGATGCTGATGACCTGTTCTAAATGTGTATACGTAAGAAAATCAGATCGTGCTAGAAATATCAACATGCATAATAGTTGAACCGAGCAATAACCTAGACATGAATTTTTGATATTCTGGAATATGTCATACAGTTCAATATATTTATTTAAACCTGCATTTGGACGTATATGAACGACGCTAATAGTTGATTTGACCAAAAATAATAAATCTTTATCTTGCTCTTCCCTATCCCAGTATCACTAATCAGATCTTTATCTATTATTTATTTATTAGTGTTGGAGCAAGAGCCCCGTAGGCAGGAAAGAGATGAAGCGTGATTTAACAGATAGGAGGAAGCGTGTAGTAGGGAGGGAGATGGACACGGCGTAAGTAACCTAAAAAAGGATCTGGCTGGTTTACGGAGTGTAATATGGAAGGCAAAAATTAACCACGCGCGTTTTGTCGGCCAGTTGGGAATTTGCCGGTTAGTTTCGGCATCCTTGAAAATGTAGGGGCAAACTGAAACAAACGCCGTGAATCATTTAGGATGAGGCAAATCGTCGCTTCAAAATACTGTGAAATTCGCACTTCATCTGGCGGGCCCTAAACTCATATTTTCTCTAGAAAATTCGAGTGGAAAGCCGCAGAGATGTGTGTTGATGTTACGGGCTTCTCAAGATCGGCCAATTGCATACCGCAAATTAATCTTTTTGGTGTAAAATTAAACTATTCTATTTAAAGCTTTATAATTTTATTTAAAAATGCATTACTTTGTTTGTAAATTGAACTACTTGATTAAAAATTCGTTTTCTTCTTAAAGAAAATTTTCAACTAAATATGCTTCTTTTAGTTGACCAGGAAAATTGAAAAAATTTACTGGAAAAAATCGGGAAATGACCAGGAATATAAAATCTCCGCCAAATCGGCACCTAAAACTTTTTTTGTATTTAGGTGGTCTCGAACCATGGATATATAAGGAAATCCACGATAGTCAGTTTTCACATAAAAACTGGATCTTCTAATTATAATGAGAATGTAAAAGCACTGCTTGCGTCAATTAATAAGTTTATTTATTTATATAATTGATCATACATAATTCACATAAGTAATATTGATTATACATAATGTACGTAAGATATATGAATATACATACATTTAAATAAGAGTCCGTACTTAAATTACGCAGCGGATTAAAAGCTCTTCCTAAGTAGCCCACCCCCTTCCACAAAGTGCCTGTAAGAAACCGTAACAAAATAGGTTTATCCCCCACTTCATGTTCGTAATTTTTAGTTTTCAACGAAATGTGCAATAGTATATATTCCAATGAAAAAGATGCATTTTCAACAAATAATTATATTTCACAAAGAAGCAATATGTGTTTATTTAAATTTGTGAACGACCGCGCCAAGTGTCCAATTTTCTCGACGAAAATTGAATTTCCAAAAAAAACTGTTCAGAAATAAATAAATTGTCCACAAAACTCAAGCATTTTGACTTAACAGCAATTAAATTTTTAATTGATCAATAAAAAAATGTTAAAGATACATTTGGAGTTGAACAAAAATTATTTTAAACCAAAAGAGACTTTTCCACTAATTAGTTAAGTTTTCAACCAAAGACAACGTCTTCAATCCAAGAGATGAAATTTTAACAATGTAATTTGATTTTTACACAAGTAGCTTAGTTTTCAATTAAAAAATATTAATCTTATACAGAACAGTTAAACTTTGATGTTTAATGTGAGGAGAGAACTCTTCGTCTGTCTCATAACTGTCTAAATTTTCCGTTAATATAAAAGCGTGATATTCCTCATACTGATGCTGCTTATATGGTTTCATCCATAAGGGTATATAAGAAGATCCCCCTTTATCCATCAATGTTAGCGAGGCTCTAAACATAGAGAGATCTTTCATGTCGACTTGAATTGTGAAGTCTGTCGCTGCAAAAAGATCTTCAAATACTTATTCCGCATAATCACGATGATCAGGATTCACATCTAGAGGAAAGAAATAAAAATGTGTAAAATTTACATAGGATGTCCAATATAAATCCAATCTAGATTAAGTGATTTAGGATTTAGTGTTTTTGGAAATTTAAGCCGCACAGTGGCCTGAATTTGGCATTTACTATTAAGAATCAACTACATCCTACTATTTTTAACCGATTTTCAGATACTTCAGCGAACAATACTTGAGGTACTTCTTGTCAACTTTCGGGGCTTACTTAAAAAAATCAGTAACCAGTTGATCATTCCAATTACTGTCCATCGCTAGTCACATTTGTCCCATCTTTCTGGCAGCATACGGATACCGCGTCGGAAAAATGACTTGTCTTTTGAAGCTTTTTACAATTCGACCCATTTTTCATTAGCTTAGAGCAGCTTATAGTACACTACATCCTGCTGATCCCAAATAATACAGAACAGGATACAGAAAACCTTTCCGATTTTGCCGTTGGAGTAGCCGTTCACAAGTGAATAATCTCATATCCACGTCTCTTGGCTTTATTTCGTAAGGTATCAAATTTCCTTGCTTTTGCACCATTTCAGTGCATGTGAGTGTCTAGAAATGGTTAAACCATTAACTTCCAATGATTCTGCAAGCTCATTTGGCGTTTCACACGCTTCTTCACTTGAGTAACGTCTTAAATTCCTCCTCCTCTATATTTTTGGACGACTTGAACGTTCCCAGTGGGTACAAAATTTGGCGACGTCTTTACAACGTCATTACGACATCTTTACGACAACTCTACGACACTCTATATTCATGTCGTTAAGGTGTCTTTACGATATCGTAAATAAGTCGTATGATGTGACGATGTCTTTACAATATCGCAAAGAAACCGAAACGACGTAGACATAGGATGTCGTAAAGTTGTCGTAAATATGTCGTAACGATGTCGTAACGATGTCGTAAAGACGTCGCAAAATTTCGTGCCCACTGCGTATCTTCCGTTTCGAAATCGCCACTTTCAGATTTTCGAAACCAGTACTCAAACGTTTTAATCATTGTCGTTTAATCTTCGTAAGTTTTTTAAAAACAATCAATGGCTTTCAGGAGCACTTATCTTCGAATTGAAAAAGAAAAATAAAACATACCACAAATGCTGCTTTATTAGCACGTAACCCCACATCTCAAATTCTACAGAAACTATGCATTTTACACTTCGGTAAAACGTAACCTCAAGAAAACTAAGGCCACATGATGAGGCTTCAACAAGCATATAGTTACGATATGCCTCGATGCAATATAGTATAAGTAACGCCATCTCTTGAAAATGCTTCAAAATAATGCACGCTCCCGATATTTTTTATGTAAGCAAACAAAGAGGAAAAGGGTAACATGTTATTATTATTTTTTGTTTCGAAATAAATGACACATACCAGGTGTATACATATGAAACCGGTATTTTTTCAAGAAAAAAACACATTTATTTCAAGAGAATGATAACAAATATTTTATTCAAAGTATGCGC
>NC_046657.1:148967761-148969123 GCF_010883055.1 Belonocnema kinseyi
AAATTTTTTATTCATTATTTTTTATTTTTAAATAAATAACGTAATTAATCCCAATCTAGATGAAAACGAATATCAAAGTATATAAAGAATATAAGTAATTAACCGTATATCGAATGTAATTATTATAAACAAATTTGTTGTCTGATATATATTTTTTTTATTTTAAACACAAATTATATGAACACATAATTAATTTACGCATTTATTCGCCGAAAGTAATCGTTTTTTCTTGGTACATTTATATTGAAATAAGGGCCATAATTAGTGATAAAGATTAGTAATTTCATATAATTTGGGTATTTTTTAAACAGGGTTTATAAACAAATGCATAGTTTGGTCAATTATAAAGAGAAAGTCATAGTTTTTGCCTCTAATCGTCTTTAACTTACATGAATAATAATTTTTAGTGAAGAAGAATGGTCCCTCGATATTATCTGTTTATTTCATAATTAAATTCTTTAAACAAATGCATAGTTTGACCTTTTATAAACAGAAGGAAACCGTTTTATTTCCAATCATCTTTGAATGATATTATTTATAATTATTATTGCTGCAGACTTTTTATTTAATATTATTTGTTTATCTTAAAATTCATATTTTTGAACGAATGCATGTTTTGACGACTTATGGGCAAAAGGTAATTGTTTTTCATTTGTAACGGCTTCAAAATTTATAAGTAATTTAAATAGTAGTAAAGACTTCTCGGTCAAAATTATTTTTGCCTGTAAGTGGTCGAAAAATGCATTTGTTTATAATTTTTTGTTTACAAAGTAAACAAATAAAATCGATTGCCAATTCTTCGTTACTAAACATCACTATTCATGTAATTTGAAGACCATTACAGAGAAAAACGATTACTTTTTCTCTTTAAATGACAAAACTATGCATTTTTTATGAAATTTGTTTATAACGTTAACAAATAATGAAGAATTTTCCATCTTTACAACTAAGTTTTACCACTTATATAATTTAAAGGTACTATCAAAGCAAAACGATTACTTTCGGCCAATAAATGCCTAAAGTATGCATTTCTTTATATAATCTGCTTATATAATAAATAAATCATATCAGACAACAGATTTTCAGGATCTAATATGACCGTTTCGATAAAATCCGACAATTTCAGCTTTCAAATATAATTAGCAGCAAAATTTTCACGATGTTGATATTTTGTTAATATCGTTTATTTACATTAAATTTTATACCTTGTTAACTATCTAAATTCTTTATATACTTGGACATTAACTTTTTTGAGAATGGGATTATACCAGGTGTATACATATGAAACCGGTATTGCCATTTAGCGGCCAGTAGGCACACTTGTAGGCACTGTCGGAACTTACCATTTGTGCTAATTGGCGT
>NC_046657.1:148969223-149005507 GCF_010883055.1 Belonocnema kinseyi
CTACAAGCTATCTAAGGGTGGTACTATAGAACGCCACCTCAAGGTAGGCCTAGTGGCGCCATCTCTTGGTCAGGCCGGAAACTTATCAATCCACCCTCGTAGTTACCATCAATCCGTGTCGATATCGTTTTTAACACCTCGGAAATATAAATCAACCTACCCATCAAGTTAACTCTGAAAATAAGAGAAAATTCTTTATGTCATTTCCAGACAATGGGAAAATTAGTTTTAAAAAATTTTCAATCAAATTTTGTTGAGAATAGATCTACTCTCAGCGCTCTACTGGGAATGGAACCACAAAAGTTCAGAACTTTTAGAAGTTCTGTGGTTCCATACACTCTGAAGCGGCAAAAGTAGATCTTTTCCAGATAAAATTTAATTTTATAATGTAAAAAATGTATTTTGTGTCTAGTCTCAAAATTACGTTAAGCATTTTCTGTTATTTGAAGAGTTAACTTGAAGAATAGGTAGTATTTATTAAGTTGTATTTTAGGTATGAATTTAAAGTTCTTCGGTTTCATTCCTAGTCGAACGATTAGAGTAGATCTTTTTTGAAAAAAATGTAAGTAAAATTTTTTTTCAAATTTATGTTCCTTCTCGTCTACAACTGACTAACTATTTATTGTTATTGGAATAGTTGAGTTGATAAATAGGTTAAATTCTATTTTCACTGTGATGAAAAAGGTATCTACACTGATTGATGCTAACTATCTCTGATGATAATACAGATTCTCTTAAATTACTCGTATCATAAATGTAACTATTTCTTCGAAAATTTGTCTTTTACTTATTTTATGTTTGTTTATATGTGATCTTTTTTATTTTAAATTCTACATGATTTTTTGAAAATTTGTCCTAATTGGTTAAATTCAACGTTTTTTATGTTTTTTTTTTGTTCAGACTTTTAATAATGTGTAAAAAAGTATTTCTTACGTTAAAAATTCATTACTTGACTTCAAAATTCATATCTATGACTGAAATTGCAACTATTCTATTCAAAAATTCGATTTTTTTGTTAAAAATTAATTTTTAGCAACAGAAAATTTAAGAATTATAATTTTGGTGGAAAATGTTTTCTTTGGATGTGCTAGCTTGATGGAGAGATTTTGTTCCGTATTCTCTTGAGGAAAGATAGTTCAAATTTGCTGATAAGAAATTTTCGCGAGTAAACGCCACATTCAAAAAAACAACATTATATTTTTAGAAAACAAAGATAACGTTCTTTCTTATGGCCCACTCTTGCTTTTTTTGTTCTTTCTAATTACTTCAATTTATTCAAGAAATGTAATTATGATAATCAATGAAATAATCTTCACGTTATTTATATGTTAATATAATTATTATAATTAGTTAAAGAATTTGAATGATCTTTAACTTAGATAAATGGGTAATAAAGCAGAGAATATCTTAGTTCTTTTCATGAAGAGTAAGAATTTTAATTTTTCTATAAAATCCAAATACAAATTGTCACAATTTTTTTAAGCTGCAAAATAATTTATTTCTATTTACGTTTTACTATTTCATTAAAATTTTTTTCCTTAATTCATTTGCGAAAGTAAAAATAAAGTATTTCATTTAAAATTCATCTTTTTTGTAGATGTGGAACTGTTTTCTTTTTTATTGAATATTAAAATATTTCTTGGTTGGAATAACCATTGCCCGTGTAGAAATTCTAATGGGGAAGTAGTCTGGTTCCCGACCATTCGACCTCAATTAAAGTCGGGGGTTAGTCGGGTCATCTGAGTAGCCCCTACCAGTAACGTCACGGTAGGTTATTCATGGGCTAGTCAGGTCACCCGATTTAACCTATTTGAGGCCTGATCGGGTGATAGTAGGGGTCATAGGATAATACATCCGCATTGAATATACTTATAATTCACGGAAATCTCTATTAGCTTTTTTGAAATATTTAAAAGTGCTCAAATTTACCCAAGATATAATGAGGAACATATCCTACACTTAAAAATGCATAAATTTATGTTACTAAAATTCCTCAAAATTTGTGAAATATTTATTAAAAAAAAAAAAACTTTAGCTGGAACGCAGAAGTGGAAGAGCTTCGCTCTGAAGGAACCGCCATGTGGGTCACGGCAGTCTCTGCTCCAGGTAATTATGCTCCGTTACGTGTGGACTGCTGTCTTAAACATTCGACGCGTCATTTCTTTTGCGCAAGAGGCGACACGTCGTGCCCTTGCGGATTTTCTTTAAAGCTACCAGTCTAGAAACGCAAGACTCAAATGAAGGTGGTAGCGAAATCTGAAGTGTACCGTGCTTAATATCTTACTACTAGGATACTGCTCTTCACAGATTAATCAAAAACTTTTTCTCTTTTCAATTTCAACTACATGAAGGATAAGACTTTATATACATATGGCAAACCTTTCAGATCAATTTAAAAATAAACATGTGTATAACTTTAGAGTGTTATGACTTTTGGAAGATTTTTTCCCTGGATCTATATGTATCTTTTCGAATATGGATTTTCTTGAAAAGTAAAAATATTATTGAACAATAACAAGAAAAAAAAATTTTAAGAGAGTTAAATATTTAAACAAAAGAAATGAACTTTCTCCTAAAATAATGAATCATAAATCAAAAAGGTACACCTTTAACGTAGTAGTTTGAACTAAATTGAAATAACAATTTTTCTAATATTTAATACAAATTTCCATAAACAAATATTTCATTCTGAAACTTTTCCGTGGAAAAATATGAGTTTTTTTGTAATTATTATGCATTAAAATTTCCTCATATTTAATAATTTACTCAAATTCCCCAAAGTTTATGACATTAACGAATTCGAAAATTCCTAACAATAAAATATTTCAACAACATTTCTATTTTGGAAATTCTCAGTTATGTTATTAAATTTCTGATTATTTCAGAATTTTTTTTAAAATTATTGTTCATTTTAGAAATGTTTGTAAATTTTTGACATTTTCGGAAATTTTTTTCTGGTTGAAAGATTTTTCAAAAATTTTCGGAAGAATTCAGATTGTTTTAAAAAATGCTTAGGGTTTTAAAAAAATATCCAAAATAATTGAAAACTTGAAAAACACACCAAATTTTGAAATAAAAAATCGGGAAATCAAAGTTCAAAGAAATTTTTTTTGTTGCAATAACAATTTGTTAATGTTAAATTTATTTTCCGAAATTATCGTTTAAATTTAAAATAGTAATTCACATCATTTCTTATCACTTCGAATGATTTGATAACTGTAATTTTTATAATTATGAGAACGACTGAAAAATCCCAAAAAATAATATTCCCAATACTGTCAGATTCCTAAATTGAAAAATTTTTGAATCATAAAATTCCCGAATTCAAACAATTAGATTTTTTTAATATTATTTATATAGTAAATATAAAATAATCAATTATTTTTATCAAAAAACATTTTTTAATGTGTACTGCTTCACAAAATTATTATTTACATTTTAAATAATAATATTGAAAAAAATATATTTCGGAATAAAAAATGTTGTTTAAATATTTGCATAGTATTGAGGAAATATGAAAAAATATTTTCTAAAAAATGTAATTGCTGATAAAAAAAAGCAATTAAAAACAAACTTCTAGATAGATCAGTGCTTTATTAAGTGCTGCAAATTCCGTTTGAAAGAAAATGTTTGCTAGGAATATTGAACTATTGTGTTTTTTAATAAATAAATACTCTATATAAAACAACAATTTTGCAATTGTTTGAATTCGGGAATTTTTTAATACAGATAGCTTTTGATTCGACCATTTTTTGCCGGAAATTTTATTAATTGGGAAATTCAGATTCACGCCGTGTCGCAAGCAATCAGAAATTGTTTTTTTTTTTTTGGTCCAACGTGATCTATACTAAGGGTCTAATTTTTATTTGACTTTAGAATCATGGAATGTAAGCTAAAATAATGTGCAAGACGCTATGCATGATAATCAATATTTCTTCTGATATAAGATAATTGAGACTAAAAAAAAGTTTTATTGAGCCTTTCAAACAAATTCTTAAAACCAATTTTTTTTTAATTCCTAAATTTGTTTCATTCTTCAGGTCTAATTTATAAATACTTATTCCCTAGTCTTATAGTTTTATCACCTTTATTTTACTGAAAAGCAACAATTCGGTATTGGAAATTTTTTAAATACTGCATTGTTTGATGAAATACATTTCTGGAGGAAAGTAAAAAAAAATATATTGTGATTTAAATTCAAGCAATAATTTCTGAAGCTTAAACATTTGAAATAATTTTTTTCGTTTAATAAAAATATCTTTGGTTACTGTATTTTTATTAAATAAATAATATTAATAGAAACAGTGTTAATTGTTTGAATTCAGGAATTTTCCAATTCGGGAATTTTATTATGTATCTTCGTTTGTTCAATTTTTTTAACGATATAAATTTCATTTTCTAAAGAGTCTTGAGAGAATATAGAAACATTTATTAAGTTGTCAAATAAGTCAAATAAAAATTTTTGCGTTAAAATTAATCTGTATCAAAAAATTTTGTATTCATTACACAAAAAGGTCATAATTTCAAATGAAAAAAGACAATGTTTTAACAAAAAAAAAAGAAAGTTTTTTTTTCTGAAAACCTTAAAATTTGGGATAAATGAAAAACCGCGAATAATAAAACGGCCGAAATATAAAAAACACAATTTTCAAAATTCCCGGACATTCTAAAATAATGCTGCATATCACAATTTATAAAAAATAAAATTCTCGACAATTTACAATATTAACATATTTGGAAATTTCTGAATAACATACTTCCGGACAAATAATGCTGAATTATACAATATTCATTAGTTTTCAATTCCTGACACTAGAAAGTTTGTGAATTTATACATTTCTCAACTTTAAAATTTAAACATTGCTTTTTAATTAATATTATTTATTTATGAAGAATGCATTGATTACATATTTCGACAAAAAAATTAATTTTTTCATGTCTAATGTTCTAAAACAAATTATTGTTGTAATTAAAAAGAACAATAATTAAAGCAAACATTTTAAACGAAAGTTTGTTTTAAATGTACATAGCAGTTTTTTTCAATTATTTCTCATTATTTTATTTCAAAAAGTCATACATATAGTTTGAAAGTTTAACTAAGATTTCGTAAAAAATTTACTTCTCCTTTTAAACTCACATTTTGATGTTTGAAAGAGAAAATTAAAATCCTTGTTTGAAAAAAGTTCAACATTTTGTTTTGAAAATTTGTGGAAGTTTGAAAGAAATTCTAAAATATTTTATAAATTGTTGTGAATTCTTGAAAGTTTTCAAAAAGTATTAATCACTTCTAAACTTCTAAAATTCCGCAATATCTTCCAAAATGTTTCAAATTATTCTTAAAATTGGCTTAAGGTCTTCCTTACTTGTTTCTAAAATCTAAAAAAGTCTAAAATTTTGTTTTAAAATTTTTTTAATTTTTTAAAATTTTGAATTATTCTTGAAATTTTTGCGAATCTTCTATATATTTTTAGAAATAGTTTGACATTTTACTAAAATTTTCATACATATTTTAAAACTGAAGAAAATTACCTTAAATAATTATCCTCCGAATTCTTTTTTGAAAATTAAAAAAACCTTTTGAAATGTTTTGAAATATATTTGACTATTCTTTATAAATTAATGTTAACCAATAAAAAAAACATTTCCAATTTTCCTTGAAATCTTTAAAAAATGAAATTCTCTTGAAATATTTTATAATTGTTAAAAAGCTTCGTAACTTTTTATCGCAAAATTTAGAGCTTATTTTTAATCCCTCTAAAATACTAGCTTAGAAAACTGGAACTTTTGCTCTGAAAATAAAGTTTATTTTGTTCTGCACACATTTTGACTTCGGGTAACCTGACCTAAAACACCATACCTATATGTTTTTGAGGTCGCTGGATCCGAACCCGCGATCAGTTTGATACTATAAGGTAGTATTCTATAAGGAAAATTGAAGGTAAAAATAAAGAAAACCATGAAATCGAAAAAGAAAACAGTGGAATTGGAGAAAAAATCAACTCTTAGACTTTTCGGGGTAACTTAATCCACATCTGGGTTCATTTACTGGGGTCTTTCACTTGACCTTGATCCTGACCTGATCGGGTCAATCTGCTTCGGATTCAGATTTAGAGACCCCAAAAGCTTCTAAGAGTAGAGGTTTTCTCCGATCTAATGGATGTCTTCATTTTTATCTTCACTTGACCTTTATCCTGACGTAAGGGTGTTAAAACCACCCAAGTTTCGGATTCAGCGACCTCAAAAATGTATGGGTATGGTGACTTAGCTCGAATTTCAGAATTTTTTGTGAGGCTGTTTTATCATTATTTAAATAATTATCGAATTTAACTCTTTACAAAGAATACACACGAGTGCAGTTGTTATTATACCAAATCGGGTTGTGTTGGACCATTTACATTAATATTATTTATTTTATTATTTTATTATTATTTATTTTAATTTTCTCTTGTCTAGAGATTTTTTTATTTTTGAGGCTAAACAACAACAAGCTACTTAAAGAAAAAGTAACTTACGCGAATTTGGTTGCAGGGTTGACGGTCCTTTTTGGGATGTTGATGATCCTGATTGTTGGGATGGAGAATCTGGCAGGTGGTATGATAATCCTCTGTGAAGGAATGGTGACCTTGGTTGATAGATCGATGAATCTGATACTTGGGATGGTGATCCTGCTTCGTAGAATGATGATGCTGATCGTTGGGATGGTGATCGTCGTTGGTGGGTTGGTGATCCTGATTGGTGGGTTGGTGTTCCATGTTGGTGGGTTGATGTTCCGGGTTGGGTCGTAGGAGCTTGTTCACGCGAGGCTAAGCACGGGAACAAACCGCGTACACAGGCGAAATTCTTGCCTTGTGAGCTCAATTCTGTAAGAGCAAAATGCAATAGATACCTTTTTTTATTCCTAATTCACCAACAAAGAAAGTTTGCAGGTATTTTAAGGTATTTTAAGAAAATCCTTAAGAGAAAAATTAATCTTTTTGGTTGAAAATTTAACTATGTTTTTAAAAAGTCATTTTGTGGGTTGAAAATTAATTTTTTTTAATTGAAAATTTAACTGTTGCATTTTAGTTTAAAGTTTAATCTTTTTAGCTGGGCATTCACGTATTTTTGAAAATTAATATCTTTTGCCAGAAACTAAACCTTCTTGGTTACAATTTTTTTTGAAAACTTAATTATTGTTTGATTGATATATTTCTTTAACTGAAAATTGATTTATTTTCTTTGAGATTTCTTTTGTTTGTTTTAAAACATTTTTTAACTAACATTTTCACTATTTCATGTTTGATTAAAAATTCACATTTTGAAAATTCAACTATTTTGTCGAAAATTCATTTTCATATTTCGCTGAAAATGTGTTCTTTTTTTGTGAATAACTAAAATCTAACATTGAAAATTTTTTGTTTTAAAATCAATCTCTTTTTAGTTGAAAATTCAACTACTTGGTTAAAAGTTCATGTATTTTTTGTTAAAAATTTATATATTTTGTTAAAGATTGTACTTTTTAAAGGAAATTAACCTCTTTGTTTGTAATTTCACATTTTTTGCTAGGAGTTAAACTACTTGGTTTAAAATTCAGTTTTTTGAGACAAAGATTCATAATTTCCGTAAAAAATGTGTCTTATTGTGTGCAAAATTTATCTTTCTGGCTAGAAATTTCTAAATTTGTGAATCATTTGTATTTTTTGGTAATAAAATTATATCTTTTTATTTAGAAGTTCAACTATTTGGATAAAAATTGATCTTTCTGTAGAAAAAAAGGGACGAGAAGAACTTTGCACGTGCCAACTGTGCATGTGCCATATGTGCAGGCAAACAGTTGGCCAAGTTACAACTGTGGGCGTGGAAATTTTGACGCGCACAGTTGTCAATTAGAACACCGTAAAGATATTTCTATGCGAGTGTGGTCTCTTATATCTTCATATAATAAATATTTATCAGATAAAATTCTTAAATCTTGAATAATTGAAGGACTTTAGAGAACTTGAGGAATGTAGAGAATTCATAGAATTTAAGCAATCAAGATAATTAAGGGATTCAGAGAATTCGAAGCATTCAAAAAATTCAAGGGATTGCGTGAATTCAAGGCTTTCAGCGAATTGAAGAAATATAGAATCCAAGAAATTCATAGTCTTCAAGGAATTAAGAAAATTCTAGGAATTCAAGAAAATCATAGAATGGAAAAAATTAAGGGAATTTAAGAAGTTCCGTGAATTCAAGCACTTCAGAAAACTCAAGGAATTCAGGGAATACAAAGCATTTGGCGAATACAAGGAAATCAGAGACTCTCAGAAATTTAGACAATTTAAGCCAATCCGTAAATTTAAGGACTTTAGAGAACTTAAGAAATTTACGGAATTAAAAGAATATAGAAAATTAAAGGAATTCAGAGAATCCTACGAATTAAGAGAATTCAAGGGATTCTGTTAATTATAGGAATTAACAGAATTCAAGAAGTTCAGAGAATGCAAGGAACTGAGAGAATTTCAGTGATTTAGAGAATTACATTCATTCAGAAATTTCAACACTTTCCGTAAAATTAAGGAATTTATTGAATTCAAGGAATTCGGAAAATTCAAGGAATTTAGTAAATTCAAGGAATTTAGTAAATTCAAGGAATTTAGTAAATTCAAGAAATTCAGTTAATTCAGGAAATTTAGAAAATTATAAAAATTGATAGAATTAGGGGATTCAGAGAATCTGAGGAAAACAATGAATTTAAGGAATTCAGTGACTTCAAGGAATTCATAGAAGTTAAGAAATTTTTAGAATTTAAGGAATTCAAATAATCCCACGAATTGAGAGAATTTAAGTGATGCAGCGAGTTCTAGGAATTTACAGAATTTAAGAAGTTCAGCATTCAGAATTCAGAAGCCAGAATTCAGGAAATTGAGAAAATTCGAGGGATTTAGGGAATTCCAGGCATTCAGAAAATTCATTATTTCTAAATTCAATAAAGTGGGCCAATTTAAGAAATTCTAGGAATTCGAGAAAATTCAGAGAACTTAGGGAATTCGAGCAATTGAGAGAATTCAAGAAATGTATAGAATTCAATGAATTCTATAAATCCATGGAATTGAGAAAATTCAAATGATTCAGAGCATTCGACGCATTCAGCATATTTAAATTATACTGTGAATTCAAAGAGTTTATTGATTTAAAGAAATTTATCGAATTAAAGGAATTTATTAACTTAAAGGAATTTAGCGAATTCGAGGAATTCAGAGAATTGAAGCAATTGAGCAAATTCGACGGATTCAGGGAATGGGATAATTTCAGTAAATTTAAGGCATTCCGTTAATTCGAGTGATTCAGCGAATTCGAGGAATTCAGAGAATAAGTGGCATCTGTGCACGTGCACAGTTTTCCAAACAACAACTATGCACGGTCCCAGGTTACTTCGTTATAATTCATCTTTTCAATCGAAAATTAATATTTTTAGTTGATAATTCATCTATTGGTTTGAAAATTCAAATTTTTTCTTAAAGACTGATTATTTTAGTAAACAATTTTCGGTCATTATCGGTTGAAAATCAATTTTTTCACTGAAAATTTAATATTTCACTTTGGTTGTAAAATATAAACTTTACCTTATTTTTAGTTGAAAATTAATTTACTAACTGAAAATTTACCTATTCCATTTTTGGGTTAAAATTGATCTTTTTGTTGCTGAAAATAATGATTCTTTTAACTGCAAATTTAATTATTCAATTTTTTGTTTCAAACTTACCTTTTTTAGATGAAAATTCAGGTATTTTGTTCAAAAATTCGTATTTTTTGTTCAAATAAGTTTTTTCTGGACATTTTTTCTGGTTTCTAAACAACGCTAAGCACGATTTATCAGTGGAATAAATCTTTAATAAAAAACTACTTTTAAGTGAATTTTTGAGGTTTCTACCGAGAACATTATTTTTTCCAAAAAGACGATTTTTCCACAAAAGACGTCCATTTTTACTAAAAAAGACAAATTTGCAGTTATTCGAATTAATTTTCTACTAAAAATATTAATTTTATGCAAACATTACGAATTTTCAACCAAAAAGATGAATTTTCTAACAAGAAAGTCTAATTCTCAGCTAAAACGGTAAATTCTTTCTGAAATCAAAGGTGAAGCAGTAAATTTTCACTGAAAGCAATATAATTTTAACCGATAGTGACCAATTTTCAACGGAATAGTGCAATTTTAAACTAAAAAATATGAATTAAAAGAAGAAGAAAAATGTCTAGTAAAATGAAAAATTTTCAAGAAAGAAGATGAATTTCCAACCCAAGAGACGATTCATCAACTAGAGAGAAAAAATATTCAACAAAAAATATGAAACTAAAACAAAATTATGCATTTTTTCTATAAAAAATTTCGTTTGACTAAGCGGTTAAACTTTTAACCAAAAAGATAAATTTTTTGAAGAAAAAAGATGAATATTTAATAAAATAGTTTGATATTTATATTTTGGTGTTGAAAAATGCACTGAAATCTTTGTTGTAGAAACTTCCCTCTTTTGATAGAGAATTGAACTATTTTGTTTAAAAAATCCTTTCAGGTTAAAATTTCAACTATTATTTTGTTGAAAATTGATCTTTTTTATTAAAAAATTTATCTGTTTTAGTATAAATTTTAATTTTTTATGAAAATGTCTCTTTTTGGGTAAAAATTCTTCTTTTTTGCTTGAGTATCAAACTAGTTTGTTTGACACATTCGCTTAAATCAATTCGATAAGAAATCTTTTTTTTTGTAAAGACTTACATTTATACTTGAAATTTAAACTGTTTGGTTGAAAATTGAACTTTTTCGTATACAAGTTTTTCTTGTTTTACATTGATTTTAAACTGAAAATATAATTTTTTCGTCATCTTAATATTGATCTTTTTTAGATAAAAATTCGCCTTTTTTGATTAAAAAAATCATTTTTTTGGTTTAAAATTTAATTTTGTTGGGCAAATGCATCCGTGTCGTGGAAAATTAATTTTTTGCTAAGCAATCATAATTTTTGTTTTAAAATTCAATTTTTGCATAAAAAATTATTAATCTTTTGGCTCTATTGTTTTATAATTAAAATACATTTTTGTGAATTTCTTAAATTCAACTTTTTGGGTGACAATTCTCAAAATTAGTTAAAAATCCGTTTTTTTAAATAGAAAGTTAACCTTCTGTTTACAAAGTCAGCTTTTTGGTTGAAAATTTAAAAATTAAAGTTTAAAGTTAGACTTCGTCTTTAGAAATGCAAATTTTGATTTACGATTACAAAATTTAGATAAAATGAAATACAAAAAAAAATTAAATGAAAAAAACTAACTTCTTCAAAAAACGGCATAAGCCACAATAAAATTTTATATATTGAAATTTTTCATCTGAATTGCATTCAAAATAACAAAATTAAATTTATCGAAAGACAAAACAAGTCGAACAAAAAGTGTAATGAGAAATACTATTGAATTACGTTTATAAAAGATTATATCTTAAAAGTAATACAGAAATTACATGCTGGTGTTTGAGTAGCAATGTTAAAGAAAAATGAAAAATGAGTCAAGGAAAAATCAGGGTATTTCGAAATTTTATTTCCCAGCAGCTCCTCATTATTCGACTAGCAATAATTAGCAACAAATTTTTAAAAATTAGAAACTGTGTATGAGGAGAGGGGGAGGTCGTTGCAATATTGTTTTACGTAATTTTAATACGGCCCCTTAGTTACTTGAAAGTTCGAATCTTACAATACTCACCAACTGAATTTAAAATAAAGAACAGGGTAGCCACCAGAATATGAAGCAACCACATTTTTCCAAAATTGAGGAGAACATAACTGAGGCGTTAGTTCCGAAAAAACAAAATAATGAAGAATCTGATTTTTCATGCATGTTTACCATACTGATATTTGAATTTTCCCTTTCTGGGTACAAATACTGAACTTGCGTTTCGTTGTAAGTACATAATGCCAACCTTGGCACGTAAAAGATTAAAGATACACCTAAGAGAACATTGCAATTGTAAAATCAACTTTCTTACATTGTCAATGATATAAAAAAATTAAATTATGGGATTAAAGATTAATGGGAAAGTTCGATATATTTTAGGTTTAAGTTTAAAGAATTAATTTAAAGTTTTAAAGATTTCACAATGTGTTAAATGTTATCTACCCAGGTGTGGATGTAGGCGTAGAATAGATATACAGTGCGTAGATTAGGGTGATGAAGTGGGGAGTGAGGAGGGGCGGAATACGGATGTCTGAGGGCAGGTGCGAGTGTGAAAGGAGTGGAGTGCAGGTTTCCGCAATCAAAGAGTGAAAAGGAGCGGCAGTAATTGAAGGAACGTGGGTGTCGGGGCGCTAGACGGGCTGCGCTAGTTGTGCGGTGCAAGTCGTGGTGGAATCAGTGATGGCGACTGCTGGCGTAGGTGGGGGTAATTGCACCCGTTTCATGTGATGGAGGGAAGGGAGAGGTAAGGAAAAAGGAATGGAGAGGAAAATCCTGGGTTTAGCGCCGTTGACCTTTTTATTTATTTTTTTTTTTTTTTTAGATCACGGGTGAACCGCTCGTCATATTCATAATCTTTAAAAGGCCTACGTTTGCGCGGATCCTTTGTTCCGGATTCTCCGCGAAGAATCTCAAAAAGGTTTCAACCCCACGAAAAGAAACTTAGAGCGACTGCGGTACTTATAAGTACCACTGCTGAGCTAAACACACGAGTGCCAGTGCGCTCTGTGTACAAGACATCTGCTCTCTTATTTTGAGAGCGCTGCGATCGGACAAAGATACAAACGGCGCGCCAAACTCTTGGGACAACAGCAGTCTCAGAATTCAGTAAGATGGTTGCGTTATTTTAGGGACACGAGCCGGTTCATAGAAATTTTATATGAATGTAGAAGTCAGATTGACTACTGGTGTACGTTTACGTTCTCTCGTTCGGGACAGCAGCGTTTCCAAATATAAGAGAGCAACGTTGCACCACATTTTAAGACAGCTGCTTCACGCGAAATGGCGCTGCTGTTACGTTAAACTCGTGGTTGTGTTTCCCTACTATACCAAACGCAACGGCTGTCCTAAATTTCTTTCCCTGCCTCTTCAATAATCGGATGAGAGTTTCACGGACTATATAGAGGGCCCGAAACCCTTGAAGCTGCCGCGACTACGGCCGGACGGTCTTATTACTTCTGTTCGTTGAGCTGACGCGTCTTTCTCGGAACGCAGGCGCTCGGCCTCCCTGCGTGCCGCTTCCTGACGGCTTTGCTTCTCTTGGATCTGTCTGCGCGCTTCTCCTCCCGAAGTCGCGTTTCCTCGCGTCGCCTGGTGCGCTCTAAATTTCCTTGCCTCTCCCGACGGCGCCTTGTCCGAAGATTATGTAGCGGTACCCTGTCGACCCCTGTCATAAGAGGGTTCGGTCGAGTTGCGGCTCCGTACACGCGACAGATGTGCGGAACTACTGCTGATACCCATCTCCTAAAAAGTGTCAAGACATTCGGCCCGCTTTCTAAATCCATTGGTAGCGGGTTGACATCCCTTCAGTCGACTAATGATTACAACCCCATAATCACGAACCGACTCGATGACAGTGACGATGTTCACGGAGGTGAAGGAAGAAGGTTTACTAATGTGAAAGAGAACTGATAAAAGACAAAGTAATCCAGGATCACGGATTCATTTCTTTGAGTAAGACAAGAGAGGCAGAGTGGACCTGGCCTCTCGAAAATTCGTGAAACGACTGACTCTCTAGACTCTAGACTACGATTCGACTATCGGGCCCGCTGAATGTTTGCAAGATCGACAACGAAGTCGCAGCCAACAGTGGGGGAGCGCTGCATCCAACGCAGTACCCAGTGGGCACAATATTTGGCGACGTCTTCACGACATCGTTACCAAATCTTTACGCCAACTTTACGATATCCTATGTCCATGTCGTTAAGGTGTCTTTACGATACCGTAAACATGCCGTATGATCTGAAGATGTCCTTACGATATCGTGAAGACACCGAAAAGACACGGACATATGATATCGTAAAAATGTCGTAAATATGTCGAAACGATGTCGTAAAGACGCTGCCAAATTTTTTGCCCACTGGGTACCTCGGTCTTCACGCGTCGACACCGAAATTCGTTGAAATCTAAAAATTATAAGTAACATTTAAAAAAAAAAATTAACCTAACTATCTGAACCTTAATGCTAATCTTAAATCTATCCTAACTTCGTAATTCCAGAAGAATTTCGAAGCTAGGACGAATAGCACGGCTGTTAGAGTTTAAACGTTATAACCTTCAATGTTAATGCTGTCTACTTTGCTATATGTTCGTCGTTTTCCAAAAGCATTGCAAGGATTTTTCAGTCAATTAAGATGTACTTTTTAAAAAAAAAAGCCTCTTCAATTTTTTTGAGCCTTTTATATTATATGTTTCTTAGAGTTTTTAATTTAATTTGGTGTGACACATCATTATTTCTTTTGAAAATTGACATTGTACTATTGACAGATGTTTGCCTCGAAAATTAAATATTTTTTTTTACGAGATAATAAGCACAGGTAATTTTTATTTCTTTTCATTTTCTAAAGACAAATTTGTTTTTGTAATTATTTGTAAGAAAAGATCGTTATTAATAGATTACTTATTCTTAACCCAATTTTGCAGGGCATTGAGAAAATAAAAAAATATTTTAACATTTTTTCAAATGTAGTAGTCTAAAGAAAAATATTACTCGAGAGAAGAAATAAATAGACTCTCTAAAAAATTTATTGTTAAATCATCCAAACAAAATCAATATTATTTTTTTTTTTTGAACAAATGTTCATGTTCAGTTTCAATTATTGGTTATTACACTATTTGAAATTAAATTCCTCTCGAGTAAATTCAATTACTAAAGTTTTTTTAATTGAAAAATTTTACAAAAAGATGGAAATTTGAAACTCAGCAAAAAAAATTCTATTAAACAGTTGAATAATTTCTTTGATTCTTAATGTTAAATTTTTTTAATTCAATGCTTTAATGGTAAACGCTAAATTCTAAATTTTCCCTGACATAAGTTTAATTTTTGCAATTAAATAATTCCGAAAAGAAAAATTTTAAAATAGATAATTTATAAACGATATGAATTGACTTATCCGTAATCGATGCAGTTTAAATTTTGCAAATAAAATTAAAATTAGTGAATTCCAAAAATAATATTTTTCAATCTAAAAATTGGTAATTTCAAAAAGATTAAATTTACTTAAAGTAATTTAAATTTTATAGGATTTGAATGCAAAAACGTTTTAATATCACAACATTTCGAGACGGATTTTTTTTTAAATTTTTAAATAATGATAAGATTTGTTTGTTGTTCAATTTTTACTTAAATATATGATTTTTGAACTGTGAAAATTGATTTGCTGAGAAAAAAACGCATCCTTTAAAAAAAATTATTAATGACAAATTTGTAGTTATTTTTTGGGTTAGTAACATTTGCCTCATGATTTTATCTTGTATCTTGTGTCATTTTTTCAAAAGTTTCATGTTTACATTTTTAATGTAGTTTCTTATAAATAAAACAGAAACTACGTGTCCTGTAGAAAAGTGATTCACAACAAATTTGCAAATATTTTTTAGGTGCATAATTTTTATAAATGAATATTTTTTCGCATTTTGCATAATTTGACGGCAAACATGGAATTTTTGTTATTTTTGTGCAGTCAAAATTTGAATTCTCGATTTTGCACAAAAAATTAGAAAGATAATATGATATTCTCGTTGAAGTTACAAAAAGCAAAGCTTTTGTTTTCCTGAATTTTTTCATATCGTACGTTTTTGTGTTTAAATGGTAATTTTGTTCTTCTTTTTGTACCCTACAGTCCGATTTTGTCTTTAAAATTTTTTTGTAGTTGTATTTTTGCCATTTTGGTTTTACAATATCATAATAAACGTAAAAATGTTGAGGATCAAAAATCCAACTTTATAAAATTACTGATTTTTAAGTTTGTACTTACATATATCAGGGTGGATTTCAAAGATTGAAATTGAATTCCAAAAATATAAATCCACGTTATCATTTTTAAATCTCCAAATTAAAGAATCAATCAATGCACTTTAAATATTCAACATTTCATTACTTTCCGCAAGCCTCTAAATAGTTCAAACATCCTTAAAAAGCTTTCAAATTTTATTTCTAAATCTTGAGAATTCTAGAAGTTGTTTTAAATTTTTCGCAATTTAAAATTATTTTTGAAGTTTTTTCACTACTTCTAAATATTTCAATAAGTAATAAATGCTAAAAGATAAATGTTTTGTATAAAAAATTTCCCACTTCAAACAAATCTAATTTTTAATTTTTCAAGTTTTCAATTCCGTAGTTTTAAATTCTGTGAATAAAAAATGTCAGCTCATAAAGAAAAATCTAAAATAATTAAATTGGAAGAGTCCCGAATTACACATTGCAATGTAAATGGTATTGTAATAAAAAAAAACATTTCAACATATTATTTTAAAATTCATTGAAATCGAACTTGGATACATTTTTCCGGATTTTTCTTCTGAAGATTTGTAAATTTGCGGATCAAAAAATTAATTCTGCAAAATAGCCTATTTTGAGGAACTTTATTTTCCTTAGTTTAAAAGCTTATATGTCTCTTTGAAAGATAAAAGCTTCTTCTTGTTTCCCTTAGACATTTTCGTATTGCCCGGTTAGACCTGGTTACGCAACGCATACCTACACACTGAGTAACTCAAAGCTAACTGAAGCGAATGTCCTGCGACATTTTTTCCACTGAATTAAAAACGTTGAACAAACAAAAACTTTTGTAATTTTAACCCTGCAAAAGGTTAAGGTCCTAAATTGGCAATATCACTATGTTTAGAAAAAATGTTGTTAACTTCTCAAGACTTAAACTTCTCGTCTCATGACAAGTCAACCAGATTTTTTCTTTATAACGCATCGTTAGCCTTAGTCATAAACTCAAGACTTACGTTTTCGACTACTAAGTCTCGCCCTTGGCCCCTAGCGAGAAATAGCCGTGTTGGAGACGAACGTGAGACTATTCAAGTCGAAATTTTCAATTACCAGAGTAATTTTTCAACCAAAAAAAAATGTATAAAAACTGTTTAATTTCCAATCAAAGAAATGAATATCTAACTAAAATTAAAAATCGGCAATCAAAAATGGCATTTTCAAAACAGTAGTTGAACGTTCAAACAAATTTCACGAGTTCTTAAACAAAAATTTAAAATTTTAACGAAACAAGATGAATTTCTAATATAAAAAACTGTACTTTCAAAAAAGACAAATTTTAAGAAAATTCAAGAATTCTCAACCTAAAAGTTTAATTTTCAGGAAAGAAATTTTACGTAACAACTGAAAAAATAAACTGAAAAAATAAAGCAAAAAAGACAAGAACTCTCAACCAAAAAGTCAAACTTTCATCTAAACTGCATTATTTTCAGAAAAAAAAACGAATTTTTATTAAAGCAAAGTTAAAATATTAAATCAAAATAGTTGAATTTTAACAAAAAGTTGAATTCTTACTTTAAAAAGAACCATTCTTCACCAACATTGAAATATGTGAATTTTCATTTACCAAAATAATTATTTTTCTATAGAAAAAAACGAATTTTAGATAAAACGAATTTTTCACAAAATTTAAGAATTCGCAGAGTATGAGTCAAATTTTCAACTAGAAAAGATACAATTTTTAACAAAAGAATTAATTTATGATCAAAAAGATGAATTTTTCATTGAATTCAGGAATTTTCAGCCAAAAAGTTGAATTTCTGGCTACATAAAAAAAGAGTTTTTGCACAAAAATATTAATTAGCTACCAAAAAGACAAGAACTGTAAATCAAAAAGTCGAATTTTAACCATTCTGCTAGATCTTTTCACAGTTTGTAGGCATATTTAAATTCATGAATGGAACAAAAAATAGCGGCCCGTGACTTTCATTTTATCATTATATTTTTATATAATTATATTATATTTTTGTTATTTTTTTCATTATATTTTCATAATTATATTTTTGTGTGAGATCTGAGTAGCTTGTGCTTTTTTCGGCGAATACAAGTAACGAAAAAAGTAAATGTTACAACCGAGATGGCCAGAAAAGAAAATCTCGAAGAGAGCGGGAGCAGTGTCCACAATCTTGGGATCTATTTAAACTGCATTTGCGTCGCGCCGTCAACCCGATTGGTCACTGTTAGCGCGCTCATTTTGAATTATATAAATATTCCGGTTTAATATTTATAATAAATAATTAATCAGATGTGCCCGAATAGAATTTTCCTAATCCTACAATAAGATTTTTGAGTGACAGAGACAAAAACTTCGATTTTAATAAAAAAGAGGTTATGAATTCTGTGTTCAGAGAAATACATTATTTCAGTTTGTCTCAATGACTAGTTTCGTCTCTGTCGAGTTTAAAAATTAAATTTGTGTTTACTTCCGACAGTTGGACATAAAAAAAAATCACTAAAATGTTCAACAGCTAATTAAGAATAATTAATTACTGTCCTGATAAATGTGATATCATACCTTTTTTAATAACTTGAAGAAGACCTGAGTTACAATCATTTATTAAATTTTTATCCAAATGTTGAAACATTTAAAATTCTTGATTAAAGAAAAAATCTTTTTTTTCTGAACTCATAATTAATAACATTTCTTTCATGACCTGGATTTTATGAATAATTATAAATGAATTGGCCTCACAACAAATTCTGAAGATCCCGGAATTCGCTCCGTAACTTTTACGATGATTAGATAATAAAGGAAACGGTTTTTGAACCCTTTCAAGTTTAATTTTGTGAACGAGGCATTGCGGTGACCAGATGATAGAGGCGTATTTTAAGTGTGGTCAAACGAGTGAAAAGTAAAAAATCTTCAGTGTAGGGGATTCCTAAATTTCAAGACATGTCACGTGACAAAGATCAAAGATCTTAGAGATTTACCTGCAGCCTTAGAGATTTGATCTTTGTATGTAAGCTCAGAATCTAGAATTATCCCAGGGCTTAGCACCTAAGTGTCTAGTCATTTCGACCCCAATGATTTTGAGGTGATGGATTATTTTACTTTCTTGCTAGTGATAATAATTATTGACAATTTTTTCATATTAATTGATGTACGATTCGGGTTAAACCATTCATGCAGGCAATCGAGATTATTTTGAATTTCGATTCAATCCAGATTTGAGTGTATTACAAAACATTTTAAGGTCTTTCGCGAATAGGATAAAAAAATCGAATAAACCCACTAATATCATTAACAAAAAAAATAACATAAGTAGACCTAGGTGCGATTCCTGTGGTACCCCAGATGTGGACAAAAAATGCTTTGAGAGACTGCCAATGATTCCAACTGATTGCACCTACCCTCCAGATAGCTCGAAAGCCAGGAGAGCACATTAGAAGAGATACCTATTTTTATAAGGTTTCCCACGTGATTGCTGTGGTCGACCTTGTCAAAAGCTTTCGAAAAATCCGTGTATATCGCATCGACTTGCGAGCCCGCTTCAAGAGATCGTGATAAGTAATCCGTATAGGTACACAAGTTTAAAAAGTAACGATTAGTGATTTAATTATTCAAAATTAGATATAACGGATGGATCAGCGAAAAGCAACATAACTTAATTAAGGAGGGGGATATCCAATCTGGACCGTCCCCTTTATTTGTATCTAGTTTGCGCAATTAATAATAAATGTCGTCCTTACTTATGTAAATATTCGAAAAATCTATAGATTCGTTTGAACTGAGTTAGTCGTCGATTAAGATTGAGGAATTATAGACTGACATAAAGTATCTGGAAAAAAGTTCGGCAATGTCTGTACTAGTGTCAGTGTGAGTTTTCAAAGTATACGTGATTGGGTAGATACTTATTTTCTTTACGGAATTGGTAAAAGTTCCAAAAGTGTTTAGGGTTTGCAATAATTGAATTCTCAGATTTAACAATGAAACTATTATAACAGCAGTCAGATTGGACCTTACATTGCGCCCTGAGTTCTGAAAAATATTGATAGTCAGACATTCTGCAAAACTACTTACAATTTAAATGTGGTACTTTCTTAGCTTTTAGTCACTTTTTTAAGATGCCGGTAAACCAAAGGGGAAAGCTAGACAGTTTAATTATTTTCAAGGGTACAAAGTACTCTATCTCAGTGTGAAAGTATGCTTAAAGAGTATCTAGAACGTTGTCTACAGATGTAATAACTAACAAATAGTCCCAGTAGATGTTAAAAAGAAAGTGGCTAATCGAAGATGTGTTGGCTGCCTTAAAATTAATGGAAGTATAGGGATGGTCAAGAAGGGTTGAGTCCTTGACTGTACTCTGGACATTTAGATCAAAAGCCATTCCGGGTGGTAATTATAGATAGGTAAAAGGGGATCGATTGCCGCAGTTATTTTGTTAGGTGGAGCGATGGTAAAAAGTAAATCTAAAAGAGTCCCACGAGTGTTCAAGATGCTAATGACCTGTTCTAAATTTGCATACGTAAGAAAATCAGAGATTGTGTTAGAAATGTCAACATGCATGAGAGATGAACCGAGCTTTCAGATACATTTACAACCCTGATTAGAATGTACCCTCCAAATCGCGTAGGGCATGTTGAAGTCTCCAATAATATTTACAATTGCATAAGCAAAATGAATTTTGGACATCCTCGAATATATTACAGAGTTCAATATATTTATTTAAACCTGCATTGGGGAAATATAAACGACGGCAATAATATAAGTAACAATGCAGATAAGGAGATTTGTGAATACTTGCTTAACTGTGTTCATAAAAGTGAGGAGATTGACATAATTCAAACTGCGGACAGCGGCAATCAAGATCCCACCACCACGCTTGCTGTCACTGGTAAATATCTTTAAATCACATGAGCTGAGGGCATTCCCTGACGATATGTTAGGAAGCTTCAATAAAGGATGTCACAGTCTTTTCGCGAATGCCCCCCCCCCCAACCATTGTCAAATTTTCACAATGGGAGTCCGTGAAATGATCATACATTGTCACTATTCGGCTAACCCCCCCCCTCTCCTGAAACTGTGACATCCTTTATGGAAGCTTCCTTCTGGCAAGGTCCATCTTTCCGTTTTGATGACGAGATGCTAACTCCTTTTTGACTCCTGTAAGCTGTTCTAACTGTACCTTCGATCAATCGAGCGAGATCCATATTTGTTTCAGACGATTTTCTCTATCGATTTCTGTATCGCCTTTTGCCATTTTAATTGCAGATATGGAAAGTAAGATAGCGGTCGAAGTGGTAGGAAGAGTTAAGGTAGGAGGTGTCATGATATGATCACTTGCATATGCAGATGACACAGTGCAGCTAGAAAAAGCGGAGGGGCTTTAAAGAAGATGATGAACAGGTTGAGAAGATACTTGGACAAAAATAGGTTAGAGTTAAATGTGGTCAAGTCGAAGGTTATGGTGTTCAGTGAAGAAGGTGGGAGAGATAAAGAAGGGGAGTGGAAGTGTAAGAAAAAAGCGGTACAGGAGGGGATAGAGTTTGTGTATCTTAGCTTCCTGTTTTCGAGGAATGGGGGAGTGGATGTTCATATAAGAACGAAAGTGATAAGGGCAAATGTTGATTTTCTAGTGATAAGTGTCTCATTTTGCGGAGTAGAGGTGTGTGGTAAATAGGATACAGAAGCGGTGTATAAAGTAGACATAGAGGTCGGCAAAGAATACGCGGAACAATATAATCAGGCGGAAGACAGGAAGAATGAGTTTATGTATTGTAACGGAGAGTCGAGCGTGTAAACACGAGGAGAAATTTTTGAAAGAGGGAAGAAGTAAGCTAGTTAGGGAATTTTGGTGGGAGAATCAAAACAGAAGTAGGAGTGGGAAGACGGAGGTGAAAAGGAAAAGGTATTTTAGAACAAACAAATCGCAGATGGAAGAAGTGAGAAGGATGCCCAAGGAAGGAAGGAGGGTATATGAGGTGGGCAAGAGAAACGGCATGGAGAGGGAGAGAGGAGGAAACAAGAAAGAAGATAATAAGAGCGTCAAGGTTTAACGGAAACTATGTGTGGATTATTCCATGGGAGAGAGCGCAATATTTGTGAGAAAAAGGAGAGCAAGGAAGTCAGGAGTTTATAGCGAGAATGATATGCGAATGCATGGAGGATTATAATAGGTTCTGGCTTTCTAGAGAGAAGAGGATGTCTTGTGTGGGGACAAAAGAGCATTAGCTTACGTGAAGAGGGTGTTGGATAAGATCGAGAAGAAGGGAAGGACGCAAGAAGATTAATGGACAAGAAAAAATGGTAAATGTTGTTGATGGAGATATTATTTGTTAGTAAGTCTTCTTCTTGCTATCTCAACAATAGTTGCTTTGACAAAAAATAAGAAATCATTACCTTGCTCTTTCCTATCCCAGTATCACTGATCAGATCTTCATAATTTATTTAATTTAAAAATTTAAATTCCTCCTTCCATATATATCGTCCGCTGGCTGGTTGAGATCCTGTACGACGTGAGTTAATGCGTTGGAGCGACTGGCCCGTAGGAAGGAAAGAGATGAAGCGTAATTCAACAGATAGGAGGAAGCTTGTAGAAGTGAGGGAGATGGACACAGCGTGTGTGATCTGCACGAGGATCTGGCTGATTTACGGAGCGTAATATGAAAGGCAAAAATTAATTCTGCGCGCGTTTGTCGGCCGATTGGGAATTTGCCGGTTATTGTCGGTGTCCTTCAAAATATAGGGGCATACCTTAAATTAATCTTTTTGGTATAAAATTCAACTATTCTATTTGAAGCTTTATAATTTCATTTGAAAATTCATCACCATGGTTAAAATTGAAATACTTGATTGAAAATTTGTTTTCTTTTTAAATTTTTAAATTAAAGCTTTACCATTCCATTTTTTGTAAAATTTATATATTTTTCGCTAGAAAATTTAAACATCTTTTCAAAATTCATTTATTTCATAATTTTTTGTTTTTGAGTTAAAGGATGTTTAGAATGATCTGTATAAATCAAATTAATGTTTGCGTTTTAAGGAATATATTAATATTTTACTTTTGGTTGAACAGGAAAATAAAAAAAATTGACCGGGAAAAAATCGGTAAATAAACATAAATCGGAAATGGCCCGCACAATCGACACCAAAAACTTTTTTTCGGATTCAGGTGGTCTCGAAACATAAAGATATGAGAATATACACAATAGTCAGATTTCACATAAAAACAAGATCCTCTCATTATAATGAGAATGTAAAAATACTACTGGTGTCAATTAATAAGTTTATTTATTTATATAATTGACCATACATAATTTACCAAATATATATTGATTATACATGATTTACGTAAGACATATTGTTATACATACATTTAAATAAAAAACCATATTTAAATTATGGATTCAAACAAATCATAAAGCAAATAAAGGTATTTCACAGAGAACAAATATGTGTTTATTCAAATTTTTAAACCATCACGCCAACAGTGGAATTTTCTCTACGAAAATTGAATTTTCAAACACAAAATATGACTGTTGAGAAATAAATTAATTGTTCACAAAACTAATGCACTTTTACCGATAAAAAATTAAATCTCAAATTAGTCTATAAAAAATGTTGAAGTTACATTTTGAGTTAAAAAAAAATATTTTAACCAAAAGAAACTTTTGCACAAATCAGTTAACAAAAATATTTGCCATTCAGAAAAGATTTCATTTGATTTATCTGCAACAAAATATTACTTTCAACGAAATATTAATATTCTCCGAAAAGAGTTCTTATCTAATTTTCAACCACTTTTTGAATCGATTTTCAACCCAAAGAGACAAATTGTTAACCAAACAGTTGAATTTGCAAACCAAAAAGGATAGTCTTTAAAGAATACTTTGAAGTATGTAATCAAATAATAAAATTTACAACTAAATCGATAATCTTCAGAAGAAAGATTTTTAAAATTTGCAAAAATTACTTACATGAGTTAAGGACCTTCTTCCCCATATCGTGGGAAATCAGAACTAAATGTCTCGATAACCCCCCCCCCCCCCCTCTTGAGTATGACGTACTTTGAGCACGATCTCTGAGATACATGACTTAACATAATTCACGCAAAATAAAGTGGGGCTTCTAGAAAAGGGCGCTCACGTGGCTGCAGGAGAAGGAATTTCCGAGAAGTGTAGTACTCGAAACGTAAGAGGCTCTCTCAATAAGAGCGATCTTGTTTCATTAATTTTTCTCCTTCGTTCAGCATTTAAAAGTTTGCTGTATACATGTTATTCCCGAAATCAAAACTATCTACGCTTAAAAAAGACTGCACAAATTGATAAATGAAAAAATACATTTTCTATCATTATTATTATTTAAATCTTCGTAATCTTATGGCTGAGCCTTAAAATAAATCCGGTTGCATTCAAAACAAGTGTGGCAGTAGAGGTACTGTTTAATCACGGATTAGCGCAAACGTTTTTATTAAGAACTCTCTTATTGAGAAGCCCGACGTATATGGCTATACCTAATTTGCATAAGATATGTTTGCACATGCAAATTGATTAACATATCCCAGAAATTAAAAATGATAATCTACTATTAGCTAAATGTCTGGAAAATTGTGCAATTGTGCAGTATAAATATCCGAAGTTCCTGGTATTGACACGTAAATTGCGTTAGAAATTTGTCGGCGATTTAATTGATTTGTATAGATGTTAAAAGGTTTGAAAACTCTAGCTGTACACCAAGTTTCAAACGGTATAAAAGCTACAACTGGAGTGTGAGTTTTAGGATCACGATTCTCATATTTAATGAGAGGTGAGGGCTCTTTTTCTGTCGAATAACTGTGAAAATTTGACGTTAATATAAAAACGTGATATTCCGTATACAGATGCTGTTTATATGGTGTCATCCATAAGGGAATATAAAAAGATCTTCCTCTATCTATCAATGTTGGTGATCCTCTATACATAGAGAGATCTTTCATGTCGACTTGAATTGTGAAGTCTGTCGCTGCAAAAAGATCTTCAAATACTTGCTCCGGATAATCACGATTAGCAGGATTCAGATCTAGAGGGAAAAATAAATATCTGTGAAAATTACATAGGCTATCCAATATAAATACAGTCTAATCTGTCTTTAGTGTTTTCGAAAATTGACGCCGCACAGTAGACTGAATCTGGAATTTAGTAATTAAAAATCATCTGCATCCTACCATTCTTAAACCGATTTTAACATTTTTTACGAATTGATCAGTAATGGTTGCAGCGGATCGTACACGGAATAGATTTTTCAATTTTTATTATCATCTTTTGGGAGCGTGCATTAATTTTAAGGTACTTGTTTGTCAAATTTCGGGGTCACTTAAAAAAAGTAGGTACCAGTTGACAATTTTCAATTTGTATTATCATCTGTTGGGAGCGTGCATTAATTTCAAGGGACTTGTTTGTCAAATTTCGGGGTTACTTAAAAAAAGTAGTTACTAGTTGATAATTCAAAGTATTGTCCATCGTTAGTCACAACTTTGTCCCATCTTTCTTTCAGCGTACGGATAACACGTCGGAAAAACGATTTTTCTTTTAGAGCTAGCCACGAATCGACCTATTTTTTGGCATCGTCGTAAGATGTGAATCGTTTCTCAGACAGATCATGGGTTATGGATGAAAAGATAAGTCTCTGCTCGCATGGAGGCTATTTTGCTTTTAATGCTCGGGTTAATTGCATTAGATGTTATCGATAAAGGTCCCCAACGATGGTTTAATTAGCTTGCAGAAGCTCATAGTACACTAAATCCTGCTGATCTCACCAAATCAGAGCACGATGCAAAAACCCTTTCCGATTTTGCTGTTGGAGTAGCCGTACACATGTGAAAAATCTCCTTTCCACGTCTCTTGGCTTTATTTCGTAAGGTACCTAATTTCATTGAGACAACATTAAGACGACATTAAGGCAATACTTTTCTAACCAGAGTTGAGAAATCAGAAATAAAAGAAGTATTTTTAATAGGTTAAAAACCCTTTTTTTAGTTTTAAAAACTTTTTTCCAACTAAATCTTCATTTGAGAACAATAGGTAAAACGTTAGAGAGGATTTATGATACAACTAAAATGTAAACCGGGTGCAATGATCTGTATATTTGATACATTTCCTGGAAAGTATCAAACAAGCTTGGCTGACGCAGAAGAACAAGTTTTCTTTATATTTTTCATTAAAAAAGCATATTTCAAAACAATCACTACACGAAAATATATAATGAATTATAACCTCTTCTCAAGAATACTTCAAATATTTCGCGCTTCGTTACGTATTTCCGATTCCGGTTTCGCGGCGGCTAGTGGAGGGGGTAAAGTGACCCAACTCTCCCTATAGGAACTTTAGATAAGGCTTCATCATGCAAATAGAGTCGCGCCTGAGACGTCATCAAGAAAAGACCATTCGTTGCATTTGGAAGCCATTATTAGTTATTGCATCAGTCGCTGTCACTGTGGAGTAACGCGCCATTACTTCCTTCCTTCTCCTTACTGCTAAAACCTCCTTTTCTTTAGTCATAAAAAAACTCAGGTAGGTGGTTGTGTGTTTTTCGTAAAGGCCAAGTGGCCTGGCCAGCGCCACAACATGGCGAATCCTATAGGGAACTCGGATTCCTTGAATAAAGATGGCGCTACAAATAGAGTCGTATCTCCACCTGATAAAGTCACTTTCATGGAAATTGAATCAGAGTTGGATCAAAATGTCGTAAATAGCTCTTTACTTAACTTAAGTCAGGAGTATCGGGAGTCTCAGAACTTTCAGGGCTTGAATTCTTCGTCGACACGCGCAGCTTCTCCTAACCTCAACTCCTTAAGGGAGACGCCGGGGAAGCGTGACTCCTTGCATCTGATGGATCCCTCACTTGCTGAAAAAAACAAAATACCTCACACAGGTGGTCCTAGAGACTTTATCTCTACTGAAGATCTTTTTAAAAGTAGTTATTATAATCACAACAAAGGTCCCTTTTTTATTATTGTAGAGCCAAAGAGGGGTTGTGAAACAAAACATGTCATGGTGGTCGGAAAAATTCTACATACCTCGTTTCCAGGTCTAATTAAGCACATTGAAAAGTCCATCATCTCGCGAATTCATGTAGAATGTCACGATGGTAGGAGTGCGAACAAAATTGTTGATAGTCTTGAACTCTTGGCTAAATCTAACCTCACCGCGTTTATTGCCAACTATCGGGTTGCTCGTGAAGGTATAATACGAGACATACATCTTGATATTTCCAATGATGACATCATTAGATATTCGCGGTCAAGCTCTAAATGCTCCGTTCTTAGTGTTCGCCGTTTTGTAGCGAAAAATGAGAAGGGTGATCTAGTGCAAACAAAAACAGTGCAAATTAGATTCGAGAGTCAAGAAGTTCTGGACTTCATTGATATCTTTAACTTGAGAGTTAAAGTCGAACCTTACGTTATCCAACCCAAGCTTTGCTACTAATGCTACAGATTTGGTCATGTGGCCAAACAATGCAAAAGCCCTCGATGTCGATTCTGTGGCGGTGCTCCACATGAAACTGGGGTCGAATGCCCCAATGAGAAATCACATGCTGTTTGTATCAACTGCAAGGGCTTTTATTTAGCATCAGACAAGAAATGCCCAGATTTCGTGGACCAAATCTCGATTAGGAAAATTGCGGCGTTTATAAATCTTCCCATTAACGAAGCGACACGTCTATTCCATCAGGAGAAGAAACGTGCACAAAGAAACAATTCAAGCTTTGACATTAACTCTTTGATTAAAGTACCTATTCCTCATTCTAGCCTTCCTTCGCAGACGCCTAACTTTAATTATGCCAACTTCCCTAACCTTGAAGACGTTGACTTGGATTCTGCCATGGGTAATCCGAGTTCAAGCTTTCAACTACCTTTTGCAACCGTCACTGCTTTTTCGACACCAAGACCACGCGAATAACACCAGAATAAGCAACGTGCTCAATCATCAGTTTCTCGCCAGAATCCCAACGACGGCGATAAAAAGCGCTAATTTGACTCACTCAAACATAAGTTCGACCCTTTTTAACACTAGTCATGCTACAAGTGTTCCCTTCCCACCAAAAAACATCAATCCCTGTCCTGCTACTCATTGTCCCTCACTTTACTCATCACTTCCTCTTCAATTTGCAGAAAGCCTTTCACAGATTATGTCTTTTTTAACTCAACTATGCAATAAGATGGCTCCTTTGTTTTCCCTGCTAAACAATTTTAGCTCCCTCTCCAACCTTCCTCAAAATCTTAACTTAGCACCCCTTTCACAGATAGCTACTAACAATAATTCTTCTTAAATGATGGCTACAGAATCCTCTCTGAACATCCATCAATGAAACTGTCGGGGTATTTTCCCTAAAAAAGGTTCACATGAAAAAATCGCATCTGAGTTTGATATCATCCTCTTGAACGAGACCTGGCTTAAACCCCAATCCAGATTTCTCCTCAAGGGTTATAACGTTATAAGAAAGGTTCGTCAGGATCGAGCGGGGGGAGGTCTATTAATTGCTATTAGGAATGATATCCCCTTTAAACAGGTTGATTCTATCTATTGTCTCGATGGTATACTGGATACCCTGGCAGTGGTTGTTCCAACTGATTTGGGACAACTACTCATTGTAAATGTATATAAGAATCCTCGGGCTTCCGTTAGGTCAACTAACTGGCAAACGTTTTTTGACTCGATATCAAATTTTTCTAGTTTACTCCTTGCGGGAGGCGATAGCCACTAAAAGATTTAAAAACATTAAAGTTTCTAGTTTTAGATCATATTGTGAATCCTTATCGTAAAACTCCTCTCTTGCTAATGTCTAGAACAAAATTAGAGGATTTCGCCATAGATTAATGAACCCACCTTCTTCTACTTCCAGTTCCATAAATTTGTACACATTAGATGATATGAATGGGTACATTAAAATTTTTTAAAGATGTCTAATGATTTTTCTAATGTAACCATACCACCACTTCCAAACTCCTTTCTAGAAAGTGATTTTTCCTTTCAGAATAATAATCCCTCGTCTCCATCTCCAATTAACAATAATACTTTGCAGCGGTTGAACATTTTTGAGCAATTCTTCTCTTTCGAAGAGATGACTGCTGTTCTGAGTAGTCTGAAACTCAAATCCTCTCCTGGTCTGGACAAAATTAGCTTTGAGGTAATATAATAATAGCCTTGGCCTCTTGCTTTTTAAAAATAACGGAGAAATTAATTTTGAATCGACTGGTCCATTGGTTGGAGAATCAGAATATTCTACCTCCATCTCAATATAGTTTCAGGAAAAACCGTTCCTGTGTCGATAACCTGGCAATCCTTTCCTCAGAACTTCATCTATCCCAAGCAGAAAATCAGTATACGGGCTGTCTCTTTTTAGACCTCAAGGCCGCATATGATAACGTCATTCCTAACATTCTTATCAATGACCTGATAGAAATTGGTCTTCCATTCATAATTTTCAAATTTATTTACAACTTAATTCATGAGCGTGAATTTTTCTTCAGATTGAATGGTGGAAATAAAGGACCATTTATAATCATAAAGGGCCTTCAACAGTGTTGTATTCTTAGCCCTGTATCGTATACAATTTATACGCGGAAATTACACTCAATCATATACCCGGGTTGCAAAATCTTAGAATTCGCCGATGACATAGTCCTCTATTTTACATCATACGAATTGAATGAATTTATTTATTCTTCAGAAAAGCTTAAATTCTATTAACTCCTTTTTGAAGGAACGGGGACTATCCATCTCCCCAGAAAAATCAAAACTAACTATTTTCCCAATTCCACTAAAAAATCTGCCAAATAATGTTTCCATCTCAATAGACGATCAAACTATTACTCCATCCGAATCGGCTTCATTTTTAGGTATTATTTTTTACTGCACCTTATCTTGGGAACTCCACTTCTCAAAGTTAATTAACAAAGGCAACCAAATGCTGAATATTTTAAGGTGTTTATGTGGTACGTGGTGGAGTTCTCACCCAAAAATTCTCCAAATTTTATTTCGTGCCCTGGGAAGGAACTCTTTCGACTATGGTAGACATGTCCTAACTATTTGTAGTGGTGATACCTTTTTTCGGAAATTAAACAAATTGCACAATAGATTTTGCGTGTCATATCTGGTTACCGTATATCCACTATGAGTTTCGAGTTTTTATCAAACACTACTATCTTCGCAAGAAAACGATATCCGAGACCAAGGCCAAGCTGGATAAGTATTATCCGGACTCTGCACCGTCGATTGGAACGATTCATAAGTGGTTTACCGAGTTTCGTTGTGGCCGTACGAGCACAGCTGATGCTGAAGGATCTGGGCGCTCAAAAGAGCTCACTACACCAGAAAATGTCGAAAAAATCCATGATATGATGTTGAATAATCCCAAAGTGAAATTGAGAGAGATAGCTAATGCTGTAGGCATATCATTGGAACATGTGGGCAATATCGTGCATTCAGTTTTGGGCATGAAGAAGCTCTGCGCGCGATGGGTGCCGCGTTTGCTCACAGTGGACCAAAAACGAATTCCTGTGACAACTTCCCAGAAGAATTTGGCATTATTTTCGCGTAAGAAGACCGAGTTTTTGCGCCGATTCATAACCATGGATGAAACCTGGATCCACTACTACACTCCTGAGTCAACGCAACAGGCAAAACAGTGGGTTCCACCGGACAAAAGTGCTCCGCAGCGTCCAAAAACGCAACAATGGGTCGGAAAGGTTATGGCCTCCGTATTTTAGGATGCACATGGCATAATATTCTTGGACTATCTTGAACAAGGTAAAACCATAACCGGAGCATACTATTCATCATTATTGGACCGATTGAAAATCGAAATTGCCGAAAAACGACCGCATTTGAAGATGAAAAAACCGCTTTATCATCACGACAATGCGCCTGTTCATTCGTGCTTAGTTGCACAAGCAAAATTGCATGAAATCGGCTTCGAATTGGTTCCTCAGCCACCGTATTCACCATACCTGGCCCCCAGGAGCTCACAGCTGAAACTGAGGCGTATTTTGGAGACCTTCCGATCGAGTACTTTTCGAACGGTATCAAAAAGTTAGAAAATCGTTGGACTCGCTGTATCGATCTAAAAGGAGAGTATGTTGAAAAATGAAACCGAATTTGGCCAAAAAAACGTCTCCGTGTTTCATTTTTCAGGGACTTATCAGACTGCCTAGAAACAAAAAATGGTTTAACCCAATACAACCTGGACAAGAGTTTTATCCTCTTAAGATCCGACTACAAACTCAAAGGTTTTAAAGACAGAGTTGTAAAATCAGCTAACCCGCTACATTTTCTAGCTCCCTATTCGCTAAAGTTCTTCCGACCAACAATCGATTTTAAAATAGGCTTAACTGTACAACAAAGTAATTCTCCGGAAATAGTTTTCAATAATTTGATTGATAATAAATTTTCTGCTTTTAACGACTTCTACGCGGATGGTTCCAAATTCCCAGAGTCTTTTGTGGTGGTCTCAATATACTCCCTACAACTTAATGTAGAAACTAAAATCAAGATTTCTGAACATGCTTCAATCCATACAACGGAGGCTTTGGCTATTAATGAAGCAATCCAGCTTATTTTAGATAGACAAATTCCTAACTCAGTAATTTTCTCTGGCACAAAAAGCGTTTTGCAAGCTTGCCAAAAATTTAATGACTCATCCTCTACATCATACCTTATATTCAAAATCCGAAATCTTTTTCCCATTGCTTCCGAAAATAATACTACATCTGGTCCATCAACACTGTTCCTCCTAACATAATACAAAGGTTGGTAACTCTAAAAAAGTATCCAGAGGTACTTTCGTACACTTTCCACTTGCGCCGGCATTGGTTGCTTCAAGAAACCATAATCTTATATTCTGGAGCGTACAAATTCTCTCATGATAACACTGAAACTAATTTTATCGTTTTATAAAAATGTGTTTGATCATTGTATCATCAATGTATTTTGTACCCAAAAAGGTCTTAAGTTTGGATGACAAAAATGTGAAATCGTGCAAAAGTGGCAAATTTTTAACAAAATAGTTGCATTATCAACCAAACAGAGGAATTTTCAACTAAACCCAAAAAGATTAAAATTCTACCAATAGAGATGAATTTTCAAGTATAGTTTAAAACGGCTTAACTTATTTTCAAAAGTTTGAAAAATCTTTAAAAATGAAAAAAATGGTCAACTTTTCAAACTTGCTTATAATTTTCTTGAAAATGGTATTAAATATTCTTTAAAAATTTATTTTTCTTAAGGACGAATCATCTTAAATTTTCCTGGGAATTTGAAGAAAAGTTTCGTTTCTTGAAATCATAACAATTTCTGAAAAAATTTTTAAAATCTTTTTAATTTTTAAATTATTTTTGAAATTTTTGCAAAAATTGTATATAATTTTAGAAACTTTTCGATATTTTCCTAAAACTTTGAAAAATATTAAAAACCTGAATGAAATTACTTTCAACAAATATCTGCCGTATTAATTCAAAACATGTTTTGAAACGCCTTTAATATATATGGATATTCTTATAAAATTAATGTTAAGCAATACAAAAAATTTGCAATGTTTCCAGCAATCTTAAAAAAATCGAATTCTCTTAAAATCTTCCAAAACGCTTAAAAAGCTTGTAAACTTGTTATGGCGAAATTTAAAGTTAATTTGTAATATTTTTTAAAATATTAGATTAGAAAACTGGAACTCATGCTCCGAAAATAAAGTTAATTTCGATCTACACACATTTTGACTTTGAACCACCCGAGCTAAAACACCATACCTATAAGTTTTTGAGGACGGTGAATCCGAATCCGTCGTCAGTTTGACCCCATTAAGTAAGGATCAAGTATTCTGAGAAAGCACCAACTCTTAGACTTTTTGGGGACCCTGGATCCGAATCTGGAGTTATTTTAACCCCAGCAGGTCAGGAAAAGCAGTAGTGGTAGTAGTAGTTCACGCCGATTTAATATTTTATTTCATATTTTGATCTTTACTTGACCTTCCTTCTGACCTTATCGGCCCAATCTGAGTCCAGATTCGGAATCAGTGACCCTTAAATCTTCTGGAGTAGGAGTTTTCTCCAATTTATTTGTTTTTCCGATCCAATGGTTTTCTCCATTTAGACCTTCACTTGACCTTTATCATGATCTGAGGGGGGCAAAACTACAACGGACTCAGATTCAGCAACCTTAAAAACGTATGCGTATTGTGACTTAGCTCGGTTGCATAATTTTTTTTTTTGCCTAGTTATTATCATTTAAATAATTGAGCCTCCCGCGATCAAAACGGGACGCTCGAAATGCCTTGGTTTCAGTTAGCCTCTTGGTTATACTCGTTCTTGATTTTTTCAATTCGGATTTTCAATTTCTTTGTATTGAGATATGCTTCAAAAAAATTGAAAATCCTACTTGAAAAAATCAAGAACAAAAATAACCAACAAGGCCAACTGAAACGAAGGCATTTCGAGCGTGTCCCGTTCTGATCACGGGACGCTCAATTATAAAATCTTATTTTTTACGAAGAATATAGATGAATAATGTAGTTGTTGAATTAAATCGAGTTGGGCAGGATTATTCACATTCCAAATTTTAAAGAAATTAATATGATTTTCTGGATCCCATGACTTTCAATTTAAACTAACTACAATAGTTCATTTTCTCTTGTTTTGAGATTTTCTAATTTTGGCGGCTCTAAATACTCATTGATTTATTTTCTAAAGAACATTAAGATTCTTAAAGAAAAGGTTGCTTACGCAAATTTGGTTGGAATGGTGATGATCCTGAGTGTTGGGATGGTGAATCTGGTAGGTAGAATGAAAACCCTCTTTGAAGGAATGGTGATTCTGGTTGGTGGAAAGCTTTTTTAATTTCTAATGCACTGACAAAGAGAGTTCGCGAGATGTGGGACGACGATTCGAATGGGGCTTTACAGATTTAAAATACATAACAATCCATTAGATACGTTATTTTTTCATCACACGGCCTGAATTTCTCAGGTATATTGGAGTCCCGCTTTACCGGATCTTGAAATACCTAATAAAATTATCCAAGGGGGCGAGAGAACCAGAAGGGATGAATACCGCGCAAATATTTAAACCACATTTTTCAATAAATTTACAATTTTGAAGAATAAAATGAGGAGAAAGATGATGAAATATAAACATTTTTAGTTCGAAATTGATCTATGTTACGTAAACGTTCACGTATTTTGTTATAGTTAGTGTTTTTTGTATGAAAGTTAACCTTTTTGTTAACAATTTTTCTTGAAAACTCTTTCATTGCTTGATTGGAATTTTTTTCCAATGTAAATATAATTAATCGACATTTGTATAAAAAGAGATTTTCTATAGTTGAAAATTTAACTGTTTGGTCTAAAATTGATTAATTTTCTCCAAAGTTATTTTTCTTTTTTTTTTATAACAAATTAATGTTTGTGTTTAAAAATTCATTTTCTTGGATAAAAGATTACTTATTTTCCATTAAAATGTATTTCTTTAACTGCTCTTTTTTAAAGATTCCGCTTATTTGTCTGATAACATTTTTTAAACTGAAACTTTCACTATTTTCTGTTTGATTGAAAATTAACATATTGAAAATGCAATTATTTTGTTGAAAATTCATATACGTATTTAATTGAAAATGTATCTTTTTTGTGAAATATGCATATTCTTGATTTAGAATGTATTTTTTTGGTCTAAAATTCAACTATTTCGTGGCAAATTGATTTTATTGATAATTTTTTTTATTAGAAGCAGAAATATTGTGTTGAAAATTATTCGTCTACTCGTTATAAATAATTTCCATGCTAAAAAATTAAAATCTTAAATTTATTGTTGAAAGTGAATCTCTTTTTAGTTGAAATCGCAACAATTTGGTTCAAAGTTCATGTATTTTGTATGAAATCAATTTTACTGGTTGTAAATTCGTCCTTTTTTTGTAAAAATTAATCTTCCTAGTCGATTCGATTTTTTGTTTAAAAGTTATCTTTTTTTAATTGAGAACTTAACTACTTCATTGAAACTTAATGTATTTTGTCAATTGTTGATTTTTTACCGAATGCTAATTTTCGCGGTTGAAAATTCATCCTTTTTGTTATAAATGCAACTTTGCAGTTAAAAATTCAACTCTTTAGTCAAAAATTAAATCATTTGTTTCAAAATTAATTATTTTTCCGCCGAAAGATTCATTAGTTTCGTGAAAAATTTATTTCTGTGACTGAAAATTCATTCATTTTGTTGAAAATTCGTATTTTTTATAGAAAATGAATCTCCGTCGTTGAAAATTAATTGTTGGGGTTAGAAATGTAACTATTTGGTTAAAAATTTATTTATTAGGGGAAAGCTTCATAGATTTTGATAGAAGTTAAACTATTTGGAAGAAAATTGATCTTCTTGTAGAAAAAAGGGACGGGGAAAATTTTCCTTGTAACGACTTTGCTCGTCATTGGTCGGACGGACAAAAAGACTCTCTCTCTATCGTCGAAGAAATTAGGGAATTCAAGAAAATCAGAGGAATTAAGGAACTCAATGAATTGAGGGAATTTAAAAATCAGAGATTGGAAGGAATTCGAAGTATTCATTGAACTTAAGGAATTTAAAGAGGTCAAGGAATGCAGCGAATTATAGAAATTAAGAGAATATCAGCAATTAAGCGAATGTATGAAATTAGGAAAATTTAAGGAATTCGGAACATTTATGGATTTCAGATAACACAAGGAATTCAGAGAATTCAAGAAGTTCAAATAATCTAAATAATGCTGGGAATTCTTGAGCATCAGATAATTCAAGGAATTTGGGGGATACAGGGAATTCAGGAAAATTAAAGAAATAAGAGAATTCAAGGAATTTAAAGAATTAAAGGGATTCATAACATTCGTGTCATTCAGAGAATTCAGGACATTCCGTCAATTTAAGGACATCAAAGAACTTAAGGCATTGAGCTAATTGAATGGAATCAGAGAATTCGAAGAAATATGATATTTCAAGGAATTTAGAGAATTAAAGGGATTCAGAGAATTCAAGAAATTAGGAGAATTCGAAGAATTCAGGGAATGTCAAGAATTCAGAGATGTCAAAGAAATCAGACATTTTAAGGAATTTAGAGAATTTAAGAGATTTAGAGAATTCAATAAATTTAGAGAATTCAAGAAATTCAGAGATTTTAAAGAATTCAGAGAATTCAAGAAATCCAGAGAGTTTTACAAATTTATCAAATTAAGGCATTCTTTGAATTCAATAAATTCCCGGTGCTGTCATTGCAAAGTTGGTACGTGCAAAGTATCCGTCACCCCACATATACAATATAGGCATATTGGCAAGTTCACTAGCTATAAACACCAAAAAAATGAGAGTGTACATGCAATATCGGGGTTGGCTTAAAAGCTACGTTACTTGAG
>NC_046657.1:149005517-149018609 GCF_010883055.1 Belonocnema kinseyi
GCCAACAAGGGGGTGGCTGGAGTTAAAAATTGCTCAAAGCTAGAAACTTGAAAAATTTTTTGTTGATGCACGTGACAAAGTATAATTCAAGATCAGGTGACTTCACGCTTTGATAAGTTCCACAATTTTACCTTCGCATTCTTTTATTGAAGCTGAAAATGCTGCACAATCATCTTTCACAAAACTTTTTTAAATTTTCATCATAGAAGAAGGTATTAGATTTGTGTCAACCCCCCCCCCCCCACTTTTTTGTCAAATGTCAAAGTTTTGAAACTCTCTGAAGCTGAAAAAAGCATGTATGGATGTATGTAAGTGTGTCTGTCTGCGACCTGGATAACTTTCGAAAAAAATAGCCTATCAGATTGGCCTTCGGTACACTCTTTCAGTCTTGAAAACTGAAGGTGAAGTTCGTTACACAGCCATTTTCGATAAAAGCTAAAAAAGTGAGGGCTTTTTGAGAATCTTGAAGACCACTTTTTTTAAGGTGAAAAATTATCTGTACGACTATTCGTAGTGCCTGAATATGTCAATATTTTCTCCTGATACATTTTTTCTATACAAATAAAATTACCAGATTTATAGCACTCACAAAATTAAAAAAAAAATGAAGTCGAAAATTTTAAGGTAAATAAAGCATGATGTAAAAAGTAAACAAATTAAAAATGTTAATTTTTTAAGGAACTACAGGATTATGATAGTAACTTTATGAAGTTTTTCGAAAAATTCAAAATTAAAATTCAGTAGAACAAGAAGTAATGAAAAATAAAAAAATTCCATTTTACGGTCAAACAATGCAAGGTGCGACAAAAGATGAATAGATCAAAATTGTGCGCCTAGGAAGAATCTACAAATTGGTTTTAAATCACTTTTTGATAAGAAGCGCAGTTTTTGTTTCATCCGTGAAGAGTAGAATTGAAAATAGATACATTAAATTTTTAGACAAACGATGCAAGCCACGAAAAAAATAAAGAGAAAAAATTTGTTTACACAAAAAATCGACAAATTTGCTATTAGTCATTCTTTGATAATAAGTTTTCGTTAGAGTCGAAGGAGTTTCAACAAAGGAGAATTCACAATCCCCAAGTTAGAGTATTCGATTTGTTAAACTTTAATTTTAAAAGGCCTGTGCACAAATTGTTTTCTTAAAAATTGTAGTATTTTGTTAAAAATCCAACTTTTATAGTGAAAAATAAATTTTTTTTTGCCGAAAATAAATTACTAAATTTGAAAATGTATATCTAAAATGCTGGTATTGGAGTATTAATGATCAATCAAATTGAAACACTAGTCAAGGAAAAATCAGGGAATTTCAAAAATTAGGTTATTGGAAACCCCACCTAATAATAAATAATCTGTTACACAATTTAAGTACGGCACCTTAGTTTGGAACATCCAATTTTACAATACTCACCAACCGAATTCAAAATAAAGATCAGAGGGGCCACCAGAATATGAAGCGACTTCATTTTTTCAAATTGTAGAAGAACGTGACTGAGGCGTCAAATTTGAAACAAAAAACTAATAAATAATCTGATTTTTCATGTATGTATACCATTCTGATATTTGAATTTCCCCCTTTCCGGGTACAAATCGTTCCCTTGCGTCAAGTTGTAAGAACATTGAAATAGTAAAAGTAATAAGATTTCTGGGAAAATTTGAAATGTTTTAGCTTTAATTTTCAAGAAATAATTTTATGTTTTAAAGATTTCATAATGTCTGGAGAAAGATTGGAAAGACTTTAAGATAATTATTTCAATTTTCCATGATTTAGAAAACTTTCAGGTGAACTTTTTTTTGTAGGGCGTCAAGAGAATAATAAAAATATTCTTAAGAGTCACGGGAAAAGTCCAAATGATGTTTTCATTTATGGATCTGAGCGCAAATTGAAAAAGATTTAAAAAAATTTTTAATTATTTTCTAAAAGTTTCCAAAGATATCAAAGAAAACGAAAATTATTTAGGTTCCTAGAAAAAATTCAAAGAATTTTTTATTTTCATTAAATAATTTCATGATATTATTTAAAAAGTAGAAAGAACATTTCAAAACAATTCTAAAAATTTCAAAGAAGAATCTGAAAAATTTTAAGACAATTTTCTCAATTTTGCAGAATTAAAAAGAAAATTTTCAAAAAAAATTGGGATAATTTAAAGTTATTAGAAGGTTTGTAAATGTTGAAAGGATTTGGAAAAATTTTTCGTAAGTTATATTTTACCAAAAAATACGAGTTTTTAACAAAATAGTCAAATTATTAACAAAAATAAATTCATTTTCAACCAACCAGTTGAATTCACAACTAAAACGATGAATTTTCAAGGAAAAAGATTAATTTTCTACCAGATAATTTTCAAATATAAAATGTCAATTTTAAAAACATTTTTATTTAACGAAAAAACAAATTTGTAAGAAACACTTTAATTTTCTGCTTCAAATGATCATTTTTAAGGGTTCAAATAGAAAAGAGTTTTAATATCACAGTACTTCGCGACTTATTTTTTTGGAATTTTTACAGGGTGTTAAGATTTGTATGAGTTTAAAGTTTTTGAAGTATGCATTTTTTCATACTTTAAATTTCCCATATACAATAACTTTCATTGTAGACATTATTAAAGAATTAAAAAATGTAAAAAAAAAACGATTTTCAAAAAATTACGCTTAGGCCCTTTTGATTCCTCACCCCTCATTGTAGTTATTATTAATTGTTATTGGAAATTGTTATTAATTAATATTGACTTTAACACTCCAAATATATCAATAAAATATTGAAATCATCCTTATTATGTTTCTGTGCATCATTTGGAGTTTTTGTTGAACGTGTGCTAAAAACATGTTTTCTTTTTAACGAAAAAAGGTAAATTTTTTATGAAAAATGTAATAGTTAAATTTACACTTAAAATTAAATGGTAAATTAAGGAATCTTCAGATGAATTCTGAAATTTTTAAATTGATCTTTATCCAACCAAAGAGATAATTTCTGAACTACAATTTTGAACGTTGTTGATAAATTTCCAACCAAAAGGATGAATTTTTAAATAAAAATAATAATTTTTCAATGAAGATAACGAACTTTTAACCAGTTTTAAGAATTCTCAACCAACAAGTTGAATTATCTACAGAAAAAGATGAATTTTTTAATATAAAGATTAATTTGCTACCAAAAGGACGAATTTTTAACAAAATTTAAGAATTTTCAAACAATGAATTGAATTTTAAACTAAAAAAGAATAAAATTTAAACAAGAAGATTAATTTACTATCAAAAGCACAAATTTTGAATCAAATTCAGAATTTTTAAGCAAAAATTTGAATTTTCAACTACAAAAGAAGAATTTTCAAACAAAAAGATAAATTAAAAAATATATCTATATGACTACTAAAGAAGACAAGATCGCAAGTTTTAGGAGCTGTGGAAAATCTTTTAGATGTGAAGCCGTCTTTAGATTATACAGAATGCTGACAAATGTAACTGTAGAACGCAGATATCACAAAGATACAGCCAGTGCGAACTGATAGGGAAAAAAACAACCAAAATGATTATTTTTGAGGAAAAATCGACTCTTCGATTCTTAGGTTAAAGAATCGATCCACTTAAAAATCGAATAGCAGAGAATCGGGTGAAAAAAATAGATTTTCTTCCAAAGTATCGATTTTTTGAAGAATCGAATTGAAATCGAACATCCCTAGCAAGTACTTTCTCCGCAAGTTCCGACGTTTATGACTCTGGCTCTGGCCGAGCCGGTGAACTGCATTAACTGGCAGAAACGTGTGATCCGGACGCACGCGCTCCTCGGCTGCTCTCCTTTCGGGGCGATCCAATGTTCTCATTCATCGACGGCCCGACGAGCTATCATTTAGGCAGCTCCGTGCACCCCTCTTCGGCAACTCATTACGCCTCCGACGTTCTTTTTTCACTCTCCCTGGCCGAGAGTAGTACTTCTGCAGCCCTAATAGCTAGACGTCACATACGTTGATTTAAACTCGACCAATTAACTTTTTCTGATATAAAGAGAGTTATTAGTGATAATAGTCACAAATAAATCACATCCGGTGTAGGGAAGATATAGACAAAAAACACTCCATGGACGGTAAGGTTGTTAGGAGTAAATAGGGGAGTTAAAAATTGATTTTAATTGTGGTTGTGGGGTGTAATTTAACTAAATAGGGAAAATTAGGTTATGTTGGCAAAAAACGGGGTAGTCTTGTGGTCAGGAGCTTGGACCTTCATGGTAGACAAAGGTGGTTCTCGTAGTGCTATGTGATGTGTGGGGAGATAAAAGGGTATCTGCAGGGGCTGTGAGGGGGGAAATAGTGCAAAAACGAAAAAAATCAGGGCTGTAAGCAATAGCAGCCTTGGCAGACATCTGTTGGCTAAAGTAGATACTTTTTTACATATATAAGGTCTCAGTTATCGCCAGGGTAGCAGATCGTCTAGCGCAAGTGAGGGGGAGTATCTCTTGAAGTGGAAAAGAGACAGCATAGATATTCCGACGAAAAGCGCGGTAGAGTATCCCTCAAAAGAAGCGTACAGACACCTAGATCAAACCCCCCCCCCATACACACACATAAAATTGGAGGGGTAGACGGAGAAGGAGGCTCTCGGGGTGCTGATGGGAGAGGGCAGAGGGCTGAGGGGGGACGTCAGGGGGCTATGGAGCAGATGCAAAGTGGGAAAAAAGTAATGAGAAGATGGTGAGCAGGTCGAAAATGGAAGTAGTTGACAGAAGCAAGAGCGAGAAGCAAGGTTTTTGGAAGAGGGTTAAGTATATGATAGAAGAGAAAGTGGGAGAGCGTAGGAATAAAAAGGCGGAGCGAGCGGATAGGGTTAATGCAAGGTAGGGAAAGTTAGGATAAAGTGGAGAAAGAAGAATTATGTGCCGGTTATGGTATTGGAGAGCTGGCAAGAGAAATTGTGGGTAATTCGTGAAAAGATAGGATAAAGGACCAGAAAATTTTCGTCGATCAAGATTTGACAAGGAAGGAAAGAAGTGTGCAGAGAACGCTCATATGGGTCGAAGACAAAAAGGCATCCAAGAAAGTGCAGGGGAATTTGTTTTGTGGAAAGTTGGGGGGGGAGGGTAAAGAAGAGTGCAGGAGTGTTAAAGTTGCTGTTTTGGAATTCAGCAGGCGTAAAGAAAAAAGATGAGGATTTCGGCTTAAATATTCATCAATTTGGCGTATGAAGGCTGGTAGAGGGTAAGGGGCTCATTGTGAGGGTAAGGGAGAGGGCGTGCAAATATGGGCAGTAAAGACAGGAGGTAAAGCGTATAAGTTTGTGACCGGAAAGGTAAGAGCTTCAAAAGAAAGTCGAAGCATAAGATAATAAAGAATGAAGGGGAGACTCTAAGAGACTAGATGGAGGACAGACCATCAGTCATCAAGTTTGTTCATAAAGGGGTAGAGTGGCGAAAGGCAGGATTGGAAGAAGGGTTTGTTAGGGGAGAGAGTGGAATGGACGAGATGCGATAAAAAAGTATCAGGAGGAATTCAGAAACGTAATCTTTGAGGGAAAATCGGTGGAAGAGACGTGCAAGGATCTGAAAGAGAAAGTAAATGAGGGGTTGGAAAAGAAGGTATTTCGAAAAAAGAAGAAAGAAGTTTGGAAGCCGTGGCGGGATAGGATATGTAAAATGATGAAGAGAAAGGTGAACAGGTAGTACATAAAATGGAAGGAAGGAACTGCGAGAAGGGAAAAGTACTTAGAAATAAGGAAGGCGTTTAGGGTGATGTGTAAGAAGAAAAAGCAAGAAAAGGAAAAAGAGGTGGAAGAGAAGTTGAAAAGTGTTAACATAGAAGGGGACGCGTGGAAGATAATTAATAGGTTAAGGAAACTTAAGTTGGGCATATGGGAAAAGATAGGAAGTGACGAATGGAGGGAATGTTTTTAAAGATTCTTTGGAGGGATCAGATACATTGCAGAGAGATAAGGGGATTAGAAGAACCACGGAGGCTAATGGAGAGGAGCTGAATGACGACGAGATAGAGAAGCTGATAAGGAAGTTGGAAACGTTGAATGTAGCACAGGTTGACCGGATATGGATAGTAAGCTAGCGGTCGTAGTGGGAAGAAGAGTGAAGGTAGGAGAAGTTCGGATATGGTCACTCTGATATGCAGATGGCATAGTACTGCTATCAAAGAGTAAAGAGACTTTAAGGAAGATGATGATAAGGTTTAGAAGGTACTTAGGAAAAAATAGGTAAGAGTTGAATTGCGGAGAAGTCAAAAGATTTTTGTTCTCCGGAAAGGAGGTGGGTGAGACATACAAGCGGAGTAGAAGTGGAAGGGAAAAGCGGTAGAATAGGTGAAAGCTTTTTATACTTGGGGTTTCTGTTTCAGGGGAACGAGCAAGTGGATATTCATGCAAAAGAAAGAGTGAAAAGGGCAAATGTGGTGATGAGGCAGGTGTGGGGGCTGGGAAAGGGATTGTTTGCAGATGCATTTGTATAAAAAAATTGTTTGATTCGCTAGTGATGAATTTCTTATTTCACGGAGTATTCGTGCGGGGGTGGAAGGTAAGTGAGGAGTTATGTAGTATACAAGAGAGGTATGTAAACTAGACACTGGGGTTGGCAAGGATTACGCCGAACTATATTGTCAGGAGAGAGACAGGAAGAACGAGTTCAGATATTACAATGAAGAGTCGAGCGTGTAAATATGAGTAGAAATTTTTGGACGAGAGGGCAAGTATCTGGTTAGGGAGTATTGTTGGGAGAAGGAGATCATACCTAGGGGTACGAAGACGAACAGGACAGGAAAGAATAAGAGAGTCAAGCTTTAACGAAAGCAAGAGAGTCATGGACTTATAGCGAGAATAAGATGAAAATGCCTGAATGATTATAATAGGTTGTGACTTTCTATAGAGAAGAGGATGTATTGTGTTGGGACAAATGGGCAGTAGCATGGATGGACGGGATGTTGGGTAAGGTGAAGAAAAAGAGAACTAAGGGGGACGAAGAATGGAGAACGAAACATTGTAAATATTATTAATCGAGTTATTAATGATTAGTAACTCTTATCCTTGCTATCTTCTCAAAGGTTGATTTAACTAAAAACGCGAACTTTTTTCCTTGCTCAGCCCTATCTCACTATCACTAATCGGATCTTTATAATTTATTTTTTTATTTTATTCAATTATGTTCTTCCTCCCATATTTATCGTCCACCGGCCGATTGCGATCCTGTACGGCATCAGTTAATATGTTGGCGCGAGAGCCCCGTAGAAAGAATAGAGATGGAGCGTAATTTAAGAGTTTGGAGAAAGCGTGTAGAACTTTATCTGACAGGCTCCTTTACTTAGATTTTCTCTAGAAACTTCTAGTGGGAAGCCGCACAGATATGTGTTGCTGTTACGGGGTTCTTAACCTCGGCCGATGGCATACAATAAATTCTTCTTTTTGGTATAAAATCCCACAATTCCAGTTGAAGCTTTATAATTTGATTTGAACATTTATCACTTTGGTTACAAATTGAACTATTAGGTCGAACATTCGTTTTTTTCTGTAAAAATCAATTTTTGTAAATGTCTTAAAATTCTTGCAAATCTGCAACATAAATGTTTGAAGTTTCTGGTATTGATATGTAAATTTTGTTCGACATTTCTTCATAGGTTAAATCATTTGCTACGATATCAAAAGTTCTGAAATATCTAGCTGTATACCCAGCTTCAAATGATACAAAAGCTATATCTGGAGTGTGAATCTTAGGATTATGATCGTCAAATACAACGTGACAAGAGAACTCTTTATCTGTCTCATACCTGTCCAAATTTAACGTTAATATATAAGCGTGATATTCCTTATCCTGACGCATCCTATATGGTATCATTCATGGGGGTTGATAGCAATGTTTCCTTTGAGCCTTCAACGTTAGTGTGGCTCTGAAAGTAGATAGGTCTTTCATGTCCACTTGAATTCGGAAGTCTTTTTCTGCAAGAAGTTCTTCAAATATTTGTTCAGCATAATTAGGATGACGAGGTTGCACACACTATTCAGAATCACCTACATCCTGCAATTCTTAATCGATTTTCACATTTTTTAGAAGCGATTAGCAATAGTTGCATTAGAGCATGTATGGATTAGATTCTTTAATTTTTATTATTATATATTTGGAGCGTGGATTAATTTTGAGGGACTTTTCTGTAAAATTGCATGTCAATTTTAAAAACCTGGTTGCCAGTTGATCGACCAAATTATTCTTCATCGCTATTCACTACTTTGTCCCATCTTTTTGACAGCATACGGATACCAATTCGGAAAAACAAAACTTCTTTTAAAGCTATCCACGAATCGACCCATTTTTTGGCATCTTCATAAGAAGTGAATCGTGGCTCAGACGGATCATTGGTCCTGGATCGGAAGAGGAGTCTCAGTTGGTATTGGGTCCATTTATCTTTTAATACTCGGGTCAATTCCATTAGATGTTACTGATAAGGTGTTCCGTTATAGTTTCGTTAGGTTGGAGCAGCTCACAGTAAAGTACACCTTGCTGATCCCACCAAATACGGAGCATGAGCTTCGATCAATAGATATTCGGATTTGTGTTGATGCTAATGGACGACCGGCTTAAACCACAATTTCCTACGATTAGGGTTATCATAGCGTTATCATAGCGTTTCAAGATAGACAAATAATATGGAATGACAAGTGTGCATGAATAAAAATCAGCAATAATGTTTTTAAAGGCAATTAGAAAGAAAACGGTTACTTTCTGTTTATAAAAGGTCAAGCTATTCATTTGTTTATCAAATTTATTTGAAAAATAAACAAATAATATTGAATAACCAATCTTAATCACTATTTGTTATCACTTATTCAATTTGAAGGTACCGAAAAAGAATAACTATAACTTTCAGGCAATAAAAGCCATAGCTATACATTTGTTTATATAATTTGTTTTTAAAATAAGCAAATTATATCAGACAACAAATTCTTATGATCAGATATTTTCAGGTCGATAAAATCAAGCAATTTCAACTCAACAATTTGCTTGGCAACCAAAATTTCGACGATGATGATATTTTCTTAATATAATATTTTTTTTATCTTTATATTTAAAATAGGGTTAATTATTCTACTCATTAGATACTCTGACATTTATTTTCATCTAGACTGGGATTAATTAATTTATTTAAAAATAAAAAATAATAATAAGAAATGTCTTGTTTTCTCTCTTTGTTTATTTATATAAAAAATATAAAATTGTAAAATCTAATCTATAGAAGCTCTTATGCAACTTTTGCTGATCACTTCCAAACCAAATTTGAAAATCGGTTAAGAATTGAAGGCTGTAGGTGATTTTGAAAAGTGAATTTCCGATTTTGCTCATTCGTGCCACGAAAATGTATGCCAGGAAATGGGGAGGCATGCGCGTGTTCACTCCAGTGATCCCATATCCGAAACGAGACGTGGTCCAATACCATCACACGTCTATGTGCGTGTGAATATAGTAGGAGACGTTGTAAATTATTGGGTTGCGCGCGCAACCCATTTCTCCTCTTCTGAATTTGAAAAGTCAAAGGTGCACGATTGTCGGTCGGAACACTTCGGCGGTTATATTTATATCTATATCTGCTTTGAAATAAAATGAAGATATTGAGATTTTAATATTTCAAGATTTCGATGCTGGCAATTCTTATGATTTGAATTCTTCGCGCCCCTCTTTATATGCGTATATTTTGAGGTTACGTTATTTCAAGTATAAAATATAAATTATATGCTAATTAATACTATTGCACATATAAATATATACATATGTTATTAATGATAATATTATAATTATGTTATATTTTAATAGTCTAATTTATATATCAATCTGTATCTGAAATAAATTTAAAAAATTGGCGATTTTGGAATTCATCTCGTTTGGATAAAAACTCAATTATTTGATTGAAAAATTAATTATTTTGTTGAAAATGCAACTATATTGTGAAAAAAGTCCTCTTTTATATCAAAAGTTTAACTATCTTGGTAAAATTTTTATTTTTTTTTTTATTTGAAGGTTCATCTCCTTCGTTAAAAATACATTTTTGAAACTTTGCCTTTAAAGCGGGTTAAAAATTCAGCTTTTTTGTAAATAATACTCTTTTTGACTTTAAAATTAAATAATTTCGTTGAAAGTTCACGAATTTTGTTGGAAATTGACCTTGTTTGATAAAAATGTAATCTTTTTGGTTGAAAACGTATTATTTTTGGTCCAAAATGCAATTGTTTGGTTGAAATGTCAACTGTACATCTTCTTGGGTTTGAAAGTCGATTATTTCACTAAGAGTTGAACTACTTTGTAAAAAAAATTCGTTTTCTTTAACAAGGTTTTTTAATTATAGTTGAAAATTTAACTATTTGGTTGAAAGTTTAACTCTTTGATTGAAAACTCATATTTTTCGCTTACAAAATTCAACTTTTTTAGTTAATTCGTCTTTTTTAATTTAAAATTAAAGAATTTCGTTGACAATTCATGTATTTTGTTTAAAATTTGTCTTTTTTTTGTAGATTATTAATTTTCGTGGTCCAAAATGCATCTGCTTGGTTGACAATTTAACAGATTTGTTGAAAATTAATTTTTTCTGTTGAAAATCATTATCTTTATCTGAAAATGTAGCTATTATAGGATTGATTAAAAATTAATCCTATGTATTAGTTAAGTTGGAAAATCGATTTTTTTTATAGAACATTAATCTTCTTGGTCAAAAATTCACCTTTTCCCTTGAAAATTTAACAATTTTGTTGAAAATTCGTTTTCTTCCTGTACGTTGTATTAGTTAAATCACCAATTATTTGATAGAAAATTAATTTATTTGTTTTGATCATGATTTTTATTAATTAAAAAAATTTTTAAATAAAATCTGTTAAATTTAATTTAAGGTATTAAAAATTGAAAAGTAATTGATTTTACAAGATGATTCTGAATCCGTTCAAATTTAAACAATTAATAGATATTAGTTTATAAAATTATTTTGAATTATGACTTCAAATATTATTTCAGTCTAAAAAAATTTATTTGCAACCCATTCAATCTGAAATTTTTAAATTAAAAAAAGATAATGTCGTTAATTATTACCAATTTATGACCGTTCATTTGAAACAATCTATTACAAATAACTGTTAAATACTATACAAATTTAAACAGAATGGTTCGAAATAGAAAGCCATTAATGTTTAAATTTGTGATGAGCTAAATTTTAAGTCTGAACGCTACAATTTTAATTTAAAAAAGATTCAAAATTAATTTAAAACTTGCAACTATTTTAAATAAATTGAAAGACGATGTAGAGTTTTGAGGATTTAAAAAAAATTAAATTTTTTGAGAATTGTTAAATATTTAAAAAGAATAGCAAAAATTTTTGTGATTGCTAAGAAAAATGAAAAAGATTGTTTATTTTGAAAAATTAATTTTAAGTGAGTATTTGAAAAGAGTTTTAAAATTAAAAAAAAATAAGCAAGACGATATTAAAGCAATTTTTTTTATTTTGCAGTTTTTTAAATTTAGGGAAGAAATATAATTAACAAAATATATCAATTTTCAACCCAAAAGTTTACTTATAACAATACGAATTAATTTTCTATCAAATAATTGGTGTTTATCTAATACAATGTACAGGATAAAGTTTCAACCACAAATGGAATAGTTCAATTTCCAGATAAAAACGATTAATTTTCAATCAATCCTAGAATAGTTACATTTTCAAATAAAGAAAAATAATTTTTAACCAAAAAATTAAATTTTCAACCATAATTATAAAACCTTGTAAAAAAACGTATTTTTTTACAAAGTAGTTCAACTCTTAGTGAAATAATCGACCTTTAAATCCAAGAAGATGTACAGTTGATATTTCAACCAAACAATTGTATTTTTGACCAAAAATGATACATTTTTAACAAAAAAAATTACATTTCTACCAAACAAGGTCAATTTCCAACAAAATACATGAACTTTCAATAAAATTATTTAACTTGAAAGTCAAAAAGAGTATTATCCACAAAAAAGCGGAATTTTTAACCCAAAAATATGATCTTTTAACCAAAATTTTAATTCTCGGCCAAATAGTTTAACTTTCTATCAAATTGTTTACTTTGAACGCCCAAAAGATGCGTTGTTTACAAAACGGTAAAAATTTCAACAAAAAAGTTAATTTGAAGGCAAATAGTTGAATATTTAAAAATAGTTATGAATCCTTAATAGGAAAAACTTAATTTTTTAAACAAATTAATTCAATTTTAAGTAAATAATTGAATTTTCAACCCAAAAATTATGATTTTAATTTTTAACAATATAATTGTATTTACAACAAAACCACTTTACAACCAAAAAATATTTACAGTTCATAATTAAATCGAAAAATGTAATTTTTAATCAAAAAGTATAAATTTTCTATAAAGCAATTTAATTTCTACAAAGAAAGACTAATTTTTAACAAAATCCATGATTTTTTAACCAAAAATGGTATAGATTAACTGTCAGCTTCAAAAATGTATTTTCAACGAAAGCGATGAACCTTCAAATAAAAAAAAAAAAAAAAAATTTTTCAAAGATGGTTAAAAATTTGATAGAAAAGAGGACTTTTTTACAAAATAGTTACATTTTCAACAAAATAATTAATTTTTCAATCAAATAATTGAGTTTCTATCCAAACGAGATGAATAAATATTTATATAATTTATATTTTATACTTGAAATAACGTGTTCGGCGAAGTGTTCCGACTGGCAATCGTGCATCTTCGAGTTCTCAAATTCAGAAGAGGAGAATTGGGTTGCGCCCGCAACCCAGTAATTTACATCGTCTCCTACTATAATCACACGGACATAGACCTGTGATAGTATTGGACCACGTCTCGTTTCAGATCTGGGATCGCTACTTCACTCAAGCGTGACAAACTATTGAGAGAAACATGAGAGACAAAACAGTTCCTAGACTTCATTTATTATACAGTGAATCCCAAAACCCACACTGAATCCATATTTGACTGTATTAAAAGGCGAACAGGCGCCTTTTTCATTAATTTATCAGAATCTACTTTGTTTGCGTAAATATTTAGGTAGCGTTCACATATTAAGTAACATTAAAAAAGGCGGAGGGTCTTGTTTCGTTACGGACTTTTTATTAG
>NC_046657.1:149018619-149026476 GCF_010883055.1 Belonocnema kinseyi
ACGTAACATTTTTAATATTGGTTAATAATAATGCTAAATAATTTTTATTCGTTCAATAAAAATATTTTTAGTTTATGTATTTTGAATAAATAAATGATGTTTGAGTTCGGGTAACCTGAGCTGACGCACCATAACTATCCGTTTTTTAGGTTGCTGATTCCGAATCCATGGTCAGTTTGACCCCAGCAGGACAGGAAAAATAGTAATATTAGTGGTTTACGCTGATTTTTTTATTTTGTCCTTCACTCAGCCTTGATCCTTACCTAAAGGGGTCAAACCATCCCGGATTCGGATTCCGCGACCTCAAAAATGTATGCGTATAGTAACTTAGCTCGGATTGCAAATTTTTTTCGAGTCTGTGTTATCATTTTTCGAATAATTATAGACGAATAAAGTGGTTGTTAAATAAAATCGTGTTGTGTAGGATTATTTACATTGAAAATGTTACAAAAATTGAGATTAGTTTTAGAGATTTTTTAAATTTGGAGGCTAAAAACAGCAATGTACTTAAAGAAAAAGTTACTTACGCGACTTTGGTGCTGGGTTGACGGTCCTGGTTGGGAGATTGATTATTCTGATTGGCGAAATGATGATGATCCTGATCGGCGGAATCATGATGATCCTGAGTGTTGGGATGGTGAATCTGGTAGATGGAATGAAACACCCTTTGAAGGAATGGTGATCCTGGTTGATAGAATGATCATTCTGATCGTTGGGATGGTGATCCTGGTTGGTGGGTTGGTGATCCTATTTGGTGGAATGATGATCCTGTTTGGTTGTTTGACGATGCTATTTGGGTCGAAGAAGCTTCTCCAGGTGAGCTCAAACACGGGAAGAAACCGCGTACACAAGCTAAATTCTTGACTTGTAAGCTGAAATCTGTAAGAGCAGAGAAGAGAAGATAGATTTTTTATTCCGAGTGCACTAACAAGGATAGTTTTAGAGATGTTGAACTTCCATTCAATCAGGCATTTACACTGGATTCCCGGATTACTGGATCCTGAAATAGCGGATAAGGTGGGCCAAGGGGACGAGATCATCTTTCTTTTTTACCACTGCTACGTTTCAGCACAACACCTTTAACATTCCTCCACTCTGCTTTACTCCCACCCCCCTACTTCTTCCGAAACAAATTCCCCTGCATTTCCGTCAACACCTCCTTCACTTTGTCCCATACCCACATTTTCTCGTCTATTTTTATTTTCCGATACCCTACCTTCACTGCTCTCCCTTCGATTCTCTCCTTCCTAGCCCTGGCATTTAGCATTCTCAAAACCTCCCTTTCCTTGCTCGTCAAATCTTGATCGATGAAAACATTATTGTCCTTTATTCTACTGTTGTTACGCATTAGCCCCAATTTTTCTTCATAGCTCTCCAATTCGACCACCGCCACTTTATTCTCCTTGCTCCCCTCCATTCTAACTTTCCCAACCTTGCATTTAACCCACCCTATGCTCTGTAGAAGCGCTTCCACCCCGTGCCTTTCTTCCCCTCTCTTGACCTTCAATCCCTTTATCACTATATTATTTCTCCTATCTACCTTCTCTCTCCTTTCCATTCTCAACTCCATTGCCATTATCCTTTTTCTATCCGCTCTTTCCTCCTTTTCATTCCTACGCTCTCCCACCTTTTCTCCTATCATCATCTCCACTTTATCCTAAATACCTTGCTTCTCACCCTCCCCCTGTCCACTGCTTCCATTCCCGACATGCCGTCCACCTTCTTCAGCCTTTTTTCCACCCTTTCCTCCCACATCCTAATTATATCCTATTAATCCTATTAATATTCATCCTATTAATATTCATCTATTCATCCTATTAATATTCCACCTTCTTTATTTTATCCTCTTTTTTCTTCCATACCGACACCAACTCCCTCTGCAATCCTTCTAATTTTCCCCTCAGCTCTTTTACTTCCTTTCCCCATCTCTTATCTCTTACTCCTAGGATCCTCCCTCATACTTTCCATCTGCTCCATAGCTCCCCTCACGTCCTCCCTTAACCCTCTGATCTTGCCTATCAGCACCCCGAAAGCCTCCTTCTCCGTCTGCCCCACCATTAGGGGGAGGGGAGGTGGGACCTACGTGTTCGTACGCTTTTTTAAAGGGACTCTCTAGCGCGCTTTTCTCCGGACTCTCTTTGCTTTCCCTCTTCCTCTTCAAGAGATCCTCCCCCTCAATTGCACTGGACGCTCTCTCCCTTGCCTGATCGCTTCTTCCGCTACGATTCTTTCCCGTCCCTGTCGCGCCACTTGACAGCGGGCCACGCACAATTGGCCATCGTGTCTCTCTGGAAATTTCCTCCCCGTCTACTTCACTACCAGAACTGCCAGTAATCTGGCTACCCACCTCCCGCTCGTCCGTTGGTAACTGTAACCCATCCATACACAAAAGTATTCACTGCCGCCCACAGATGTCACTTGAGGCTGCTGCCACTTACCGCCCTAAAATTTCAGTCTCTTTCCCCTATTTCACCTCTCACATCCCCTTTAGCCACCTTTTTCTCACCCCTATCATCCTCTATCACTACAAGAACCTCCCTTGTCCACCATAAAGACCCAAAATCCTAAACACAAAACTACCCCGCTCCCTTGCAAATCTAACCTCACTTTCTCTATTTAGAAAAATCCCCCCCCCCCACCAACTGCAATGTAAATTGATTTCTTTCTTCCTAATGTACCACTCACAACCGCACTCACCTCGTAGACTTCCACCCTCACACTCCACTCACACCTTCCACACAAACTTTGTCTTTTTTGGTGAAACATTAATATTATTGATTAAGATAAATTTTTGGTTGAAAATTTATCTTTTTTTAATTGCAATTCCATCTGTTTCTTTGAAAGTTCATTTATTTTGTGGAAAATTAATGTAACTGGTTGAAAATTTATCTTTTGGTGAAAAGTCGTGTTTTTGGTAGAAAATGAATCTTCTTAGTCTATTCGATTTCAGGTTTAAAAGATATCTTTTTTGGTTTAAAACTTAACCGCGTGGAAATTTCGACGTGCACAGTTGTCAATTGAGAAACTATAAGAATGGTCCTATACGAGGGTGGTACCTTGTATCTACGTATAATACATGTTGAACAGTTATAATTTTTTTAATCCTGGATAATTCAAGGACTTTAGAGAACTCGAGGAATTTAGGGAATTTAGAGAATGCAAGAATTTCAGAGAATTAACGGATTTTAGAGTTCTAGACAATCGGAGAATTCGAGGAATTAAGAGAATTCTAGAAATTAAGAGAATTCTAGGAATTCAGAGAATGCGAGGAATTCAGTGCATGTTAGGAATTCAATAAAATCATAGAATTAAAGAAATTAAGGGAATTTGAGAAATTCCATGAATTCAAGCAGTTGAGAGAACTTAAGGAATTTAAAAAATACAAATAATTTAGAGAATCCAAGGAAATTAGAGACTTTCAAGAATTCAGATATTTCTGAAAAAATCTGTCATTATCGGTTAAAAATAAATGTTTTGACTAAACATGTACTATTTCACCTTGGGTGTAAAATATAAAATTTAACTAATTTTTAGGTGAAAATTAATTTCCTAACTGAAAATTCATCTATTTCATTTTTTGGTTAAAATTGATCTTCTTTAGTTGAAAATTCATGTTCTTGGTTGAAAACTTACCTATTTGGTTAAAACTATTTGTTTTCATTAAATATTGATCACATTAATTGAAAGTTCAGTTTTTTGCTTCAAAACTTATATAATTTGCTTTAAACGTTTTTTCTGTAAAAAATATTAATCCTTTAAACTGAAATTTCAACTATTTAATTTTGTATTTCAAAGGTACTTTTTTTAGTTGAAAATTCATGAGTCTTCTACCAAAAGATTATTTTTACCCCTAGGGCGATTTTTCCGTAAAGGACGTAAATTTTCAACGAAAAAAGTCGAATTCTCAGCTGAAAAGCTAAATTTTTGAAACCAAAGGTTAAGCAGTAAACTTTTAGTAGAAAGAAAATAATTTCAAACTGATAATGACGAATTTTCAACAAATTAATTCAATTTTAAACGAAAAACTATAAATTTCAAAAAGGAAGAAAAAATATCTAGTAAAATGATCAATCTTCCAGAAAAAAGATGAATTTCAATCAAAATTATGAGTTTTGTCTAAAAAAAAATATGAATCGTTAACCAAAAGATTTAACTTTTAATAAAAAATAAATAAATTTTTTTTAACAAACAAGATGAATCTTTCGAAAATATATGAATTTTCAACAAGAAAGATAAATTTCTGCCCAAAAAGGCATGAATTTAATCTAAATTACCAATCTTGACACCAATAACTATATTTTAACCAAATAGTTCAACATCTAACAAAAAAGATAAAATTGTAATCAAAGCGATTAATTTTTTAGCAAAAAATGATAAAAATTGGTTAAAAATCCGCTTTTTTAAATACAAAATTCACATTCTTGTTTCAAAGTCAGCTTTTTGGTTAAAAATGTAAAAACTAGAGATTAAAGTTAAACTTGTTTTTTAGAAATGCAAATTTTCATTGACGAATACAAAATTTAGATGAAATAAAATGCAAAAAAAATCCAAATGAAAAAAAACTAATTGCTTCGAAAAACGACATAAGCTACAATAACATTTTGAATAATAAAATTTTTTGTCTGAATTACATCTACAAATTTTCTTCGAGTCATTTTACGCTGGATAATTATTTTTGGGTTAAATCATAAGAAATATCATTGAGAATAAAAAAATCAAATTTAAAAAAAACGGCACAAGTTGCATTAAAAGTTTAATAAAAATACCGTTTAATTACGTTTGTAAAATATTATACCTCAAAAGTAATAGAAGATTAAATTGCTGATATTTGAGTATTAGTGATCAAGAAAAATAACAAATTAGTTAAGGAAAAATCTGGAAATTTTGAGAATAAATATCTTGGTATTTTCGCCTAATTCTACTAGAAATAACTAGAAAAATATTTTTGTAAATAAAAATTGCATACAGGAAGAGGAGGTAAAAATATTTTGTAACGTAATTTAATTACGGCCCCTCAGATATTTTTAAGATCGAATTTTACAATACTTACCAACAGAATTCAAAATAAAGACCAGGGTGGCCACCTGAATATGAGGCACCCTCATTTTTTTCAAAATTTAGGAAAACATGACATATGAGAGAGCATTGGAATTGTAAAATCAAGTTTTTTACATTTTCAATGATATACAAAAATAAAATTATGGAAAAAACTTATTTTGAAAACATCAAACAAAATTTAAAAGCTTTTTAATATTTTGGAAAAATTTTTTAAATAAATTTCTTAAGATTAATGGGAAAGTTTTTATTGTTTTAGGTTTACGTTTAGAGAAATAATTTTAGGCTCTGAAGATTCCACAATGTGTGGAGAAATATATGAAAGACTGTAAGATAATTATTTTAATTTTCCAGAATTTAGAAAACTTTCAGGTGAAATCAATTCTGTAGGGTGTCACGAGAATAAAAAAAACATTTTTAATGTTCATGGGTAAATTTTTAATGGATTTTTCTTAATGAATTCTAAAAGCAAATTAAAAAGGATTACAAAACAGTTTTAATTATTTTCTAAAATTGCAAAAAGATTTAAAAAGTTATTTAGCTTCCTAGGAAAAATCAAAATGATTTTTATTTTGATCAAATAATTTGAAGAGAATATCTAAGAAGATTTCAAAACATTTAAAAAGATTTCTACAATTTTTAAAGGAGAATCTGAAAGAGTTATAGACAATTTTCTCAATTTTGCGAAATCAAAAAAACAATAATAAGAAAATATTAGAATAATTTAAAGTTATTACGAGGTTTGAAAATTTTGAAAGGATTAGAACAAATTTTTACCAAAAAATACGAGTTTTGAACAAAATAGTCTCATTCTTAACAAAAATATATTGATTCTCAACCAAACAGTTGAAGTTTAAAGAATAGTTCATTTCTAAACGATTCAAATTGACTTAAGAGTAATCTGAGTAGTTTAAAGTTTGAAAATAAAATTCAAATGGGTTTATTGCAAAAAGAATAAAAAAATTCCCCAAAAAAATATTTTCAAAAAATTGCGCTGAGGCCATTTGAAATCCTCACTTTTTATTTTATTAATGAATAATTAATAATAAGAATTTTTATTAATCAATAATAACGCAAGTAATATAAATAAATAATACTATAATAAATAGTAATACTCTAATAATGTTTATTATGATTTTATGCATCATTCATAATTTTTTGAAAGTGTGCTAAAAACATGTTTTCTTTATAAACAAAAAAGAGAAATTTTTAATGAAAAATCAAATAGTTAAATTTTCAGTTAAAGACGAATTTTTAACCAAGATGATGCATCTTCAAACAAAAAATTATTTTTTACCATTCAGCAGAGTTTTCAACTTTCACGCAATTTGTTTAAACTTATTCTTTTACTTGAAATAGTATCTAACAAAAATGTAATATCTACTGTTTCAGTTAAAAAATTGAATTTTTTATTAACTAGGTGAATTTTTAACGGGAAATATGAATTTCTGTAAAAAAAAGAGAAATAGTTACATTTTTACTTAAAAGGATACATCTTAAAATAAAAATTACCTTACCCAAATCGTTAAATTTTTACTTAAAAATATGAATTTTTAGCTGTGAAAATTAATTTTCTGCAAAAAAAACAACGCATCCTACAAAAGAAATTATGAACGGGAAATATGCAGTTTTTTCGGCGAATCACTTTTGCCTCATAATTTTTTTTTCGTAGCTTGTGTCCTTTTTCCAAAAATTTAATTTTTTCATCTTTAGTTTTATTTTTTATATGTAATACAAAAACTACGTGTCCTGTGGACAAGTGATTCTTAGCAAATTTGCAGATATTTTTCGGGTGCATTATTTTTGTGAATGCATATTTTTTTTGTATTTTGCATAGTTTGAAGGCAAAATGGAATTTTTTATTTTTCATTATTTTTGTGCAGTCAAATTTTTTAATTATCGATTTTTCACGAAAAATCAAAAAAGTTATTGTGATAATCTCTTTGGGCTTTCAAAAAGCAAGGTTTTTGTTTTCTTGACTTTTTTTCATATCGTACGCTTTTTTGTCTTGAAATGGTCATTTTCTTTTTTGTTTTGTATCTTGAAAATGCTATACCTCTGTTAATTTTCTTTTCATCGAAATAAGTCGTTATGATATATTGTGCGAATTACATTTTTAACAAAAAAATGAATTTCTATAAAAAAAAAAATTTACTGCTAACAAAAAGTTTAATTTTTACTTTAAAAAGTACCGTTTTTCACCAAAAATGTAATATTGTAATTTTCAATTACCAAAGTCATGCTTCTACAAAAAAAAGTAATTTCTAAAACCAAAAGGACGATTTAAGAAAAAATTTAACAATTCTCCAAAATGGAATGAATTTTTAATTAGAAGACAAACATTTCTGAACAAAAAAGATGAATTTACTATCAATAAGGAGAATGTTCAAATTCAAAAATTCTTAGCCAAAAAGTGGAACTCTTAACTAAAAAAGTCTTCATATTCTGAATTTCCTACTTAGCAATTAAAATTTTTGCACCGTGCTAATAAATTCGGAGTATTTGCGATACGGGCCTAAGCTACAGAGTCATCACACGAATAGTTGGAACAAGCGGTGTGATTTTTAAATTAGAATTTAACTCCACAAAAATTTTATGCGATACGAGGCTTCATGATTGATTTCCAAGTAAATCTTAAATATTAGGGGTTGAGTAATTTGAAACCAATAATTATAAAATTCAATTTTTCTTTATTCAGGATTACGAGAGTGGATTGATAAGTTTCCGGCCTGACCAAGAGATGGCGCCACTAGGCCTACCTTGAGGTGGCGTTCTATAGTACCATCCTTAGATAGCTTGTAG
>NC_046657.1:149026576-149027942 GCF_010883055.1 Belonocnema kinseyi
CAGCCTTGGAGGAGATTATGTTGAGAAATAAAAAAAAAAAATTCTTAAAAACGTTGTTTTTCTTGGTCAGGCCGGAAACTTATCAATCCACCCTCGTACGTTCTCTACATTAATCGTAACCTAATGATTGCTCTTTTTTAATATTTGAAAAACTTAAACTTTCTGATTATCAATAAAATTATTATTAATACTGTTTTTTATACTTTAAGAAGGCAGGATACAACTAATTTTAATACACTATTTTAAATAAAATAACTAGAACGGCAATAATTTTCCGGACTTTGAAAACAATGCTAAGCTACTAAGAAATACTATCAGCTAGAATTGGTAGTAAAGTGTAGATATCGACTACAGGGAGCAGTTTAGGATCAACTCGTTAGCTATATACAAGAAGGCGCTTTTGAGTTTCAGCGACAAAAAAAATGAAGGTGGAAATATGTAGGGAGAATTTCGATGAGATTTTGGGGCTTCTTCTTGTTCCTTGGGTACGTTGCAGCTGACCATTGGCAAACCGTGATTCCGGGCTGTCCGTAATTGAAGCAGTACTTGTTAGTGAACGGTTTCGGGCAGCCTAGGTACCAGTGGGATCAGTTTTTACAGTTCCAACATCCAAGTCTAACTTTGGCTAATTTTGCTTACCACCGCCACCAACATGAAAGTCTTAAATTTTATACTTAATTTCTGATTAAATTTAAGTCTTTTCGTTTTGAACCCAAATTTAAGTTTTCGATTGTAATTTCTCGCAAGTTGCTTTTTCCAGCCTAGGGGCATTTTCCGTTGGTTTAAATCAAGTTTCTTCGAGGTCATATTCCGAGTGTTCTTCGACAGAAGTTAAATTGCGCGAGTCGATAATTTCCTTAACGTGATCATTTTCGCCGCATGCTGTGTTTTCGAACCTGTAGAGACGTACGCCTTGGACTGGAACCGCACCTTCGCTTGACAAACACAGATTCAAAAGCTCGAACTTAAAGCCTTTCCTGATTAGATCCATGATTCACTTATCAACTTGATGCTTTCGGTCCGCCATGGTTTACAATACAAATACTTAACGCAATGAAGTTTATCGAGAACTGAGTACTTATAAAAAGTAAGTGAAACTTTCACTGTAACTCATAGATATTATTGTTTTCTACTAAGGTTCGATTTCCGATTTAACTTTTGATTTGAAAACAAAGATTCTTACGATTAGTGTAACACAGAACGATCAAAAATAAGTAAAATTCACAGTTGCTTATTTTTACAATTATAGACTGTCTCTTGCGATACTTGATAGTTTCGCGGAATTTAACAACAGAACCTCTCGAAATTTAATGTAGTGAATTTTCTTTAAAACAGGAGGGGGTCGTAGAAAACGACGGATTATTCT
>NC_046657.1:149027952-149043421 GCF_010883055.1 Belonocnema kinseyi
TTTAAGATTATGAGACAAATGACTGAATTTTCGATATGGAGGAACATTTTATTTTAAGGGAAACATGTCATAAATAGGGCTAAGTTAATATTTTTATGTTTAGGAATACAACTGATTATTTTTCGGGGCACAAAGTTAGAAACGACTATTTACATCATTCTGCGTATGGGGCAAAAATCTGAGAAATTTACCAAATTTTTATCATAGGAAAATAGCACAAAATCAAATCACAAATAAAAATAGCACTAAATTAGATCACAAATAAAACCTCATGGCCACTTGGCAAACCCAACCTCCAAAACATTAATAGGGGCTTGCTGGACAACAACTTTAACTTTAGAGGTTTCTTAGCCAAATAAAACCAAGAAAACTTAATCTAAGGGTTTCTCGACCAAATAGATCGATTTTATTGCTTTCTGATCCAACTAAAATCAAACAAATTAGGAATTTCTAGGCTTTTTGGGTCAATTATATTAATAAAATTTCAGGGCTTTCTGGGCCAACTCAAATCAAAACAAGATGAAAATTTCGGGTTTTCTGTGCAACAAAAAAACGACTGAGAGGTACCACAAGATTAGAAAATTGAAAATCTTACCTACTGATTCGCCGAGTACAAAGAAAGTCACCCTCATTTTGGGACAACACTGAGTAACATGGCCTGAACCCTCAGACGAGCGGCGAGAAGGTCATCCCTGCTTAAAATGACGGATAGAACCCAGATAAGAACCGGATGGAAGTTGATTGTGTATCTGTCGCTATAGGATTTAGACCCGGGTTTTGAACCCGGTTCATACCCGGTCCTTGATTGGATTCTATCTAGATTGATATTATTATCTCCGGCTTCTATATGCCGGACATTATTCCGATGGTTCAAGTGACTGAAAATGAAAATAGCGAATGTTAGGATAACAATATTTATTTTACGGAAAACTAATTGACCGAATGATTATTTGACCGAAAACCATTTTAAAGAATGATTAATTCACCGAAAACCATTTCAACGAATGTCGAATTATTCGAAAAAAGTGTTAGCGAAGATTCATTTTTTCGAAAGTCCTTTTCACTGAAAGTTTAAATCATCTTGATTATGCATTATACACGTTTTACTTGATATTAAACATCTGTCTGAATGTAAAGAAACAACTTTTAAATTTTCGGATATTTGAACCTTCGTTTAAATGATTTCAGGATAATTTAAACATCGCTAAACCGATTTTTCGTTAAACTGAACCTTCGCAAAATTAGATCTTCTGAAATTTGAACTTTCAGTAAAATGGACTTTCGGAAAAATATATATTCGCTAAAACTATTTTCGAATCATTCAACATTCGTTAAAATGGTTTTCGGTCAATTAATTATTCGCCAAATTAGTTTTCCTTGAAATAAATTTCGGTATCCTGATATTCGCTATTATAATTTTAGGTCACTTGAGCCATCGAAAAAATTACCGGATGTCGGTGATATCTATCCGGAACGTACCCGGGTCTTATCCCTAGTGTATACCTGGCCCTTGATCGGATTCTATCAGGATTCATATTTTTATATCCGGCTTCTGTATGGGCCCCATCAAGAATCTTCAAGGTTTCAACCCAGTTTGTATTCGAGTCCTTAAAAATACTTTATCTGATTCTTATCTGCCGCTATAGAAATCGGACACGGTTTTCGTCCCCTGCTCGTACCCGGCGCTTGACCGGGTTCTATCTGGGAGCACATAATATCTTTACCCAATTATTACTTGGGTCTTATCCGGTTCCTCAAATACTTCTACCCAGTACTTATGAGTTTTCCATTCGAAACGTGCCCGGATCTTCTCAACGGTTTGTACTCTGCACTTGAAAATTGTGATCGGTGTATATATTCAGGTATCCTTATACATTCTGAAAATTATACAAAAGTGCAAAAGTCTAAGGATAGTGTATTTCGTCTTCAAAACAAATGTTTTATCAATGTGTTGAAATTGCCCTATCCTATCACTTAAGATAAACAAAATCCATTTTATTAAGCCTGATAAGAAACCAACTGGATCGTGGAGAGACGCGGAGAGAGAACCGATTTCGGGAACCGGCGCACTGTGTTAGAAACTCACCGGAGACACCGGGTTCTATGGAACCTGGCAGGACCGGGTAGCTGGTGCACTTTCACTTAATCATTCACAAGTGGCTAGGTGCCTCAGAGAAACTGGATAGGATGTGGGTAGGATCATATATCCTTATTTTAATTTTTGGTTTCATTTAAAATATAGCAACCGGGTAGGACACGGTGGCAGGTGAACTACCTTTTGATAATCCATAAGTGGCCATCCAGTGGGCACAACATTTGGCGGCGTCTTTACGACATCTTTGCGACATCTTTACGACATCCTGTGTCCATGTCGTTTCGGTGACTTAGCGATATCGTAAAGATAGCGTCAGATCATACGACTTATTTACGATATCGTAAAGACACCTTAACGAAATGGACATAGTATGTCGTAAAGTTGTCGTAAAGATGTCGGAACGATGTCGTAACGATGTCGTAAAGACGTCGCCAAACCTTGTGCCCACTGGGCAGGTGCCTTAGAGAAACCGGAGAGCAACTGGGTAAAAAAGTATATCTTTATTTTAATTTCTAGTTCTATTTGCCAGATTGGAAACTACATGCCCGTCTGGTTCCTCCCTGATTAGTCGGGATTCAAATGCTTCCGCAATATCGCGTGGATAAAAGTAGAACTAAAGCAATGCGGCACGATGTAAAATAATACATTTATTTAGGGATTTAATAGTTGAATTCCCGTGGCAGTTTGCCTTAAGTTAATAAATATAAACTATTGTTCTTACGCTTTGAAAGCGTCCCTCGAGTTGTTTACAAGGTAATAGGCTCATTTATAACAATTAAAATTCTTCCAGCGTGATTATAAATTCGGAGTATTGACGATACGGGCCTGTGCTACAGAATTACCACACGTATATCTGGTATCAACTGTATGGTTTTCACATTAGAATAGCCTAGAAATTATACGGTATGCATCTTCTGTTGATCGAGGAATCCTGGAGCCTTCTGGACCAATACAGGTCTTGCAGAAAATCGGAGTAATTTTCTGTCAATAACTGCAAGCGATTCCCAGTTGAGATTTTAAAATTTTATGTTGGCAGTAACGCCTTTTGGTAGAACTGGCGGGAGAATTTGAATGATAGGCAAGGTTTCAGTAGGAGCAGCGAGTTAGCTGAGTCTTTCCGGCAGCCAGATGATTCTCAACCTCCTGCGACGTCCCACGATGAAGATGTTGACTCCAAGAAAGGGTTTACATGTAGCAAAATAAGAATTCAGAACGAATCAGCGATAGGAAATTTAATTGCAAACTATATCGAAACGAATCATGCAGCATCGCGTAGCATTAGTGGTATGTCAAGCAATATAATTCACAATTTGATAAATTATCTTTAACTGGAATATTACTATAAAATATGCCTTGTTAGTTGAAAATTAAAACATCACACTCGATTAGGCTAATAATGACGATTCTCAATTAAATTTACGAAATAGTTTTTTTTTCTTATGGGAAATACACGTTTTTTTGAAATGCAAAAAAAAAATTTTTTGTAGATTCAAGAAAATTTCCGGGTGGTGTGCATGAAAATTCTAGAAGAAAATATTTGTACTATCTAGATTTACATACAATATGAATTTCAAAAAGCTTAAATAAACATGATAAAAGGAAGAAAAAAGACCCCTAATCAATTCCACCTAACTTTAGTCAAATTAAAAATAGTACCTTACGCATAAGCATCCCTTATGCATTCAAATAAAGGAATATACATTTAAATTTGACTGGAAAGGTTTCAAGTACTTTTTGGAATCAATCACCTAGCAAGTGACTTTTAAGAATGAAATTTCATTTTTTCTTGAAACAATTCATATTTTCTTTAATTTTTTGAAGCTACTAAATTTAAAAAAGTTGGTATTTTCCGGAATTAATCAAAGAGTCAAGTAATATTAGGGAAAATAGTTTTATTTGATTTTTTATTTACTTGAACTCAAGAAATGCGAACTTTTTATGATTTCCTACAGAAAATTTAAGCAAATAGAAGTTGGTTTAACAACTGCAAAACAACAACAACAAAATTGCTCTTAAGATTCACAACGAATTAACTTAGGATTAAATTATTTAATTCGACTTTGTTTGTCTCTGTCAAAAAGTTTATCCATCTAAAACTAATTATTACCAGTTTTATTTAAATAATTCTTTGCAACTACCTCATTTATTATAAATAAATGGCTATGAATTTTAATTTTGGTGATTTAGTACATTCTGAAAAAGAAAAGTCAGGGTAATGCTGAAATATAAAAAATTTTAATAAAAAATCTATAGATATATAGCTTTGTTACCTATTTTTTAAAGTTAGTTTTTGTTTAGCCGAATCGCTTGAACTGAGCGAAAAATATTTGAACATTTAAATTTTTGCAAATTTCTAAAAATTTCTCTATTGTTTCTAAAATTATGGAAATTTTTTTTATGTACAATTTCTGCTATTGAATAATAATAAAAAATTATAAATCGAAAAAAAATGTTTTCAAAAAAATATATTTTTGAATTCAAAATCAAAAATATATGCAATGAAAAATATGTCCCCCAATAAAGCTCAAAAATCATTTCCTGAACTATTTACTACCTATGCGCTAAAAAAACGGGATACCATTGACAAATTTCCCCAACCATTTATAACCCCCCGCTCCCATAGAAAGAAGGGTTTGAATATTGTTTTAAAATTAATTTATTTTGCAATGTTTTGAAGTTGATTTAAAGAATGTTTAGAATGAACGTCACGACTTAAAATACATGTTTGCGTTTCGAGTTAAATATGCAAAAACAAGATCTTCTCATTATGAGAATGAAAAATTCTATTAGCAATAAGTGATAAGCTTATTTATTTATATAAATGACTATACATGATTCACATAAGATATATTTCTTATGCATAATTTACGAAAGATTTATGATTATACATAATTCACATAACAATATAATTATAAATAATTGACATAAGTTATATGATTATACATAATTTACATAAAAAAATACTTGCCCCCCCCCTATCCTCTCCCAGTCCCTTAATGTTCGTGATTATCAGAATTCAGAATTTTCTTCTAGTTACTGTTAGCAGAATTTAGTCATTTATTATAAACGAAAAATGTATTTTATAATATAAAAGATGGATAAATTTACAACGAAAAATGCAATTGTTAAAATTCCAATAAAAAAGACGAATTTTCAACAAATAAAGATATTTCGCCAGAAAAAAAGAAAAGTTTATTTCAATGCTTGAACTTCCACGCCCACAGCCGAATTTTTTCTACAAAAATTAAATTTCAAAACAATCTTTAAACAATATTCAAGTTACCTTTAGAGATCAAAAAATATACCTAAACTAAAAGAAAAATTTTTACTAATCAGTCAAATTTTTAAACAAAGACAAAGTCTTCAATCGATCAGAAAAAGTTTTAACAATGTAATTTAATGTTTACCCAAATAGCTGCTTTTATATTGAAAAATATTTATGCATTTCTAACAAACTGATTCCACCAAATGTTTTTAACAAAGTTGTTTAATTGTTCACCAAATAGTGGCATTTGTATGCAAAAATGATTAGATTTCTCTTAAGACGGATACATTTTTATTTAAAAATACTTTTTTTAAATACTAGAATTATCTTTTTGGAAAAAGATTTCAGTTGACTATTCAAGATTAAAATATGTATTTTTTAATGAACAATAAGTTTTTAGACAAAAATTGAAAGTTTTATCCAAAATGACGAATTTTTCTAACTGAAAATGATGAATTTTTAACAGACTAGCTTAATTATCTACTAAATTGTTACGTTTTTCTAAGAAAGATGAAATTTTCTTCAAAACAGAGAAATTTTTATTTTAAATTTATATTGTCATCCAGAAAAGATTTCAGTTCTCTATTTAACACCAAAATATTAAATTGAAACAAAAAGAACATTTTCTAAGAAGGAGTTACTTTTGTAACAAAAAAGTCGAATTTTCAATCAAACAGTTACATTTTTGTCCAAAACAGATGAAATATCTTCTAAAACAGCCGAGTTTTAAAAAAACTTTAAAAAAAGGTTCAAATTTTAATACAGAGAAAATTTTTGTTCACTTTTCAACACCAAGATCATAATTCTAAACAATTAGTCAGTTTTCTTCTGAATAGTCGAATAATCAACAAAAAAGTATGACTTTTTATCAAAATGGTTAAATTTTCAAACAAACAAAATAACTTGTGCCCAACAAAAATATAAATTCTACTAAAACAGGTGGATTTGTAAAACAAGAAGACAAATTTGCAAAGAAAAAAAGTTGACTTTTCATCCAGAAAAATTGCAATTGACTTTTCAACATGAAAATGGAAATTTTAAAGAAAAAATAAATTTTGTATAAAATAGGTAAATTTTTCGAACTTGCAAAAATTACGTACTTGAGTAAAGAGACTTCTCCCCCATACCGTGAGAAATCATGAATAAATGCTTCGCCCCCCCCCCCTACTTGAGCTGTTACGTAATTTAAGTATGATCCCTAAGATATATAACTTAACATAATTCACTCAAGATACAGTCGGACTTCTGAAAAAGAGCGCTCGCGTGGCTGTAGGGGAAGGAATGTCGCAGAAGTGTGGTACTCACCTTCTACCTAAAAGATCGCTCGCTCGAAACGTAAGCGGGTCTCTTAATAAGAGCGATCGACTTTCTTTGATTTTTCTCATTCGTATAGCGCATAAAAGTTTGCTTCATAAGTGTAATTCCCTATACAAAACTATCTTTTCTTGAAAAAGATTGACCGGATTGATAAATAAAAAAATTCACTTTTTGTTATTATTATTTTTTCAATCGTCGCGCTTTTATGGAGAAGCATTGTAATAAATCCGGTGGCATTTAAAACAAGTCTGGTAGTGGGTTACTGTTTTGATCACGGATTTCTGCATTCGCTCCTATCAAGAACCCTCTTATTGGGAAATCCGAAGTATATGACTATACCTAATTTACATAAAATATGTCTGCCCATGCGACTTGACTAACATATCCCAGAAAATAAAAATGATATTCTGTTCTCGACTAATCGAGTTCAAAAGGATGCAATGTTGCAGCATGAATTTCTGAAGTTCCTGGAATTGATATGTAAATTTTGTTACACAATTGCTCACGATATAATCCACGGATCAAAATAGGTTTAAAAGCTCTAGCTGTAAACCAATTTTCAAATCGTATGAAAGCTATATCTGGAGTGTGAGTTTTAGAATCATGATTATCATGTACATAGTATTCATCGAAACCCTTTTCTGTCTCATAACTGTCCAAATTCAACGTTAATATAAAAGCGTTATATTTAGTATAATGATGCTCTTTCTTGATGTCCATCCATTTGGGTAAATAACGATATCCCTTTTCATCCATCAATGTTAGTGTGGCTCTAAATATAGAGAGATCTTTCATGTCCACTTGAATTCTGAAGTCTGTCGTTGCACGAAGATGATTAAATATTTGGATAGCATAATTAGGATGACCAGGATACACATCTAGAGAGAGAAAAATCAAAATGTGTAAAATTTACAAAGGCTTTTCAATATAAATACTGTCGAATCTGGATTTAGTGATTCGGGATTTAGTTTCTTCGAAAATTGACGCCACACAGTGGTCTGAATCTGGAATTTACTATTTAAAATCACCTTTATCCTACCAATGCTAACCACTTTTCAGGTTGTTTTAATGTGATTAGCAATAGTTGCATAATAGCATATACGGATTGTATTTTTCAATTTTTATTTTTCTCTATTGGCAGCGTACGTCAAAGTATCTATCTAGTATTTGATCCTAAAAATTTTTTGTAAGGAAATTGTATAAACAAATGCATAGTTTAGGCTTTCATTGGCCGCAAGCAATCGTTTTGGTTTCATAGTATCTTTAAATTATATTAGTGATAATGCTTAGTGATAAAGATTGAAAATTCTCTATTATTTTTTAACATTATGAACAAATGTTATAAACAAATACATAGTATTGTCGCTTATAGAGAGAAAGTAATCGTTTTTCTCTGTAATGTTTTTCAAATTACGTAAATAGTGATGTTAAGTGATGACGAATTCGCAATCGACATTATTTGTCTATTTTGTAAACAAATTTTATTTAAAAATGCATATTTTAAACATTTACGGGCAGAAAGTAAACATTTTTTGTTTGAATCGTCTTTTATTATATATGTAAGTGATAATTTAGAATGGTGGAGACTTTTCGTTCGATATTATTTGTTAATTCAATAAGAAAATTCATAGTTTAGCCTTTTTCAGATATAAAGTCACCTTTTTTTTATTATTGCCTTAAAATAATAACACTAGAAATTTTTTGTGATATTCTGAAAGAATTAACTTCCAATTTGTCTATAAATGGCCAAATTATGCATTTATTTTTTTAAATTAATCAATAATGTCGAACGAAAGTCTTCACCACTAACCATCATTACTTATAGAATTTAAAGACGATAAAAGAAGCATTGCTTTCTGTATATAAATGGAAGAACTATGTATTTGTTTATGGAATAAACAAATTATATCAAACGACCTATCTTTACCACTAATTATTGCCGCTCTTTTTAAGTTTAATGGTACCAAGAAAAAAAATTATTACTTTCCGCAAATAAATGCTTAAATTATTTGTTTGTTCATATAATTTTTTGTTAAATAATCAAATTATATCAGAAAACAAATTTTCATATCAGATATGATCGCGTCGATGAAATCAAGCAATTTCAACTTGCAAATATGCTTTGCAGGCGAAATTTTCACGATGTTGATGTTATTAATATAAATTGTTTATAATAATAAGATTCGATATACGTTTCATTATTTACATTCTTTAGATACTTCGGCATGCATTTTGATCTAGAATGGAATATAAAAATAGAAAATTTTTTGATTAAAAAATCTAATCTTTAGACGCTCTTATGAATCTATTGCTGATCACTTCCAGAAAAAATGTGTAAATCGGTTAAAAATTAGAGATTTTGGGTGATTCTTAATAGCAAATTTCCGATTTAGCCTATCCGTGCCACAGAATTGTGTGAGAAGAGCTGCGGGAAATTTGTGGTGGCCACTCATGCGTGACAAAACAGGTAGAGAAAAAGAAGAGAGACAAAACATTTTTGAGACTGTATTTGTTGTAACCGGATGTTCCAGAATTGACAATAAATCCACATTTTACTGTATTAAAAGCAACAGATGCGCCATTTTTTGAAAATCTCTCAGAATTATTGTTTTCCGGAAACAAGTTACCATAATTGGATGAAGCAATCAATTATTTGGTAAGCATTCAACAGTCAAAAATTACAAGATGGAAAATTAGTTTTAAAACTTGAAAAATAAAATTTTTTTGAAAAAAGATCTACTCAGATCTCTCCACAGGGAATGAAACTACCGAACTTCAAAACTTTGAGATGAATGCTCAGACGGTAGCTGGCCGGGCGCTAATTGAGAATAATAAAATTGTTAAACTTTGTTTATAACTTAATTACTTTTTCTGATTTCATTAAGAGATGTATATACAAATCTCGAATCGTGATAAATGTATAGTAAACATTTTCAAATAGAGATTATTATAAAACAGAAAATTACAGACGGAAAAAAACATACATATATTAAATTTATAATTGTTTGGAATTTTGTAAACGATTATTAATTAATTTTAAATGACATAATACCTAATATACGATAGAAAAAGCAAATGACGAAAGCCTTGAAGGAGCGAGTTTTTTGGCGTGATTTGAAAATTACCTTATGTGTCTTATATTTACATAACGTCGCATAATAATAAATAATTAGAAAAAGAGAACTTAAAATTTGGTACTGTAACTTTTCTGAATATGTATTTACTCTAAGCAGGACTATTAATATTTAAAGTCAAAATACTCGCAATCATTTAATATTTATTTTTTAAATACTTTTTTTGTTTCTTAACGACTACGTGAAATAGTTAATGTTGTCTGTGTGCTGGCTGTGCGCCAATTGAACCCGTCCGGGCCACGGTCGGGCTCCCCAGCCAGCTCCCGGCCATGCTCCATGGCCGGCCGCTGAAGGCGCAGCGTGACGCTGCTGGTCGGATTCCGACCAGAAACCACAGCCAGAGCCCGACTTGAAGTCGGTCTCCCGGGCCAGCTCCCGGCTTTAGGCCGGGCTCTCCAGCCGTAGAATGGCCAGTCCCCGACTTAGATTTCCACCCGGATAGTTAGAAATGTAATTCTTTAGTTAGAAATTGAACTGCTTTCTCAAGAATGTTTATTTTAGGTTCGAAATTAATTTTTTAGCTGAAAACTTGACTTTTTGGCAGAAAGTTTATCTTCTTGTTTGAAAATTTACCTTGGAAAATGTTAGCATCTCGTTAAAAACTCCCTTTTCTCGGTTGAAAATAATTTATTTAACAGAAAAGTGAACTATTTCATTTTTGTCATAAATTTCTTTAAGCTGAAAATCATTTACTTCGATTTAAGTTTAACTATTTCCTTTAAAATCCATATTATTTTGTTTAAATCCAGTTTTTTTCTATTACATATTAAAATAGTTCTCGGTTTAAATAACCACTATTAAATTTCTCATTGAAAATTTATGTTTTTTTGATTCAGAGGTATACTAATTTTTTAAAAATTATTTTTTCGTTAAACATTACTTCACTTGAAAATTCATTTCTATGACTGAAAATGCAAATATTCTATTAAAAAATACGCTTTTTTGTTTGAAATTTTTTTTTTGCAACAGAAAATTTAACTATAATATTTTTGGATCAAAATTTCTTCGATGGAAGTACCACCTTGATTAAACTTTTGTTTCATATTCTCTTGATACAAGGCAATTCAAATTTGCTGATGAGAAATTTTTGTGAGTAAAGGTCACATTCCAGAAAACAAGATAATATTTTTAGAAAACGAAGGTGACCTTTTTTCTCATGGCCTAGTTTACCTTTTCTTTATTTCTAATTATTTCAATTTATTTAAGAAATGTAATTATGATAATTAATGTAATAATATAAATGTTATTTATATGTTAACGTAATAACTAGAATTAGTTAAAGTATTTAAATTATTTCAAACTTAGATAAATGGGTCTTAAAGCAGAGAAAATTCTATTCCTTTTTATGAAGAATAACAATTTTAATTTTTCGATAAAATCAAAACAAGATAAAAATAAAGTCAAAACAGAAAAGTTGTTCCTGTAAAAAAGCTAAAAATAAGTCTCTTGAAACAACAAAAAACGATATTTAAAAAAAATAGTTAATTATTCAAAACTGAAGAAATGAATTTTCCGCTAAAATGATGAACCTTTAACCAAAAAGGCACACTTTTAACGTAGTTGCTGAACTAAGTAGAAATAACAATTTTCCTAATATTTGAAGTAATTTAAAATTCGAAAAAAAATTCAATAGACTTTTGATAATTTTAATAAAAATACAGAAGCTATTTATGAGAATTTTGAAGGGATTCAAGAGAATCGCATCTTTTCAGATCCCTAGAATAATACAAAATTATAATTGTTTTCCAATTAATTTTATGAAAATACTTAAAAATATTTAAAAACAATATCCAAATTAAAAAAATATATGTATCTGAAGCAATTTTTTTCGGTTAAAAATTTTTTCAACAATTTCAGGATGAAATCGGATTGTTTAAAAAAACGCTTAGCGTTAAAAAAAAATCCAAAGTAATTTGAAACTTTAAAAACACACCAAATTTGTCAAATAAAAAATCGGGAAATGAAAGTATTTATTACAAAGAAATAGTTTTTTGTTACAATAAAAATTTTTTAATAATAAATGTCATGATTTAATAACTGGAAAAATTTTTAATCATAAAATTTTCAAATTCGAACAGCTTAGTTTTTTTCAAAATATTATTTATTTAGTAGATATAAAATAATCAAATATGTTATGAAATAACTTTTTCTAATGTGTAGTGATTTCAAAAATTATTGTTTTAGTTTAAAATAATAATATTAAAAAAAATATATTTTTAACTGAAAAATCTGATTTAAAAATATGATAGTGTTTAGATGAAATTAAAAAATATCTTCTAAAAAATTAAATTGTTGATACAAAAAAAAAACAAGAATTAAAAAGAAACTTCTAGAAAAACCAGTGCTAAATTAAATTCTGCAAAGTTTGTTTGAAGAAAAATATTTGCTAAAAATATTTAATTATTGTATTTTTCGAAGCTAAAATGATGTAAAAGATGCTATGCATGATAATGAATATTTTGTTCTTAAATAAGATAATTGATACTATAAAAAGTTTTATTGAGCCTCTTAGAAAAATTCTTACACTCAAAATTTGTTTTAATTTAAAAATTTGTTTTATCCTTCAGGCTTAATTCATAAATATGTATTGCCCAGGTTTTCAGTTGTATCTCTTTAAAAAAATATTGCAATTGAAACTCCAACTATAATTTTCGAAACTTCAACACTGAAAATAATTTTTTCGTGTGATAAAAATATTTATGGTTACTGTATTTTTAATAAATAAATAATATTTATAAAAAGAAATTTTAATTGTTTAAATTCAGGAATTTTACAATTCGGAAGTTTTATTATATGGAAATTTTATTATTCAGGAAGTTACTATTTTAATATTTTAGAGAGCTGGGAAAAATAGTTTTCAATAAAAATAAAAATTTCTAATAAATATGTATTTATTTTTTAGATTTTTCAGTTTTTTTTAAATGATATAAATTTGATTTTCTGAAGAGTCTTGAGAGAATGTAGAAACGTTTTTAAAGATGTAAAAGAAGTTAAATACAAATTTTCACATAAAAACTAATCTTTAAAGCAACATTTGTATTTCATAACCAAGAAGGACGTAAATAAAAAAAGCATTTTAATTGGTGCAAAGGATGAAAATTTTTAGAGAAGTACTTATATTATCAGTAAAACACATGAATTCACAACTAAAAGGATTAATCTTTCAAAACCAAAAATAATTTTCTATCAAAAAAAGACAAATTATTAACAAAAAAACATGAATTTTTAACAAAATTGTTATATTTTCAACCAGAAAAAATAACTCAACAAAAATGTATTTTTTTGATATATCGACTAAAAAATATTTAAATTGAAATAAGAAATTTTTTATTCTTTCAAAAAAGAATCATTTTTAACGAACCACTTCAATCTTCAACCAACACAGATTCTTTTTTAATCAAAAAGTTACATATTCTTCAAAAATTTGTTGTTCAAACTGACAAAATCATTTTGAATTTTCCCAAGAATTTTAAGAAAGTTTGTTTTCTGAAAACTTAACAAATTTGGGGCGCCCGAAAAATCGAGAAGAATAAAACGGCGAAAATAGAAGAAACACAAACTGAAAAATTTCCGGACATTTTATAATATTGCTGAACACAAAAATTTCCAAAAAAATGAAATTCCCGAAAATTTACAATACTAGAAATTCCAAAAAATTTTAAATAACAAAATTCAGAGCAAAAAATTGCCGAATTATAAGATATTTTATATTTTTGAATTGAGTTTTTTGAATTCCTGACCAATAAATTATTTTGTGCTTTCGTAGGAAATTTACTTCACCTTTATAACTCACATTTTGATGATGAAAAGTAAAATCAGAAAAGTTTTTTTAAAAAAAGGTAAAATATTTTGGTTCAAAAATCTTTGAAAGATTGAAAGGAATTCAACAATATTTTACGAATTTTTAGAAATATTTCAAATTCTCAAAAAAGCTGTAATCAATCCAAATTTCTAAAATTCCAAAATATCTTTTAAACTCTCTCGAATTAATTTTTAGATTTAAAATCTTCCTTACTTTTCTCGAAGATCTTGAAAATCTACATTTTGTTTTTAATTCTTTTAAATCTTTTCAAATTTTAAATTATTCTTGGAATTTTGTTTTTTACTCCTTTTGACTTCGGATACCCTGAGCTAAAACAAAATACCTATATACGTTTTTGAGGTCGCTTATACCTAATCCGTGGTCAGTTTGACCCAATCGGGTCGCGATCAAGATAAATTGAAGGTCAAAATGAAGAAAAACATTAGCTCGGATAAAACCATTAAATCAGAGAAAATATCAACTCTCAGACTTTTTTGGACCACTGAATCTGAATCTCGCTACAGTTTGACCCCAGCAGGTCAGGAAAACAGTAGTAGTAGTTAGTATTTAGCGACCACAAAATCTTCTGCGAGTAGATATTTTCTCCGATCCAATGGTTTTTTTGCATTTCATCTTCACTTAACCTTTATTCTGACCTGAAGGGGTCAAACAATCCACGAATTCGGATTCAGTGGTCTTAAAAAACGTATGGGTATGTTGACTTACCTCCAGTTGAATAATTGTTTTGTGGGGCTGTGTTATCATTTTTCAAATAATTATAAATTACCACTTTACAAAGAATTTGGATAAGAAAAGTATCTGTTGCATTGAATATAATTTTTAAAGCTTTGAATACTCATTGATTGCATTGCTAAACAATAACAAAGTCTTTAAAGAAAAAGTGACTTACGCGACTTTAGTGGCAGGGTTGACGTTCCTGGTTGGGGGGTTACTGATTCTGTTTCGCGGAATGATGATGATCCTGATCGATGGAATGACGATGATCCTGAGTTTTGGAGTGGTGAATCTGATAGGTGGTATGATAATCCTCTGTGAAGATATGGTGATCTTGGTTGGTACACTGATAATTCTGATAGTTGGGATGGTGATCCTGGTTGGTAGGTTGGTGTTCCTGGTTGGTGGGATGATGATGATGATCCTGGTTGGTTCGAAGGACCTTCTTCACGCGAGGATAAGCACGAGAACAAACCGCGTACACAAGGTAAATTCCTACCTTGTGAGCTGAATTCTGTAAGAGCAAAAAATAGCAGATAGCTTTGTTTCACTAATACACTGACAAGGCGAGTTTGCGAGGTGTGGGACGTTGATTCAATCGGAGATTTAAAGGTTTAAAATATATAGCAATCCATTAGATACATTGTTTATGAACAAACGGCCTGAGTTTCTAAAGTACACTGGACTCCCGCTTTACCGGATCCTGAAATACCGGATGAGGTGGGTTATTGGGGCTTAAAAGATAGGGGCTTGCAGGTTCAGGGAATTTGCGGAGTTTAGGGTTCGGCACTTATCAGAGATCCTCAAGATAGAGTTGGTTAAAAACTTCCTACTGCTTTTATTGGTTACGATGAATCTGGAACCATAAGTGATTAAAAGCGCGCAATTTTCAAACCAACTTTATAATATATTTAGAAGTTTGAGAAATAAAATGAAATATAAACATATCAAAACTGTATTAAATATATCGAAATAGAAATATTTGAAAAAAAAAACTATTCATGCTTGTATTTTCATGAAAATTCGTCTTTAACAAAAAAATCTTTTAGGTTGAAAATTGAATCCAAAATTGATTTTTTTTTTTGTAGAAAAATTAATATTCGTAGTTAAAGATTCTTTTT
>NC_046657.1:149043521-149053746 GCF_010883055.1 Belonocnema kinseyi
TACATGTTTCTTAGGTTGAAAGTTGATTTATTTGGTTGAAAATTCGTCTTTTTTGTTTTAAAACATTTTTTAACTGAATATTTAACTATTTCATGTTTGATTTCAAATATGCATTTCGAAAATTAAACACTTTTTTTAAGGCCATGTGACGAGTGGGCCACGTGACCAGATTCCTAACTTACCGACACCTCTTCTGTTTCCCAACTTATTTTCAAACGAAACACCACATCTAGTTGAAAATTTGAGAAACTAAATAAGAAGTACTGATAAACATGTGTCTGGTCCTAAATTTTTAGAATGATGAAAAAAGTTTTTTTTGTGAACAAATTTTTTTTTTGCTTTTTTCATAATTATGAAAATTTAAGACCAAAAACATGTTTATTAGTGCTTCTTATTTTGTTTCTCAAATTTTCAACTCGATGTGGCGTTTAGTTTGAAAATAATTTGGGAAGCAGAAAAGATGTCTGGTAAGGTCAGAATCTGGTCACGTGACCAAATACAAATTAATATTGGTTGAAAGATCATCTTTTTGGTTTAAAACTCACCTTTTTTGTTCGAAAATTATTGTCCTTATTCGATTCGATTTTTCGTTTACAAGTTATCTTTTTGAGTTGCAAATTCAATATTTTGGTTAAAAATTAGTATTTTGCTGAAACATTTATCAGTTTCGTTAATTTTGTCGATAAAATTCATTTTTATGGTTAGAAATTCAACTATTTGGTTCAACATTTACTTTATGAGGGAAAGATTTATAACTTTCCTTTAAAAAATCTCTTTGGTGGAAAATTTATATATTATGGTAAAGATTCAACTTTTTGCAAGAAAATCAATATCTTTAACTATGATTTCACATTTCTTGCTATTAGTTAAACTATTTAGTTAAAAATTCGGTTTCCTGACGTAAAGATTTATAATTTCTATTGAAAATAAGTCTTTTTGTGTGCAAAATTTATCTTTCTGGTTGGAAATTCCTATATTTTCTTCAGGATTTTATCTTTTTTGGTAAAAAATGTTACTCGAGGAATTTACAAAGTTCAAGGAGTTCAGAGAATTTAAGGAATTGAGAGAATTCAAGAAATTGAGGGAATTTAGGTGATTCATAGAATTCAAGAAAATCAATTACTTCACGCAGTTCAGAGAAGTTAAGAAATTCAAAGAATTTGAGAAATTTCGATAATCCCAGGGATTAAGAGAAATCAAGTGATTCAGCGAATTCGAGAAATTGACAGAATTTAAGGAGTTCATAGAATTCAAGAAATAGTGAGGATTTTAGTTATTCAGAAAATTCGAGTTATTCAAAAAATTCAACACTTTCCGTAAATTTAAGGAATGCTAAAAATTCAAAGAATTTAGTACGTAGAAGGTTTTCACAGAATTTAAAGGATTCATAGAATTCAAGAAGTTCAATGATTTCAAGAAATTCAATGACATAAAGAAATTCCAAGAAGTGCATAAATTCAGAAAATTTAAGAAATTCAGAGTTCCAGAAATTTAGAGAATTCAAGGAATTCAGGGAATGCCAGGAATTCAGAGAAGACCGGGCATTTTGGAAAATTAGAGAATTAGAGGAATTCAAAGAATGCAGGAAATTGAGAAAATTCTAAGAAATAAGATAACTCAAGGCATTTGAGGTATTCATATAACTAAAGGAATTATGAAAATTAATAGAATCAAAAAAATTCAGACAATTCCAGGAATTGCGAGATTAAAGAGCTTCAGCAAATTCGAGGAGCTTACGGAATTAAAGGGGTCCTCAGAATTTGAGAACTTCAGAGAATTTTAGGAATTGAGAGAATTGAAGAGATTCATAGAATTCAAGGCGTTTAAAAATTGTAGGCATTTCGTACATTCAAAAAATTTTGCGAATTCAGATAATCCATGAAATTCCGAGAATTTAAGGACTTCAGAGAATTGAAGAAATTCAGCTAATTCAGGGAATTCCGAAAATTTAAGGAATTGAAAGCATTCAAGGCATTCAGAGAATTCAAAGCATATAGAATATTCAAGATATTCCGTGAATTGAAAGAAATGAGCGAATTCAAGGAATTCAAGGGTTTCATAGAATTCTAGGACTTCCTATAATTCAAGGAACTGAAAGAATTCAAGGAATTTAGACAATTCGACGCATTCAGAAAATGTGAGGTATACTGTGAATTCAACAAATTGAACTAATTCAAGGAATTCAAAGAATTCAAAGAATTGAAAAAATTCAACTGATTCAGAGAATGCAATGCATTTAGCAAATTCAAGGCTTTCCCTGAATTCAAAGAATTTAGCCAATTCAAGGAATTAAGCGAAATTGAAAAATTCATAGAATCCAAGGAATTTAAGGTATTTCAAAAGACTTTTAAAAATGCATTATACGTGCATATGAAGGAACATCCTTTTATACAACCTTGCGTGCGCAGTTAGATAAGTGACATCTGTGCACGTGCACAGTTGGAAAGTTTATATCTGTGCACGTGCACAAGTGAGGAAACTGACATCTGTACACATCCAAGTACACAGAAACCCATCTATCCACGTCAAAATTTCGATATGCACAGTTTCTCAAGTACCATCTGTGCACCTTCACAGTTTTACAAGTGACAACTGTGCGCAGGGCACATATGGTATTAGGACAACTTTGCACATTAAAAGTTTAACATGCACAGTTGTTATTTGGGCAACTGTGTACGTGCACAGATGGTACTTGGACAACTATGATGAAATCAAGCTTTTTGGTTTAAGGTTTATTATTTTAGTTGAACATTATTGTTTTTAGTTAAAAATTAATTTTCCCTACTGAAAATTTACTTCCATTTTTGTGATAAAATTATTTTTTTTAGTTAAAAATTCATGTTCTGGGTTGAAAACTCACCTATTTGGTTAAAAGTAGTTTTTTCTTAAATTTTCATCCTTATTTACAATTCCTATTTTATTGTTGGAAAGTGAATTGGAATCTTTTTTTTTTGAGGAAAATTGACTATTTTTGTAAAGGTTTTTTTTTAAATTCATCTGTTTTACTTTTTAAACATAATATTTTTAAACAGAAAATTAAAATACTTTTTTAAAAAAATTATCTTTTTGGTATAACAATTTATCGGTTCTTAGTAGAAATTTGAATATTGGGTAGAGAATTTATTCATTTTGCTAGAAAAATGCTTTTTGATTAAAAAATTTATCTTTTTGGATAAAAAATTCAATTTTTTTTTGTAGAGATTTTTGCTGTGTTAAAAATTCAAATTTTTATATTAAAAGTCAACTTGAATCTTTTTTGGATAAAAACTTAACTATTGTTTATTAAAAACTGATTTTTTAAATTTGAAAATGTATCTGTTTTAGTATAAATTTCATTTTTTATGAATATGTCTCTTTTTGGGTAAAAATTATTCTACTTTTCTTGCGTATCAAGCTAGTTTGTTTGCAATGTTTGGTTAAATCACTTTGTTAATAAATCTTTTGTTTGTGAAGATTTACATTTTTACGTGAAATTTCAAATATCTGTTTCAAAATTTAACTATTTAGCATAAAAGCTATTTTTTGTTAAAAATTAATTTTTAATGAAATTGGAATTTTTCCGTTTGACGTTTATATCGTATAAGCGTATACTGTATAATAAGTTTTTACCAGTTAAAATGACTAAATCCCGAAAAATTTAAGAACTTCAGAGAGCTTATGGAAATTAGGGATTTCAAGGAATTAAGAGATTTCATTAAATTCAGGGAATTAAAGACACCCAGAGGATTCAAGGAACTGAAGGAATTAAGAGAATTTAAAAACCAGAGATTTGAATGAACTGAAGGTATTCATTGAACTCATGGAATTTAGCAAAGCCAGGAATGCAGAGAATTCTAGGAAATAAGATAGTTCCTAGAATTAAGAGAATTAAAGGAATGAGGAAAATTAAAGGAATTCGGAGTTTTTAAGGAATTCATTGAGTTCATCGACTTCAGAGAATTTAAGGAATTCAGTGAATTTGAGGAATTCAAATAATTTAAGGTATTTAGAGAATTTAAGAAATTGAAGGAATTCAGGGAATTTGTGAAAATGAGATCGTTCAAGGAATTCAAGGAATTCAGGGAGTTCATAGAGTTCAAATAAACCAGTGGATTCATGGAATTCAACGTATCCATTGAACTCAAGAACATATTGATAACTTTCACAATTTTATCTTCACATTCTTTTGATGAACTTGAAAATGCTGCACAATCATCTTTCACAAATCTTTTTTAAATTTTCATCATAGAAGGAATTGTATTTGTGTCAAATCCCCCCCCCCCCTCTTTTTCATTAAAATGTCCATGTTTTTAAAAACACTCTGAAACCTAGAAAACAAGTTTTTACGAATGTCTGTATATGCATGTCTGTATGGATATCTGTTTGTCTACGAGCACGTGAGCACACATTTTGAAAAATGTAGAGACCACTTTATTCAAAAACCAAAAAATCTCTATACGGCTATTCGTAGCACGCAGAAATGTGAATATTTTCTCCTCATGACTTTTTTCCATACAAAAAAAGATTAACAGAGTTATAGCACTTACAAAATTAAAGAAAAATCCGAAAATAAAAATTTTAAGCTAAATAACGCATGATATGAAAAAAGTCAAGAAATTAAAAACGTTAATTTTTACAGGACTTGCAAGATTATCATAACAACTTTTCTCATTTTTTTTTTAAATTAAAATTTTGAAGCCATAAGAAATAAGGAAAAATCAAAACCAGAAAAGATTCTACAAATGTATTATAATTCACTTTTTGATAGGGCGCCGGGTTTGCTGGTATTTGAGTATCAATGATCAAGGAAAATGACAAATTAGTAAAGGAAAGTTCAAGAAATTTCGAAAATAAAGTTCCCGGAAACCATGCTAAATTCTACAAGCAATAACCAGAAAAACATTTCTAAAAACAAAAATTTCTTAGAGGCAGAAGTGGGGGAGGGGGAGGGGGGTAGAAATATTTTTGGTACGTAATTTAATTATGGTCCCTTAGTTATTTTAAAGATCGAATTTTACAATACTCACCAACAGAATTTAAAATAAAGACCAGGGTGGCCACCAAAATATGAAGCAACCTCATTCTTTTAAAAGTTTAGATGAACATGACTGAGGCGTCAGTTCTGAAAAAAGAAACTAATGAATAATCTGATTTCTGGTGTACGTATACCATTCTGATGTTTGAATTTCCGCCTTCCGGTTACCAACCTTGGCACATAAAAGATTAAAGGTACACATAAGAGTACATTGAAATGAAAAAAGTAACTTTGAATCACTTTCAATGAAAAAAAGATTAAATTATGGGAAAACTTATTTCAAGGAATTCGAAAAAATGTCAAGGCTTTAAAATAATTTTTAGTGATTTTAAAATTACATTTTTCTAAAGTTTCTGGGACTTTTTTAAATGCTCAAGGTTTAATTTTAAAGGTATAATTTTAGGTTTTAAACATTTTATAATGTTTGCAGAAAAATATAGAAGAATTTAAGAGAATGAATTTATTTTTCCAGGATTTAAAAACTTTCGGGTAAACTCCATTTTATAGGGCTTTGAGAGAATGAAAAAGATATTTGCAATTCATGGGAAAAGTTCAAATGATTCTCTTCTTAATGAATTCAGAAAGAAGATTAAAAAAGATTATATAACATTTTTTATTATTTCATAAAATTTTGAAAAGGTATCAAAACAAAGAAACAAAAAATATTTAGGTTCTTAGGAAAAATTTAAATCTTTTGTATTTTGTTTAAATAATTTCAAGAAAATATTTGGAAACATTTCGAAACTTTTCAGAAGATTTCTAAAATTTTAGAAGAAGAATCTAAAAGATTGAGCGAGTGAGTGAGTGACTGACTGATTGACTGACTGACTGACTAAATGATTGACTGGCTGGCAGACTGTCTGAGTGAGTGAATGACTGACTGACTGACGGAGTGACTGACCCCGTAACACGCCTATTAGAAAAGTGGTTTCTGTTAATTTGGCTGAATTTTTTATGTGTTACGTGTCTTATCATTATGAACAAATTTTCCAATAAGCACAAAGCCCAAAACTCAAAGGTTCCCAAGACAAGGCCCGTTGAAGTCAGTATAATGGGGTTATCGGCTCTACAAGTTCACTCGGTCATTTTCCTAATCATTTTTCCTAAGTCCAGGACTCGGCGTCCTGAACAAATGTCTCAATGGGCACAAAGACCAAAACTCAAAGGGTCCCAGGATGAAGCTCACCGAAGTCAGTATAATGGGGGAATCGGCTCTACAAGTTCACTTTATCATCTTCCTTACTCGGAAGAGTCGTTTCAGTTATTTAGCTGCATTTTTGATACGTTACTCGTCTCGGCGTCCTGAACAAATGTCTCAATGAGCACGCAGACAAAAATTCCAAGGGTTTCAATATAAGGCACGCGGAAATTAGGGCGATGGGGGTATTGGCTCTACTGATAAACTAGGCCATTGACTCTTATTGGATACGTTCCCCAGTATAAAGTAAATGAAAAAATTTAAAAAGAATGACCGTTGCGGCTTGCCTTAGCATTACCATTAGCATTATTAGCGTGAATTAGTGTTTTGAAGCGAGAGTCCCGTAGAATGGAGATAGACGGAGGTTTATTTAACAGAAAGGAGGAAGTGAGTAGGAGTGTAGAAAATGGAGACGGCAGACGTGACTTAAAGGTGTGCGAACAAGAGAATAGGTGTGCAATGCGTTGGAAATAGCTCACACACGAGCCGTCCGTGCAGCCACACAGAGCGCCAACCAATCGCATGCGTAAGCCGTTTCGAGCACACTGCACAAGCATTTTCTTGTGACGTCTTTACGACATCGTTACGACATCTTTACGACAACTTTATGACATCCTATGTCCATGTCGTTTCGGTGTCTTTACGATATCGTAAAGACATCGACAGATCATACGACTTATTTACGATATCGTAAGACACACTTTAACGACATTGACATAGGATGTCGTAAAGTTGTCGTAAAGATGTAGTGACGATGTCGTAAAGGCCTCGCCAAACTTTGTGCCCACTAGGAACATTCACCACGCGCGTGTTTGTCGGCCGATGGGGAATTTTCCGGTTATTACTGGTGTCCTTGAAAAGATAGGGACTACCTGGAACAAAAAGGGATAAATCACTCGGGGCCCTTCATTGAAATTTTTTTCTAAAAAATTCAAGTAGGTAGTTGCGCATATGTGTGTTGATGTTACGGGTTTTTCAACCGCGGCCAAGGGTCTACAAGAAATTTATATTTTTGGTATAAGATTAAACCAGGCCCGTAGCGAGAGGGGGGCAATGCCCCCCTGAGTTCGTCGTTTGCCTGTCCTGTATGAGCCGACATCGGTTGGGTCCCTTGTAGTAATTATTTTGTAAGGAAAAGCGGTACTTGCAAGTTTTCCGTGACTGCCTTGTAGCAGAACAAGCCATGGAAAAGTTTGGAGTTGGAAAAAGCCCCTAGCGCCGTCACCTTCCTCTTGCGACAAAGTCACAACTTTTTAGATAGTTCAACTCAGATCGAGAGCTGTGAATACTCATTCGATAACACGGCTTTATTGAAAAAATATTCACTAAAAGGATTAATTGTTAACAAATCTTTAACTGCACTACTTGAAATTTTTAACCAAGAAGAAAAATGTTTAGACAAGGAGATAACCTTTCAAAGAAAACATCATGTTCTACAAAAAATAGATTTTTTTAAAAACGTGAATTTTAAACGAAACAGTTGAATTTTCAACTTGAAACTTTAATTTTGAAGTAAAAGATATCATTTTTCAACAACAAAAGGAATACTTAAATTTTCAGTTGGGGAAATTAATTTGCAACCAAACTGATGAATTTTCAACTGAAATGATCAATCCAAAACTAGAATGATTAAACTCTTAATAAAAAAATTAGTTTTAAACTAAAACAATTAATCTTCAAATGGAATAGTTAAGATTTCAACGAATTTTAAAATAAAAAAGATAATTTTTCAACCAAAAATTAAATAATTACATTTCCAGTAAAAAAAAAGAATGTTTAACCGAACAAATTAATTTTTTACTAAAATTATGGAACATTCAAATGAAATAGTATTTTTATTTCAAGTTGAAGAAAGAAATTCTTTTCGACAAAAAAGGAAACAGATTTTTAATAAAATAGCTCATTTTTTATGAAAAGAAATTAATTTCTGATAAAAATGATGAATCTTCAATAAAATAATTAATTCTGATGGAAAGAGTTTATTTTTCAACCAAGCAAATTTTTTTATTACATAAAAGATGAATTTTTATTTAAAATGAGGAAAATTTAACTGAAATACTTGAATGACCAACCGGAAACAAGAATTTTCAAACAATGAGATTAACTTTCAAAGAAAAAAACTCGTTTTCTACCAAAAAAAATAGGTTTTAGATTTAAAAAAGTCGGGTTTATAACAAGAAGTAGGTTTTTTAAAACAAAATACGTGAAGTTTGAACGAAATAAACTAATTTTCGATTAAAAAAGACAAATATATATCCAACTTGTTATATTTTAAAATAGAAATGTCAATTTTCCACCTAAAGTGGAACGCTTAAATTTTCCGTTAAAAAAACTAAATTGAGTTTAATAAAAATTCATCTTTTATGTTACAAATAAATTTCCTAGGTTAAGAAATAAACTCTTTTCATCAAAATTAATTTTTGTATTGAAGATTCGTCATTTATATTAAAAATTCAATTATTGGTTAAAAAATGAGCTACTTTATTGGAAATTTCTTTCTTTTTTTGTAGAATATAATTTTTTTCAACTTAATATTGAAGCACTATTCGAGCTGAATATTCCATAATTTCAGTACAAAATTCATTTGTTTGGTAAAAGATTCTTTTTTATACTAAAAATGTAATTATTCAATTTTTAGTTGAACAATTATCTTTTTTATTTCAAAATTCGTTGCATTCGTTGAAAGTTCAACTATTTCATTTGAAGATTCATTATTTTAGTTTAAAACTAATTTTTTGTTGAAAAAATAATTATTCTAGTTGAGGTTTCATTATTTTAGTTTAAAATAAAATGTTTGGTTGCAAATTGATTTCTCCAAGTGAAAATTTAACTATTCCTTTTGTTGTTGAAAAGTGATATATTTTAGTTCAAAGTTGAAGTATTTGGTTGAAAAATTAATGTATTTTTTTTAAAATCTTTTTGTAGAATATAATACGTGGGTTTCAATATTCGACAATTTGGCAAAAAAATGCCTCTTTTAATTAAATTCATCTGTTTTGTTTAAAATTCACGTATTTAAAAAAAAAATTTTTTGTAGAACATGATATTTCTCTTTGAAAGTTAATCGCCTTGTTTGAAATTTTTTCTTCTTGGTTAAAATTTTCAAGTATCCCAGTTAAATGTTTTTTAATAATTAATTTTTTTAGTAAATAATTTTTCAGTGAAGCCGTGTTACCGACTGAGTGTTCATAGCTTTCAATCTGATTTGAACTATCTAACAAGTTGCGACTTTTTCGCAAGAGGAAGGTGGTGGCGCTAGGGGCTTTTTCCAACTCCAAACTTTTCTGTCGCTACGTCTACTACAAGGCAGTCACGGAAAACTTAAAAGTACCGCTTTTCCTTACTAAATTATTACTATAAGGGACCAAATCGATGTCGGCTCATATATTTTCTTCCTTCTCCTAAAATTTCGATATACTAACTTATTTAGTTTAAGAACAAAAAGGTGGACAAAATTAACATTACAAGGTGAAACTTTAATTACGTCAGAGACTACCATTTACCCTTAAAGCAGAGTGTGTATTTTTTTGCTGATTTTTAGTCAAGAAAATCGAAAAACAAAATTACATACACGTTCGTTTTATAATAGTTGCATCTTGATCAATTCTTTTTCCTCTAATCTTTTTTAAATTCAGTTGCTCTTAATACGAGTGTAGTTCAATAAGTCCTTAGAATGACCAACAGATGGCGCGCGAATCGCTCCAAATCATCTGTTTTCAGTCAGCACCACTCCCGACTAGATATATGGTGCAGACACAGTCCACATCTTCTGAGTTTACGTGTTTTTATAACCAATTGAAAAAAAAAATTGTTCGTTAAGAAAAATGAAAAAAAAAAAAACGAGTTCAGAGCGGTAATCAAACATTTTCATTTGAAGGGTTTAACTCCATATGAAATAAAAAATGAATTGCACTCAGTTCATGGCACATCTGTCCCTGCCTTAGCAACGGTTTATAACTGGGTAAATGAATTTAAGCGTGGTCGTACATCAATAAGTGACGAACCACGTTCAG
>NC_046657.1:149053846-149062972 GCF_010883055.1 Belonocnema kinseyi
CAATCCAAACAGTGGATTTCCACAGGCGAACCAGCTCCAAAGAAGGCAAAGACCGTAAAGTCAGCTGGTAAGGTTATGGCTACAGTTTTTTGGGATGCACGAATGAAAAAAATTATTAATGTTAAGTGATAAGTTTATTTATATAATTGGCTACATATAATTCACATAAGATATATTGCTTATGCATAATTTACGCGAGATATAGGATTATACATAATTCATGTGAAAAATACGATTATAAATAATTGACATACGTTATATGATTATGCATAATTTACATAAGGAGCTGTACTTGAATTAATGCAGGGATTATAAGCCCTCTCACACTGCGCCGATTGAGCTCACACGATTGTCATTCTCACGCATGCGCGGTTCATAGATTAAAGTGACGTGAGTGACGTGCAGCAAGCTCGAGAAACAGCTGACAGGTCTCGTGGCTTTAGCGGCGCTCTAATTGGCTACGGCTGCGAACGGCACGGTTGAAATTAGAATCGAACCTAAACTCTCGAACCGAACCGGGGCCGAGTACGCGCTGATTGGCTGAGAGACGAACAGGAACGGCGAACCGCAACTGAGAACGGCTAGTCTGAATTGGCCTTAAGACCCCCGCCCAAGCCCCTGTAACAAACCCTAACAAAATATTGCCCCCCCCCCCTTCACGCTTAATATTCGTGATTATAGGTTTTCAGAAATTTCTTCTACTTATTGTTAGTAGAATTGAGAGATTCATTATAAACAAAAAATGAATTTATACGATAAAAGATGAATAAATTTACAAGAAAAATGCAATAGTTAATATTCCAATCAAAAGGACCAATTTCCAACAAATGAAGATATTTCATAAAAAAAATAAGTTTATTTAAATTTTTGAAATTACAGGCCCACAGACGAATTTCCCCTACAAAAATGAAAATTTAAAGCAATCATAAAAAAATATTAAGGTTAGATTTAGAAATGAAAATATATATTTAAACTGAAAGAAAAATTTCAACTAATCAGTTAAATTTGTAAACAAAGACAAAGTCTTCAACCAGGCAGAAACAATTTGAACAATGTAATTTAATTTTTACCCAAGTAGCTTCATTTTCTAATAAAAATTATTACTGTTCAACAAAACAGTTATACTTTTAACCCAAGAGATTAATTTTCAACTAAAAATATAAATCCCCAGCCAAAAAAAAAGTTTTCTAACAAACTTGTTCAACTAAATCTTTATAACAAAGTTTTTTAATTGTTTACCAAATAGCTGCATTTTTATGCAAAAATGATTAGATTTATATTAAGACAGATGAACTTTTATGTTTAAAGACTTTTTTTAAATACTAGAATCTTCATTTTGGAAAAAGATTTCAGTATACTTTTCAAGATTAAAACATGAATTTTTTAACAAACAATAAGGTTTTAGGCAAAAATTGAATTTTTTATCCTAAAAGACGAATTTCTCCTACTCAAAATGATAAATTTTCAGCAAACTAGTTTAATTATCTACCAAATGGTTACATTTTTGTCAAAGAATTATGAAATTTTCACTGAAAAAAAATTTTCATTTCCAAGTTGAATTATCATCCAGAAAAGATTTTAGTTTTCTTTTCAACACCAAAATATTTGATTGAAACAAAAAAAAAATTTCTACGAAGTAGTTACTTTTGTAACAAAAAAGCCGAATTTACAACCTGAAAGTAGGAATTCAACAAAATTGTCGTATTTTCAACCAAACAGTTACATTTTTGTCCAAAACAGATGAAATATCTTTCAAAACAGTTGAATTGAAATAAAACTTTTAAATATAATCCAATTTTAATCCAGAGAAAATTCCTGTTTACTATTTAACACCAAAATCAGGATTGTAAACGATTAGTTAGTTTTCATCTGAATTTTCAAATTTTTAACAAAGAAGTATGACTTTTTAACAAAATAATTAAATTTTCAACTAAACAAAAGTACTTGTGTCCAACAAAAGTAATAATTCCACTAAAATAGGTAAATTTGTAAATCAAGAAGACAAGTGTTCAAAGGAAAAGAGTTGACTTTCTATCAAAAAAAATTACAATTGACCTTACAACACGAAAATTGAAACTTCAAATCAAAAATAAATTTTCCATGATATAGTTGAATTTTCAACAAAAAATCTATCATTTTTATCCAAAAAAGATGCAATATTTCTTCTAAACAAAAAATTTGAATGAAAAAGATAAATTGGAATTAAAAAATAGCCGCTTGAGCTTGACTTGATTGATATATCGCAGAAAATACAAATGATATTCTGCTCTCAGCTAATCGACTTCAAAATGGTGCAAGTCTGCAGCGTAAATTTTTGAAGTTCCTGGTATCGATATGTAAATTTTGTTACACAATTCTCGACGAACTAATCCACGGATACTAAAAGGTTTGAAAGCTCTAGCTGTACACCTACTTTCAAATCGTATGAAAGCTATATCTGGAGTGTGAGTTTCAGGATCATGATTAGGATGTACATAGTGAGCATTAAAACATTTTTCCGTCTCATAACTGTCTAAATTTTCCGTTAATATAAAAGCTTTATATTCAGTATAATGATGCTCCTTCTTTGGGTTCATCCAATCGGGTAGATAATAAAATCCCTCTTTATCCATCAATGTTAGTGTGGCTCTAAACATAGAGAGGTCTTTCATGTCCACATGAATGCTGAAGTCTGTCGTTGCACAAAGATCATTAAATATATGCATAGCATAATTAGGATGACCAGGATACACACCTAGAGGAGAAAAAATTCAAATGTGTGAAATTTACATAGGCTATTCAATAAAAATCATCTATCGGCAGCGTGCGTCAAAGTCTCTGAAGAATGTAAATAATTAAGAGCACATAAAATTTAATATAAAAAAATTATATCGAAGAAATATCAACATCGTCGAAATTTAGCCTGCAAAGTATATTTGTTTATAAGCAAATGATATAAACAAATACATAGTTTAGGCATTTATTGGCCGAAAGTAATCGTTTTGGTTTTATAGTATCTTTGAATTATATTAGTGGCAATACTTAGTGATAAAGGTTGAAAATTCTCTATTATTTTTCAACTTTATAAACAAATGTTATAAACAAATGCATAGTATCGTCATTTATAGAGAAAAAGTAATCGTCTTTCTCTGTAGTGGTCTTCAAATCACATAAAAAGTGATGGTTAGTGATGAAGAATTCGCAATCGATATTATTTGACTATTTAAAGAAAAAGTTTTATAAACAAATGCATATTTTGACCATTTACGGGCAGAAAGTAACCCTTTTTCTTTTTAATCATCTTTATATCCCATAAGTAATAATTTATAGTGGTGAAGACTTCTCGTTTAATACTATTTGTTTATTTTATAAGCAAATGCATACACTCAGCAAAAAGTCTGATTGATGCAACAAAAATTTGATTAGATGAAGCAAATAAATACATTCCTATATGGTCAATCAAATATTTGTTTGCTTCGACCAAATTTCTTTGTTAATAAAGCTTGCTTAATAATACTTAATATTTTGGTTGTTCCAAACAAATATTTGGTTTGATCCAATCAAATATGTTGGTTGATCCAACCAAATATTTTGCTTGCATCAAGAATAGTCGTATCAACGGTCGTGCAAAATGTATAGAAAGTGCCTTTTGCATAAATTAATACTTTTGATAATCATCACTTGCAGAATAAGATGATGGTCATTATAAATTTCGAGATTAGATTGCCTTCATGTGTGAACTAAACAGCACTCTATAGGCTAAAAAATGTAAGAACATTAAAAATGTTCTGCATATTGTTTCAGACCCCAGGTTTGCCATACATTTGGCGCTGTGAGTGTCCAGATGACCCTGGCACTAATTTTTTCATGAACCCAGTGGGCACAAAATTCGGCGACGTCTTTACGATATCGTTACGACATCTTTAAGACAACTTTACGACATCCTATGTCCATGCCGCTAAGGTGTCTTCACGATATCGTGAAAACAGCGAAACTACATGGACATAGAATGTCGTAAAGTTGTCGTAAAGATGTCGTAACGATGTCGTAAAGACGTCGCCAAATTTTGTGCCTACTGGGAATTCACACACCACGTTGAACTTTCTGAAACTTTTCGTCGCGCAAACTGGCTTTCGGTATGTGGTTAAATCGAACAAATTATCTCGTTACTTTAAACAAATCAGTTTCTAGTAAATGATATCTTCTGCTCAACCAATTTATTTGATTGAAGCAACTGAACATACTCAAATAAATAATTACTTTAAATTAAATAAATTATTTTGTTGTGTTTTTTAAATATAACCAAAGGTTTTATTTGAGCTGACAAAATTCTTGAGTTTCAACAAACAAAGTAGGTTGAACAAACTGTTTTGCTGAATCAACATAATCTTTTCTCTGAGTTTAGTTAAGCCTTTTGCAAATATATAGTAATCATTTTTCATTATTGCCTTCAAATAATAACACTAGAAATTGTTCGTGATGTTCTGGAAGAATAAACTTCCAATTTGTCTATAAATGGACAAACTACGCGCTTGTTTATGAAATTTATTAATGAAATAAAAAAATAATATAGAATGTCCAATCTTTATCACTAATTATTACCACTATCTCAGTTCTTTCTTGTTTATTTATATAAAAATAGAAAAATTTTTAAATAAAAAATATAATCTATAGACGCTCTTCTGCAGCTGCTGCTGATCATTTCCAGAAAAATTTTAAAAATCGGTTAAGAATTGTAGACTGTAGGTGATATTACACAGTAAATTTCAGCCTCAGCCCACCCCTGCCGCGGGATTGTGTAAAATGAGCTGTCAAAATATGAGCCTTGTTCACTCAGGCGTGACGAAACAGATTGTGAAAGAGGAGAGAGACCAAATATTGCTGAGACTGTATTTATGGTAAATAATTCTGATCTTAAGATTTCGCTACCACATTATAATTTGTAAACTTTCTTACTTTTTGTGGAGATAAGAAAAATTAAATCATGTGCTAAAACGGTTTTCACCATTATGAAAATATAAATCAACCTATCGATCTAGTTAAATTTGCAAAAAAAGAAAAGACTCTATCTCATTTCCAGACAAAATGGAAAATTAGTTTTTAAATCAAAAAATAAATTTGTTGAAAAAAATCTACTCTCATCGCTCCACTGCGAATGGAACCACCGAAATTCACAACATTAGAAGTTCTGTGGTTCGATTCACATTCGAGAAGCGAGAGTAGATCTTTTTTCATATAAGATTTAATTTTATAATGTAACAAATTAATTTTTTGTCTTGTCTGAAAATGACGTAAGTATTTTCTTATCGATGGTAATCTCTGATGATAATACAGAGTTCCATAAATTGCTCGTCTCTTAGTTCTTTTATTTTTTGCTTAGAACTGATTTTATTTATTTAAAAATTGAAATGTTCTGTTGAAAATTTGTCTTTTTTATTTGAATTAAACGGCTTGTATTAAATATTTTTTTGTATTAATATCAATTATTACATTTTACGTTGTTTGTTGAATATTCATCTCTTTAGCTTTAAATAAGCTATTTCAATAAAAATCAGATGAAAATTAATATATTTTATTAAAAATTCATCTCTCTTAGTTGAAAATCAACCTTGATGCTCATCAATTCTTGTTTTTAGCCGAAAAGTAATTTTTTTCGGTTGAAAATTCAAGTAATTTTTCTAAAATGCGCTTTTCTGTTCTCTAAAATTTATTTTTTTTATCGAAAGTGTGCTTGAAGATTGACTTGTCTTTAGTAAACTATTCTTCTTGTTTAAACATTCATTTATGTTAGTTAAAAACATAATTCTTTAGTTAGAAATTGGACTACTTTGTTAAGAATATTTATTTTAAGTTTAAAATAATTTTTTTAGTTAAGATCTTGACTTTTTGGCAGAAAATGTATCTTCTTGCTTGAAATTTAGCCTTTGAAAATGTTAGCATCTCGTTAAAAACTCCCTTTTCTTGGTTCAAAATAATTTATTTAACAGAAAAGTGAACTATTTCAATTTTTGTCATGAATTTTATTAAGCTCAGAATAATTAATTTCAATACAAGTTTAAGTATTTTATTGGAATCATTATTATTATTTTTTTAACTCATTTTTGAACTTAAAACATAAGTATTTTATTCAAAATTCGTCGTTTTTGTTCAAACCAACTGGGTTTTTTTTTATATTGAATATTAAAATATTTCTTGGTTAAATTAACAACTATTAAATTTCCAGTTCAAAATGCAGATTTATACTAATTTGTTAAAAAGTATTTTTTCCGTTAAAAAAGCATTACTTTGCTCTAAAATTCATCTCTTTGGCTGAAAAAAAACAGCAAATTAGTTACAAAGTAGTTCAAATTTTAACAAAAAATATACACTTTTTCAAAGAAAAAAAATTTATAAACATACAAATTTTTAACGAATTAGACTTTGCAACAACAATAATAAAAATATTATTTAACAACAAAAAAACAACATTTAAAAAAAGTTAAATATGAAATAATAAAAGAAATTAATTTTTTACTAAAATGATGAATCTTTAATCAAAAAGGTACACTTTTAAAGTAGTAGTTTGAACCAAATTGAAATAAAAATGTTCCTAGTATTTAATACTAATTTCTATAAACAAACACCTCAATATGCAAATTTCCCGTGGAAAAATATGACTATTCTTGTCATTATCATATTTTAAAATTTTCTTATATTTAATAATTTACGAAAAATCCATGAAATGTATAATATTACCCAATTTACAAATTTCGGACAACAAAAAATTGCAAAATTTCTATTTTGGAAATTATCAGTTATGAAATTTCTGATTATTTTAGATCTTTTTGTATTATTGGTGATTTTTAAAGTTTTTAGTTGAAACCATAACTATTTTTTAAAATATTAATTTGAAGCGAATATTTAGAAAAAAATTTTAAGATTTTTTAATTTTCAAAAAGGAATCAGGAAGATTGAAAAAATGTTCATTATTTTTAGAATTACATATATAAGATTTAAAAACATTTTTGAAGTTATTTAACATTCGAAAAAAAAATCAATAAAATGCTATAGAAAATATAGATTTTTGATGATTTCGAAAAAAAATGCAGAAGCTATTTATAAGAATTTTGAAGGGATTCAAGAGAATTGCATCTTTTCAGATCCCTAGAAAAATACGAAATTATTATTGTTTTCTAATTAATTTTATGAAAATACTTAAAAACATTTAAAAACATTATCGAAATTCTTAAAAAAAATATCTGAAGCAATTTTTTTCTGGTTGAAGGATTTTTTTTTTAAATCTCAGAATTAATTCAGATTATTTTAAAAAATGCTTAGCGTTTTGAAGAAATATCAAAAATAATTTAAAACTTGAAAAACACACCAAATTTGTGAAATAGAAAATCAAGAAATCAAAGTATTTAGTACAAAGAAATAGTTTTTTGTTACAATCATAATTTTTTCATGTTAAATGCATTTTTTGAAATTATTGTTTGAATTTCAAAAACAATTTACATAATAATTCTCAATTCAAAAGAAAAATTGTTCTCACAAGAGAAATAATTTCTAAGACCACTATGCACATTTAAAAAGGAAAACTTGAATTGAGAAATTCCAGAAAAAAAACATTGTTACTTCAAATTTGAAAGATAGTTTATAAAAATATATTAAGCCTTACAAAATTTCGTTGATCAAAATAATTAATTAGTGTATTTCTTATAAATAATATTAAATAAGAAACAATCTTTTAATTTTAATTGAATTGGGGAATTTTCTTTGGTCGAGAGCTTGTCGGTAGATCTTTTTTAAATTTGGCAATTTTCTGTCACGAATTTCTTTTTTCAGAAATTTCGAAATTCGTCGAAATATTTATATTTCATTAGTTTAATGATTTCCTCAATTTTTTGTTACAAATATTTTCTTTCTTTGGAATTTCACATCCCTAGAATTTTTATTTTCGGCATTTTTCAGTCTCCCTTAAAATCATTAATTAATTAATGTTAATTAATAAATTGTACAACTTGATAAAAAAACATTTTCAATGTATTATTATATATTTTAATAATTTATCTATTCTAGAAACAAAAAATATTCCGACAGTAACCGTTTGTTCAATATTATCTCTACACAAGGTAATTCTCGTGTATAAACACCATATTTTTCAAAAAAACATATTTTTACCAAATGAAGGTGACACTATTTCTTAGAGACTACTCTTATCTTTTCTTTATTTCTTATCACTTTGAACGATTCGATAACTGTAATTATTTTAATAATGGGAACGGTTGAAAAATCCCGGAAAATAAAATTCTCAACACTATAAAATTCTCGAAATCGAAATTTCCTAAAGAATAAAATTCCCCAATGATATAATTTCTTGATTAGGAGAATTATTTAAAAATAATAGTCTCGACAGAAAATTAAGTCGACAAATAACGCCGAAAAATAAAATTTCCAACACTGTGAAATTTCCCAATTGGACAATTCCGAAATAATGACGTTCCCGAATAATAAAATTTCTGAATTGGGAATGCCGGAAAAATAAAACTCCCCAACAGCTTATAATGTTGAAAATATCCTGAATGATTTTTTTAATGTGTACTGCTTGAAAAAAGTATTGTTTCAATTAAAAATCACAATATTAACAAAAATATATTCCTGAATGAAAAATATGGTTTAAAAATGTGCATAGTGTTTAAGAAAATTTAAAAAATATCTTCTCAAAAATCCAATCTTGATATAAAAAAAAAAGAATTAAAAAATAACTTCTAGCAAAACCAGTGCTAAATTAAATCCTTCAAAGTTTACTTGAAAAAAATGTTTGCTAGTAATATTTAACTATTGAATTTTGTATTATTGAATAACACAGGCCGACAAAATTTGACAAAGGTCCGGAACCAGAGACCAGACCTAGTATACCCGAAGGTTTTTGCTGCGCTGAATCCGAATCCGACCTCAGAAAAATTCCATCACCCTCAGTTTTCGAGATATTATAACCTAAAAGTGCAAAAAACACCGTTTTTTGCTATATTTGAGGTTACATAGCATCTTGAATAAATTTTTTTCTCAAAAACGGGCGAAAGCATCACAAAGGAGCACCCTTTCCCTCTGAAATCCATTTTTCAGATTCAAGATAGCTTTTTTTTTCATCGATATATCATTGATTGA
>NC_046657.1:149063072-149082910 GCF_010883055.1 Belonocnema kinseyi
TGGAATTTTTCTGAGGTCAGATTCGGATTCAGCGCAGCAAAAACCTTCGGGTATAGTAGGTCTGGTCTCTGGTTCTGAGAATTGTTGGCCTGTGTAATCTATGTGAAGCAACATTTTTTCAATTGTTTATATTCGGGAAATTGCTAATCGGATTGTTTCTGATTCGACCATTTTCTGTCGAAAATTTTCTTAATTGGGAATTTTACAATTTGCAAGTGTTATTTTTTTACAATTTTCTAATTTTAGAATTTTATGATTCAAGAGTTTTCCTACGCGGAAGTTGTAAAGTTCCAAGAATATTATTTTCCAGAATTTTTCATTTGTGGAAATTTTGGTCTAGAAAGTTTTGTACAATTTTTCCAATATTTTGGGAAATCATTTTTATATTTTGAATATTTTTAAATTTTCTTTTCAAGTTATTTTAAAAATAAAAGATTATTTTAAATTTTCTAAGGAATTGTTAGAATTTTTTTTTATCTTTGGAATCATTTCAAAAATTATAGAAAGTTTTCTTTCGAAAATTCTTGCAAATTTCATATTTTGTTTACAATTATTTTAAATCTTCTAAAAAATAAAATTAATTATGAATCGTTATAAAACTTCTAAACCTTCTGCTAATCTTTTTTAATAATTCAACTTTCATACAGAATGTTCAAATCCTAAAGTATTTATGAAATTACCTTAAAATCTTGAGGATTCTTTTTCGACAGGTTTTGAAATTTTAAAAATTAAACATTTATTTTTTTAAACGAAACCAAAGTCATTTCAAATTTTAATGGAAATCTTACTGTCTTTACAGAAAATATTTTCTTTTTACCATTATTTCCTTCCGTCCATTATTTCACTTTTAAAATCTTTCAGAAAGTTTAAAAAAGTTAAAAAATTAGACTGAGTTGTAAAAATGTTAGAAAGGTAATAATAACTTTATATTTAAAAATAATTTACAATTACAAAATTCTTGTTTATAATCAATGTTGCTAAATATTTGGAAAGAAATTTTATCTAGAACTGGAATAACTTTTTTATCAATCTTAATTTACAAAATGTATGGTTCAGAGAATTTATAATCTTTATGAATAGATCAACAAATTAAACAAATTCACGGAAATTCAGATTCACGCGATGTCACAAGCAATCAGAAATCTGTTTTTTGGTCCAATGTTATCAATGCCAAGACCTCAATTTTTTATTTTACTTTAGATTCATGGAATGTAAGCTAAAATAATCTACAAGATGTTACGCATGACAATACATTTTTTGTTGTTGAAATAAGACAATTATGACTAAAAAAAAGTTTTATTGAGCCTTTCAAAACAATTCTTAAACTTAAAATTTGCAAATATTGCATAGTTTGTTGAAAAAAATTTCTAGAAGAAATTAAAAAAGTATATATCGCAATTTAAACTCAAAAAATAATTTTAGAAACATTTTCGTTTGATGACAATTTTTTTGATTTCTGTATTTTTAATAAATAAATAATATTTATGGAAGGAAACTTTAATTGTTTAAATTTATGAATTTTTCATTTCAGGAGTTTTATTATATAAAAATTTTATTATTCGGGAATTTACTATTAAAATATTTTGACAGAGCTGAAAAAAAGTGCTTGATAAAAATAAGAATGTCGAATAAATATTTATTGTTTAGATTGTTTAGTTTTTTTAACGTGAGATAAATTTAATTTTCTAAAAAGTCTTGAGAGAATGTAGAAACATTTTTGAAGATGGCAAATAAATCGAAGAAAAATTTTCACATAAAAATTACTCTTTAACGAAAAATTTGCACTTCATACCCAAAAAAGACGTAATTAAAAAAAGAACATTTGAAATAGTTCAAGAGTCGAATTTTTAAAGAAGTAATTACATTATTAATGAAACGCATGAAATTACAACTAAAGCGATTATCCTTTAAAAAAGAAGAATATTTTTCTTCCAGCAAAGACAAATTTTTAACCAAAAAAATCAAAATAAATTTATTTTTTTATATACAAAAAAAAAAGATTTCAATTGAAATAACATTTTTTTTATTCTTTCAAAAAAAAAGAATTTTTAACGAACTAGTTAAAGCTTCAACCAGAACAGATTCATTTTTAATCAAACAGTTACATCTTCAACCCATAAAGATTAAAATTTCACCGAAAGAGATGAATTTTCAAATATGTTTTTAACTGACTTAAAATATGATTCAAATGTTAATTTTGTTGGTTTACTGGTTTATCTGGTATTTTAAGAATTTTTAAACTGTTTTTCAAATATTCTTAAAAAGTTTGTTTTTCAAACTGACAAATGATTTTCAATTTTCAAAAGCATTTTGAGAAAAGTTTGTTTTCTGGAAACCTTACAAATTTGGGACGAAAGAAAAATCGCGAAAAATAAAACGGCTGAAATATAAAATACACAAACTGAAAAATTGCCGGAAAAGTAATAATATTTCTGAATATAAGAATGTACAAAAAAAAAAATTTTCAACAATTTACAACATTAGCAAATTTGTAAATTTCCGTATAACAAAATCCAGGACAAAAAATTGCTGAATTATAAAATATTCGATATTTTTAAATTAAATTTGTTGAGCTCCTGCAAATAAAACATTTCCATGTCTGATGAAACTTTTTTTTTAAATGAACGAGAAAGTTTTTTTAAAAATATTTTTCTTGCAATAAAAATCTTGTTTTTCTTTTGTTATTTGTGTATAAATTGCATCTTTCTTGAATAAAAATGCAACTTCATAATTAAAATTCAACAATTCTGTTAAAAAATCATACATGTAGGTTAAAAATTCAACTAAGATTTCGTAAAAAATGTACTTTACCTTTAAAACTCACATTTTGATATTGCAAAGTGAAAAATAAAATCTTTTTTATTTTAAAGGTATATATTTTGTGTCGAAAATTTGTGGAAGTTTGAAATGAATTTAGAAATATTTTACGAAGTTTCAGAAATATTTTAAATTTTTCAAAAAAGTTTTAATCACTCCAAAACTTCTAAAATTCCAAAATTTCTTTCAAACTGTCTCGAATATTTTTTTTAAATTGCCTTAAAATCTTCCTCACTTTTTTCGAAAATTTTAAAAATCTACACTTTAAAAAATTCTTTTAAAAATCTTTACAAATTTTGAATTATTCTTGGAATTTTGTTCTACACACTTTTTGACTTTAGGTAACCTGAGCTAAGACACAATACCTATAGGGTTTTGAGGTCGCTCGATCCGAAAGCGTGGTCAGTTTGACTTCATCAGGTCATGCTCGAAGTAAATGAAGGTCAAAATGAAGAAAACCATTGGACCGGAGAAACCCATTGAAGCAGAGAAAACATCAACTCTCAGACTTTTTGAGGCCACTGAAACCGAATCTGGCGTCAGTCTGACCGTAACAGGTCAGGAAAACAGTAGTAGTAGTGGTTCACACCGAGTTTATGTTTTTAAATTTTGGCCTTCACTTGACCTGGAATCTGACCTGATCGGGTCAATCAGACCCCGGATTCGGATTCAGCGACCCCAAAAACTTCTGAGAGTTGAGGTTTTCTTCGATCTAAAGGTTTTCTTCATTTGACCTTCACCTTACCTTTACCATGACCTTAAGGAGTTACGGAATAAGGTAATTAAGTAGGATCCACCTAAATGTTTTAAATACATTTTTTTAACTTTTTCATGTCTCGAAATTGAAAATAAATACTTAAAGAAAAAGTAACTTACGCAACTTTGGTTGCTGAGTTGACGGTCCTGGTTGGTGGGTTGATGATTCTTCTTGGCGGAATGATGATGATCCTGATCGATGGAATGATGATGATCCTGAGTTTTGGAGTGGTGAATCTGGTAGCTGGTATGATAATCCTCTGTGAAGGAATGGTGATCTTGGTTGGCAGATTGATGATTCTGATTGTTGTGATGGTGATCCTGTTTGGTGGGTTGGTGATCCTGTATGGTGGGTTGGTGATCCTGGCTGAATCGAAGGACCTTCACGCGAGGATAAGCACGAGAACAAACCGCGTACACAAGGTAAATTCCTGACTTGTGAGCTGAATTCTGTACACAGTAAAAAAAAGTGTTCACAATGAAACCGAAATCAATACCACTTTTATATCCAACAAAACTGATTCTGAAATCAAAAGCATTTTGATAAGCCGGAGTGATTGATCGACTTTCGAGATCATAATGATCTGATTCAGGATCATGTACGAATTCAAACGAAGATGGCGGACGTTCTTAGATTACTCAAGCTCAACTCATTTTTATGGTTTCTTATCGTGCAGCGTACTTGAAAAGTTAAAAAAAATAACGTTAAAATCTTTACTAAATTTTTTGGTTGAAAATTAATGTCTTTTCAGTTGGGAATTCCACTATTTGGTTAAAAGTGCATCTATTTTGTACAAAATTAATATTTGTGGTTGCAAATTCATCTTTTTGGTTGAAAACTCGTCTTTCCTTTCTAGAAATTATTATTCCTAATCGATTCGATTTTTTGTTTATAAGTAACCTTTTTTAGTTGAAAATCTAACTTTTTAGTTAAAAATTCAATATTTTGGTTAAAAATTAGTTTTTTCGCTAAAACATTCATCATTTTCGTTAAAAATTTATTTATGAGACTGGAAATTTACTTATTTTGTTAAAAATTCGCCTTTCTGATAGAAAATCAATTTTGTCGATAAGAAATTAATTTTTGTGGTAAGAAATTTGAACTATTTGGTTAAACATTTAACTTTCGTTGAAAAAAAATCTTTTTGGTTGAAAATTTATATATTATGTTAAATATTCAACTTTTTGCAAGAAATTCAGTATCTTCGATTGTGATTTCACATTTTTTGTTATATGTTGAACTACTTGGTTAAAAATTCAAATTCCAAACGTAAAGAGTTATAATTTCAATCGAAAATGAGTTCTTTTAATTGCAAAACTTATCTTTCTGGTTAGAAATTCCTACATTTTGTTCGGGATTTGTCTTTTCTGGTCAAAAAGATTATCTTTCTGGTTAGAAGTTCAACAATTTAGATAAAAATGGGCGGGTTTATACGAGGTTGGTCTTTTTTATCTACGCAAACTAAATTGTTAACAGTTAAAATGATTGAATCATGAATAATTCCAAGACTTTAGAGAACTCGAGGAATTTAGGGAATTCAAGAGATTCAGAGCATACGAGGCATTTATCAAATTTGAAGCATTCTGTGAATTCAAGGAATACAGCGAATCCAAGGAATCTAGCGAATTAAAGGAATTTAGAGTTCAAGATATTCAGCGAATTCCAGGAATTCAAGGAATTCCGAGAATTCAAGAAATTCAGAGCATTCAAGTCCAGAGAATTTAAGGACTCCAGAGAATTTTAGGAATTGAGAGAATTTAAGAGATTCATAGAATACTAGGCCTTTGACAAATTCAAGGTATATCGTGAATACGAGAAATGTAGCGAATTTGGAGAATTCAAGAAATTAAATGAATTCAGAGAATTCAAGAGATTCAATGAATTCAGAGAATTCAAGGAATTGAGAGCATTCAAGGGGTACGGAGAATTGAAGGCATTTAGCAATTTCGAAGCATTCCGTGAGTTCAAGGAATTTAGCGAATTTAAGGATTCCAGAAAATTAAAGCAATTTAGAGTTCAAGACATTCAGAGAATTCAAGGAATTAAGATAATTCTAGGAATACAGGAAATGCCAGGAGTTTAGGGAATGCTAAGAATTTAATAAAACCATAGAATTAAAGGAATTCGTGGAATTAAGGGAATACCGTGAATTCAAGTACTTTAGAAAACTCCAGGAATCCAGGGAACGCTCAGTCAGTTTAAGGAATTCAGCAAATTTGAGTCATTTGAAAAATTTGAGGCATTCCGTGCATTGAGGTATTTCAGAGAACCTTGGAAATTCACGGAATTAAAAGAATATAGAGAATTTAAGGAATTCATAGACTTCAATGAATTCAGAGTCTTCAAGTGATTCAGAGAATTCGAGGAATTGACAGAATTCAAAGAGTTAATAGAATTAAAGAAATAGTGAGAATTTCAGTTATTTAGAAAATTCGAGTTTTTCAAAAAATTTAACCCTTTCCGTCAATTTAAGCAATGCTAAAAATTCAAAGAATTTAGTAAATTTAAGGGCTTCAGAGAATTCAAGAAATTCAATGACATCAAGGAAACAAAAGTGCAAAACGTGCATCTATTCTGTACAAATTAATATTTGTAGTTGCAAATTCATCTTTTTGGCAAGAAGATCAATATCTTTGATTATGATTTCACATTTTTTGCTATAAGTTAAACTAATAGCTTAAAAATTCAGTTTTTTCAGGTAAAGATTTATAATTTGTATCGAAGATGAGTCTTTTTGTAAGCAACATTTATCTTTCTGGTTGGAAATTACTACATTTTATTGAGGATTCTTCGTTTTTCGTAAAAACTTTTATATTTTCGGTTAGAGGTTCAACTATTTGGATAAAAATGATAAAAATGGATCTTCTTGTAGAAAAAAGGGATTGGGAGAACTTTGCGCGTAGAAATTATGCACGTGCACTTGCATGGACAGTCGGGCAACTGTGCACGTGCCATCTGTGCACGAGCACAGTAGGTCAAGAGACCTAAGGAACGGTCTACACGTGGGTGGTCGTTTCTATTTACGTAAACTAAATTTTTAACAGTTAAAATTATTAAATCATGAATAATTTAAAGACTTTAGAGAACTCGAGGAATTCAGGAAATTCAAGGGATTCAGAGAATTCGAGGCATTTATCAAATTCGAAGCATTCAGTGAATTTAAGGAATATAGCGACTTCAAGGATTTTAGAGAATTAAAGGAATTTAGAGTTCAAAACATTCAGAGAATACGACGAATTTCGAAAATTCTAGAAATTTAGGAAATTCCAGGAGTTCAGGGAATGCTAAGAATTTAATAAAATCATAGAATCAAAGGAGTTCAGAAAATTAAAGGAATACCGTGAATTCAAGTACTTCAATAAACTCCAGGAATACGAAGAATTAAGAGAATTCAAGGAATTCAGAGGCTTTCTAGAATTCAGAGACTTTCAGGAACTCAGAAAATTCAAAGAATTCAGAACATTTGAGTCATTCAGAAAATTAGAGGCATTCCGTGAATTCAAGTACTTCAGAGAACTCAAGAAATTCAGGGAATTAAAAGAACGTAATGAAAACAAGGAATTCAGAGACTTCAAGAGCGTCAGAGAATCCTAAAAATTGGGAAAATTGAAGGGATTCAGCAAATTCGAGGAATTCAATGATTCACAAAATTCGAGCCAATCAGAAAATTAAGCACTTTCCGTAAATTAAAGGAATTTAGCGAATTCAAGGAATGCTAAAAATTCAAAGAATTTAGTTTATTTTACGATTCAGAGAATTCAAGGAATTCAATGATTTCAAGGAATTAAATGACTTCAAGAAATTCCAAACAATTAAGAAATTTATCAAATTTAAGGAATTCAGAGTTTAAGAAATTTCGTGAATTCAAGGAATTGAGGGAATGCCAGAAATTCAAGAAAATTAGAGTATTAGATGAATTCGGAGAATATAGGAAATTTAGGAAATGTCAAAAAATTGAATTGAATGAAATTCGGGGAATTTGTGGAATTCCGTGAATCAAAGCCTCTCAGAGAACTTAAGGAGTTCAGATAATATAAAGAATTCGAGAATTAAAGGAATTAAGACTTTCAAGAGTTTCGAAACTTCCAGGAATTTTTCTCAAGCAATTGAGAAAAGTCAACAGTGACCTCTGTCGTACAAACATCAAATAACCACTGATATTAGGCCTCTAAAATAATATTTTATCTAATTAACCAGTCTAACCAAAACTCTGTTTTTATAACTGTGTTTTGAAAACTTGAATTTAACTACTGGCCTTAAAATAATAACACCTATGAAAAATAATTTTGATCGAAATTAAGGAAATGCAAGTTCTAAAATGTTTATTGTTGGTGCTGCGGTCGCGCAATTGGTAGCGCCCCTCACATGTAGTGAGGAGGTTATTGGTTCAAACCCAGCCCGCAGTGAATTTTTTAGAACTTATTTTTCTCGCGTTTTCAATTAACTTCGCATAATAAAAATTGATTATGATATAGCAGTTCTTCTACTTATCAACTGTACAATACAGAGACCTCTGTCACACAAACATCAAATAACCACTGGTATTAGGCCTTTAAAATAATATTCATCTTTTTTAGTTAAAAATTCATGTTCTTGGTTGAAAACACACCTATTTGGTTCGAATTATTTTTTTTATTAAATATTCATCATTATTTTGATCTTGAAAAATGAAACTGAAATCTTTTTTAACGGAAAATTCAACAACGTGTTTTGGAAATTTATCTGTTTGATTAACAAATTTGTTAGTTTTGAGTACAAACTTGACTATTTGGTAGAGAATTTAACTATTTTTTAGAAAGATCCTTTTTTGTTGAAGAAATTCGTCTTTTCGGATCGAAAATTCAATTTCTGTGGTAAAAATTTGGTTTGTTTCAAATTCAAATTTTTATCTTGGAAATTCCACTTGAATCTTTTTTGAACGAAAATTCAACTCTTATTTTGAAAATTGGGTTTCATATTTAAAAATGTCTCTGTTTTAGTATAAATTTTATCTTTTATAAAAATGTCTCTTTTTGTGTAAAAATTCTGCTACTTTGCTTGAGTATCAAGCTCGTTTGATTGCAGCATTTGGTTAAATCTTTTTATTAAGAAATTATTTTTTTGCGAAGATTTACATTTTTACATGAAATTTTAAATATTAGGTTAAAAAATCAACTGTTTAGTGTAAAGCTTTCCCTTGTTTAACATTATTTTTTTAAGGCACAAGCTACGAAAAAAGTTAAGAGGCACAATTTGTTCAGTCAAAAAAGGTCAGCAAATTTGTTATTAATCGAATTTTACAATACTCACCAACAGAATTGAAAATAAAAACCAGGATGGCCACCAGAATATGAAGCAGCCTCATTTTTTCAAAATATAGGAGAACAGGACTGACGCGTCCGTTCTGAAAAAACAAACTAATGAATAATCTGATTTCTGGTGTATGTATACCATTCTGATATTTGAATTTCTTCTTTTCGGGTACAAATCGTAAGCTTTCATTTCGTCGTATGTACATAGTGCAGACCTTGTCACACAAAAGATTAATGACACTCATAAGAGAAGATTGGAATTGTAAAATCAACTTTTATACATTTTCAACCATGAAAAAGATTAAATTATGAGAAAACTTATTTTGGAGAACTCAAAAGAAATGTAAAGGCTTTTGAGGTTCCCAGGAAAAATTAGAATATTTTTTAATTTTGTTTACATAATTTCAGGAGAATATTTGGAAAGATTTCTAACATTTTAAAAGAAGCATCTGAAATGTTTTAAAACAATTATCTCAATTTCGCAGAATTAAAAAAAAATTACGAAAATGAGATGGTCGAAAATCATGAGCAAAATAGCATAAGTAGTGGGAAAATCGCAATTAGTGTGCCCGCCGTACGGTCGATGACGTTTCAAGGTTGGTGTTCACTACGGGAGAGTGAAAAGTCAAACGATGGAAAATTACAAAAAAATTTCCCTATTGCTTTGAAAATGATCGCAAATTTTTATAATGTACAGTTTTTGTTAGTAAATAATAATAAGACGATATTTTTGCAAGAATAAGCTGTTGAAATTATTATATATACATACCCTTTATGGGGGGCGGGGGTTGATGCTTGGGTGGAAATATGTCAATAGTATTTCCGTTTTTTCAGCGAATAGATATTAAAGAGTTCAGGAAATAATTTTTTAAATTATTAGGGGTAAATACATTTCATTGCATATATCAGCATACAAAATCTTCTTTCCCGCTCCCATTTAGATCTAAAAAATTCTTTCCTGAATTCCTTACTAGCTATTTGCTGTAAAAACGGAATACTATTGACAAATTTCTCCCCATGCATTGAAAACCTCCTCCATGGAGGGAGGGGGGTATGTATGTAAAATGATTCCATCAGATTATTCCTACGAAAATATCGTTGTGCCGTTCAACATATTCAACTTTTGAAAAAATGTGTGCATAGGGCGTTTAAGATGTTCGCACAAGAAAATACTTGTGCAGTATGCTGGAAACAGCTCACGCACGAGACGGCCGTGTACGCACACAGAGTACCAACCTATCATGTGCGATCTGTCGCGCTGCTGCGGTGCGGGCTGACTACGTACCGTTCACATATCGGACCGCCAGTCAAGACGCAAAATTTTTCTGACATAAAAAGGGTTATCAGTAATTACAGTCACAGATAAATCACGTACGGTGGGGCGAAGATATAGGCCGAATAACTTCCTGGACGAGGGACAGAAATTAAAAACCCGAGGGCCTCGAAAATATCCTTCGATAAACGATGGTCTAACCTAAAGAGACCAGCCTCGCTAATATCAAAGGATATTTAATATACTGTCTGAAGGATCCATGTCGACGAAACACGGAAATGACAAAAAGATAGCAAGGAAAAATTTTAAGAAGCGAAAGGCTAATTTTTAAAACAGGCTATTGGCTAGTGGGTACGAATATTGTGTGTGATATTCCTTAATTATTTACGATACTCAGAACAGTGAATTTCTTCATCAAAGTACGGTAATTGTACGGTAAATTTAAAGATCCTTGTACGGTAATGCAGTACGACCAATATGATAACACTGCTTCTCTCTCAACTCTTGGCTGGCAGAGGGAAAAGGACGTCTCGACGGCGGTGAGAGAGGTAGCGAGCCCGCCGATTGGCTGAGAAACGGCTACGACGACGCAGTCGAGTGGTGGGGACAGCTACCCAAGCCCCCTACTAGAGCCGTCGTGCGGCGGCTGCCATATTTAGCATAAAATTAACTTAGTTGCTAATATTTTTAATTTCTAATTAAAAATATAAATTATTGTCTAAAATAGCTGATGATTGACACTGCCAAAAGAAGATGTAATTATGTTTAATTTCCTATAAACGAAATGCGGCTATGCCTACTGGAATGACTAATTGGGTTATTTGATTCATAACAATCGATAATGCATAAATTTAATAATAAAAAGGACAAAAATCACAACCCATATAGTCGTTCAGCTTAGTTTCTGAAAGAAAAACATTGATATCCTAATTATAACCTAATTGTACACTTGCAAAAATATCCTAATGAATTGTCAGCCTAATTACTACTTGTCCTGAGATTTGTCGATATATCACAGTAAAAATAAATACTTAAAGTTATATTCGACTTAATTTCAGATTTGACTTGAATTAAAAAAGTACCTGAATTTAGGTGTGCAAACTATCTTGAATAAAGCACTCACTTTTTTAAAATGAGAAATCAGCATTTTTCTACTGGAATAAAGTAAAGTATTCTCCTAAATTTCAATATTCAGTTCTGAAAGTAAGCTGGAGGCAAATAACATAACCTGCAATGCATTCGTCACTTAAAATAAAGGAATATACCTTTCCTGAATTTCAGGTTCGTACTACCTTGCAAGACGTTACAGAACGCTGGTGCTACCATACAGCTCGTGGCCATTTATTCTAGTCGCATCCTACTCCAATACTCCATGTCGCGTTGGTCAGTATCGGCTATAATACTATGTTTCTATCATTCGAGGAGTTTTCGTTTCAAAGATTTAAAAAAGTGCTGCAGCAAAATCAGTTCCAGTTATCAGCCAATATTTGGATTATTAAACCCATCAAAATAATTAAATTATTACAAAACTTTTTACTTCGCAATGTCAGCGCCCTTTCAATACATTACGGAACGCAATTTTATGAAGATTTTGGGTCCCACCTGCCCCCAATGTCCTGCTTTTTTTTCCATTTGTCCTACTTTTCCTGTATTTTCTTACAAGTTTCAAGCCAACTTGTATATTTTCTAAAGCGAATAACTATTATATAAAAACAGCTGAGGTGTATAGGTGAGGCGTGAGAAATTCCTAGTTTTTAGATAGAATATTACTCTTAATTTCAGTTATGATAGTGTATTAACTTAAGGTTACACTAACTTGCCGTATAAATACATTCTTAATTGAAGAGCGAGGACACCTGAATTTCAGGGCATGCCTCCCTGCGTTTCAAATAGTCCCAACCTGAATTTCCGGAATCTAATTCCCTTAATTTAATATTCAGATGTAATTCATAATTTCAGATTGCCTGTACTTCTTTTTGTGACACCTTAAAATAAGCCAAATTTTCGACTTAAATTAAGTACTTTTTTTCCTATGATAGTTATAGTTGGTAAACCTATATGCACACATATATCGACATAAAATTAATTATTTAGGTTATCAGGTGAGGGGTTATTGTTAATGGACTTATTAACCATTGGTAACTCTTATCCTTGCTATCTTCTCAAAGGTTGATTTGACCAAAAATGAGAACTCTTTTCGTTGCTCATTCATATCACAGTATCTCTATTCAGATCCTTATAGTTAATTTTTTTTTTATAAAGTTCCTTCTTTCATGCCTATCGTCCGGCGACTGGTTGAGATCATGTACAGCGTGGGATAGTGTCTTGAAGCGAGAGGCCCGTAGGATGGAAAGAGACGGAGGTTTATTGGACAGAATCTACGAGTGATAAAAAAAATCGTTTTGTGGTAAGTAAAAATGCTAAAGTCTGGCGCATCTGAAATAATTAAAATCCGCTGGCATTCGTTAGTAGACAGTTTTTGCATGGGATTGAATGAAACTAGACGTAAAAATATTGATTTTTCACGAAATAGCGGACTTTTGAAGTTAAAAATCAATTTTTCGCTAAAAAGAGCGCTCCTGCTTTGACCATAAGAAAAATAAAAAAGTCATTTAATGAAAATTTTTGATAATACTTTTGAAACTTAATTATTATAAAAAACGTAATAAAAAATCGATGTTTTAAAACGTAAAAAGAATGGGACCACTACACAAATTAACACAAACACAGCAACTATATATTCGACGTATGCACGGCTCTGTGCTCACGCTCGAAGGCCCTTCACTTTAAATGGTATATCTCCGTAAATAATGCTTTGATATTTGAGAAATTTTCGAATACTTTTAAAATTGTATACCTTTAGAAAATGTATTAAAAAAATCGATGTTTCAAAACCCGAAAAGGTAGATGCTCCCTTAAAGGTGTGCGAACAAGAAAATGCATGTGCAGTGTGCTGCAACGGCTCACACAAGAGCCGTCCGTGAACACAAACAGAGCGCCAAACAATCGCATTTGTGAGCCGTTTCCAGCAAACTGCACACGTATTTTCTTGTGCGAACAGCTAAAATGAGGGATTAGCCGGTTCACAGAAAAAAATTCTTACCTCTATGATGGCCTTGTTTTTATTTTTACCTTAAATTCAACTGATGTCTAAAATTTTATAATGATTATGTCTTAAAAAGAGCCATTAAGGGACTTTAATTTAAAACAAAGCACAATTATGGCTAACCCTTAGTCTTTTGTATTCAAAACAAGCCCGAATTGGTTTCCGACCTGAGGCAGCAAGATTTGGGCTCTAAATAAGAAAGCAATCAGGCTTGCTTTAGCCCTCAAGGTCTAGCTTTTAAACCTCTGAACAGCTAATAGCTAACTTCAAAAATTTGTGAAGTCACAACAGCTGAGCGAGCTGAGCCAGACGCGTCGTATAGTCATCGTAACTATCTGTTTCTTAATTGTTTGAGTAGATACTCTGTTTTTCCGAGAGAATAACTAGAGCATGGAATAACCGACAAACGCGCACCTTTCCATATTTGGGCGGAGATACTGTCAAAGAAAGAGTGGTGTGGACAAAAGTGTCAAATATTGGAGCAGGGAATCAATTTTTTATGACTTTCAGGGAGCGTGCGTGTCGTGTTTCTAAGAAAGACTTCCATAGTTGCGCACAATGGACGCAATTAAAAGATTTGAACAAATAATAATATATTCAATGATTAGAATATACGCGGTCTGTTGAAAGAATACGCTGACTGTTTGAATTTCGCGACTCGAGTTGGTTTCAGGAGAATCCGCTTGTTGTCGCTAATTTCGTACAGATCGGCTGTTTAAAACGCGGTATTCCAGTCACAGATATCTTCATTTGTTGATAAGGTACACGGTTTTTAGTAAAGGGTGTTTTTTTTTGTTTGTCGGATTGTAAAATGGACAGCCCGAAAGAGCAACAAATTTCTGTGAAATTTTGTGTGAAACTCGGGAAATCTGCAACTGAAACATTTGCCATGCTCAACACGGCCGACGGTGATGTTGCCATTAAGCGTACTGCATGTTTCAAGTGGCATAAACGTTTCCAGGGTGGCCATCAGTCGATTGACGATGATGAGCGTCCTAGGCGTCCTCCAACGTCAACTGACGACCCACACGTTGACTAAATCAACACCCTGGTGCGCGAAAATCGACTTATGACTATTAGGGAGCTTGCTGAAGAGTGTCTTTGGCCAAACAATCGATTACTGTTCTTCCCCACCCCCCCATACTCACCTTACCTTGCTCCTTGTGAGTTTTTCTTCTTCCCAAAACTAAAAAAACCCCTCAAAGGAAGAAGATTTGAGACGATTTCGGAGCTTAAGGCAAATGCGACGAAGGAGCTGAAAGCCATCACAAAAGAAGCGTACCAGGACTGTTTCAACAAGTGGAAACACCGTTGGGATAAGTGCGTGCGTTGGGGAGGAGAGTATTTTGAGGGAGACCTAGACGTGTAACTTCCAAATAATATACATTTTTTTTAAGACCTCAATCCACGTATTTTTTGAACAGACTTTGTATCAATGAACAGTTTCCTTTATTTCAAAATATTTTCTGGGCGTAATTTGACTTATATAACAGGCTTCACTTAGGTTATATTCAGCACTTCTTCTTTTACATTTATAAAGTGACTTGATGTAAACCCACAGCCTGGCTACATACTACTTTTAAGATTATGCAGCAGCTTGATATTAGCCTACCGTCTCGTTAACAAATTGTTTCTAAACCATGCAGTAGCTTGATGTTAGCCCATGTGATCTAACCTGTAGTACTATAAGTAGGCAGTTTTAAAGGTTTCAAGCTATGCTAGTTTTCAACCGAGCTGGTCTTCTTTATATTACACCTTGAAACAAGCTCACTTTTGGTTTCGAATCAAGAGTTTTTCTATGATAACGGAGCGTAAGATGAAAAGAAGACATTGAAGCGTGGAAAGATAGGGACGATCTAAAAAAAAAAAAATGGGTAAATCACTCGGTGCCCTTCGAAAAAATTTTTCGAGATGCTGAAAATGTAAAAAAAACTATCAGGGTTGAGTGATAAATTTATTTATATGATTGACTATACATAATGTACACAAGATATATTTCTTATGCATAATTGACACAAAATATATGATTATACATAATTCACCTAAAAAATACGATTAAAAATAATTGATATAAGTTATATGACTATACATAATTTACGCAATGTACATAATTACACAAAATTGATATACGGAACCCTACTTGAATTATGCAACGGATCAAAAGCCTTCTCTAGAATCCCCGCCAAGAAATAAATTTTCTACTATAAAATATGGAATTTTAACAAAATCCTTGCATTTCAAACAAAATAAATTAATTTAGAACAACATAAATGAATTTTAATATAAAAGTTTAATTTTCAATCTGATCAGATAAATTTCCAACGACCACAGAAAAATTTTCTCTACAAACATTAAATTTCAAACCAGATTAATTTTCAACGACATAGAAATCTTCAGCAGCAAAAAAGGTGTCTAACAAACTGATTCAACCAAATATTTTTAACAAAGTTGTTGAATTCTTTACCAAATAATTGCATTTTTGTCCAAAATGATTAGATTTCTCTTAACAGAGATGAATTTTTTATTTTAAAAAACTTTTTTTTAAATACCAGAATTATTATTTCTAAAAAAGATTCCAATTGACTTTTCAAGATCAAAACATGAATTTTTTAACAAAAAATAAGTTTCTGTGTAAAAATTGAACTTTCTATCCAAAAAGACGAATGTTTCCAATAAAGACGGTGAATTTGGAAAAACTACTTAAATTCTCTACCAAATAGTTACATCTTTGTTCGAAACAGATGAAATATCTTCCAAAATAGTTAAATTAACAGAAAAAGAAAGATTAAAAAATAGTTCAGTTTTAATCCAGAGAAAATTGCTGTTTACTTTTCAACACCTAAATCATGATTGTTAACAATAAGGTAATTTTCTTCTAAATAGTGGAATTTAAAAAAAAGTATGACTTTTGAACAAAATGGTTAAATTTTCAACCAGAAACAGAATTTGTGTCCAACAAAAATGAAAATTCTATTAAAACAGGTTGATTTATAAATCAATAAAGCACATTTTTAAAACAAAAAAATGTTGAATTTGCACCTAAAAAAATTGGTCAAAAAGACAAGTTTGCATTAAAAAATAGTTTCTATTCAGAAAAGTTTTCATTTGACTCATCAGCAACAAAATGCTAAGGTAATCCGAAAAAATTTTTCAACCAATTTTTAATCAATTTTTTAAACCGATTTTTAACCCAAAAGACGAGTTTTAACAAAACAGTTGAATTCGCAAACTAAAAGGATATCCTTTAAAGAAAACTGTTCAATTTTAAATGTTTCGGCCACCCCCCACTACTTGAGCTTTTACGTAATTTAAGTGTGGTCTCTAAAATATATGACTCAACATAAGGCACGAAAAATACAGTCAAGCATCTTAATGAGTGCGCTAGTGCGGTAGTGGAGGTACCGTTTGATCACGGATTACTGAATTCGCTCTTATTAAGAACCCTCTTATTGAAAAGCCCGACGTAAATGGCTATACCTAATTTACATAAGATATGTTTGCCTATGCGACTTGATTAACATGTCCCAAAAAATAAAATTGATATTCTGCTCTTAGCTAGTCGCGTTCAAAATGGTGCAATGTTGCAGCATAAATGTTTGAAGTACCTTTTATTGATATGTAAATTGCGTTAGACATTTGTTGTTCAGATAATGTCTTCCCATAGATAACAAAAGGTTTGAAATCTCTAGCTATACACCAAGGCTCAAGTGGCACAAAAGCTATATCTGGAGTGTGAGTTTCAGGATCATGATTGTCATATACATAGTAACGAGAAAACTTTACTACTGTCTCATATCCTTTTAAATCTTGCGTTAATAAAAAAGCGTGATATTCTGTATAATGTTGCTTCTCATTTGGATTTATCCATGCGGGTAGAAAGGAACGTTTAAATGGATTCATCGGCGTTAGACTGCCTCTAAACATAGAGAAATCTTTCATGTCCACATGAACTGTGAAGTCTTTCAATTCAAGAAGTTCTTGAAATACTTGTACAGCATAATCAGGATGACCAGGATTCACATCTATATGGAAAATAATTAAAATGTGTGAAATTTACATAAGCTATCCAATATAAATACAGTCGAATCTGGATTTAGTGATTCAGGATTTAGTGTTTTCGAAAATTGACGCCGTACAGTGGCCTGAATCTGAAATTCACTATTCTAAATCACCTAGTTCCTACCACTCTTAACAGCTTTTCAAATTTTTATAAGAAGTGATCAGCAATGGCTGCATAAGAGCGTACACGGATTAAATCTTTCAAGGTTTATTATCATCTAGTAGAGCATGCATTAATTTTGAGAGACATTTTTGTAAAATTTCGGGAGTTATTTGAAAAAAATGGTTGCCGGTTGATTATTTAAAAAATTGTCCATCGCTAGTCACTACTTTGTCCCATACCCATGTGGAAATAATTCATGGCGCTGTACTGTTTCAGCCTAGACCGCCACGAGTTGTGCTCTACTGGTGCTCTCTCGAGAAACTATGCTGGGGCGGTGCACAAATGTAACGCTCCAATCGACTAGCCGCTATATACACCAGCGGTACAGTCGCGTTCTAGTGAATCTAGCAAAATTTGGTACATCTAGATGCGACCTAGATTGCAAATTTAAAAGTTATTTCTATAATTAAATCATTCCTGACTTAAAAACACTATGAGCTACATTTAGAATATTTAAAAAATTCCAGATTACTGTAAGAAAAATGAAATATAGCTCATATGTGCTATTTTGGCAAAAAGTTTCTAAATATTATTGATAAAAAAGAACACGTTTTGGAATCAGGAGCTAAACTCAAAATTGAATTCTTATTTGACCCCATAAATACCAGAATTACATATTTTTTAAATGCGGTGGCGCAATTGGTAGTGCCCCTCACATGTAATGAGGAGGTTGTTGGTTCACACCCAGCCCGCAGTGAATTTTTTAGAACTTTTTTTTCTCGCGTTTTCAATTAATTTCGCGTAATAAAAATTGATTATAATATAGTAAATCTTCTACTTATTAACCGTACAATACGGAGACCTCTGTCGTACAAAGACAAAAAAACCACTGGTATCAGGGCTCGAAAATAATATTCCATCTAATTAACCAGTCTAACCGAAACTCTGTTTCTATAACTCTGTTTCAAACTTGAATTAAATTAACAAATCTGCACTATGAGAGACAGCACTGACAACACAGGCAACTTTATTTCTTCTATTTCCTTTGATTTGAGCACTGCCGCAACTTTGCGGAAGACTGGCGAAACTTTAAAAGTTGCACGATTATATGCAATAAATGTAATTTGTTATCTTTTATTAATTAGTTTTTAAATGACGCCTTCTTTTTAAAAATCCAAATATAAGTACTTTCTAGAGCCAAGCTAAATTTTAGACGGAACTTTTATATTAATGTGATCTCAAATTATGGCTAGCGACATTAGTGGGTCTACATACAACTGCGATTTATCTGGAAAAATCCAGTAATGGCGCAAGGATGATTCCAGTCTGCCAGGAATTATTTCCACACGGGTATGTCCGACAAGATGTGGATACTCTTAGAAATCCGTCAACATAATGCACGTTACTAATATTTTTTATATGCGGAAACAAAGAGAAAAAATGTAACATTTCATGATTATTTTTGTCTTCAAATAAATAACATAATTAATCCCATTCTCGATAAAAATTAAAGTGAAGGCATCTAAATTATGTAAATAATAAACAGGATATACAATATAGTATGAACAAATTGTTAACATTGTGGAAATTTTGCCTGCAAAGTATATTTGTGAGTTGAAATTGCTGGATTTTATCGTCAAGGTCATATTTGATCCTAAAAATTTGTTATTTAATATAATATATTTATTTTATAAACAGATTATAAACAGATTATATAAACAAATGCAGATTTTAGGCATTCATTGGCCGAAAGTAATCGTTTTTCTTTTATAGTACCTTTAAATAATGTTTGTGGTAATGCTTAGTAAGAAATTGGGCAGAAAGTTACCCTCTTTCTTTCTAATCGTTTTCAAATCATATAAGTGATCATTTATAGTGGTGAAGACTTCTCGTTGGTCACTATGTGTTCATTTAATGAGCAAATGCATAGTTTAGCCTTCTGCAGATTGAAAGTAATCTTTTCCTTATTATTTATTGTTTTAGTAAAAAGACGTTATGAATTTTAATTTGAGAGAAAGAAAATATTTTTTCATCACAATTAATAATTTTGTCTCGGTCAAGTCTCTAAATTATTTTTTTTTTCCAATTCCCAACAATGTGATTTAAAATAAAATCACTGAAATTACCAAAAATAAATGCGGTATTAATTTTTTTCTGAAGGCAAAATCAACAAATTTTTTTTTACAATAAACTCACATTGTTTTTCCGTCTGTCACTCCAAAGTTTCATTTGAGAATTAAGTAAATGTCAGGAAAATATCTTATTTCTAGCGTCATTCGAATTGAATATTATTTAAAATAATAAAAAATTGATACAAAAAATGATGTTTGCTAACAATAATTGTGGGTCCGGATGCAATAAGGGCACATAAAATTTTTTCGTGCGAAAACGAAGTCCCCTGGAGGCTTTAGAAAAAATTTTCGAATTTTAAT
>NC_046657.1:149083010-149101663 GCF_010883055.1 Belonocnema kinseyi
GAGGGAGCTCTTCTTAATATTTTGACACCAAAATCATGTCGATACACCTTACCGACTGCGAGTAAAGCCACCCACGCTTTAACTTGACAGACTGTATGAGAATCAATTTTCCTTCAAAAATCCGCAAACAATCGCAAAACCCTATTTTCACTTATGCGCTTTTTTGGGACCTTATAAAATAGACTTATAAGGATGATATTTAAAATACTGTATTTTATTTATATTGTATGGCTAATATTTTTTTGTAGATTGAAACACATTTCCAGATATATGCATGAAAAGTCGAAAGAAAAATATGTGGACCATTTAATTTACATACAATATTAATTTCAAAAAGCTTAAAGAAACGTAACGAAACAAACAAAAAACCCTAATCCCACCTAACTTTAGCAAAATTGAAAAAAATCCCTTTAATCCTTGTTTAATTAGTTAGTCTGCAAAAAATTGAATATATCAAGGCTCTATCACATTTTTTAAGGTTCTCGAAAAATAAATTTAAATTTATTAATATTTATATTCGTTCCTGGGCCGTCGGAATTATCATGTGATTTTAATTTGACTGGCCAGATTTTAAGTAATTTTTTTATTTGTTGTAAAAATTTAAGATAATAGAAGTTAATTAAACAAGTGCAAAACGACTTAGGAAAAAATTGCTCCTAAAATTTATTAGAAATGTCGTTTATTCCAAACAATTTGTATGTTAACACATTTTCTTGTATGCATTATACACCAACAAGGATGCTTAATATATGTTCATATAAAGAACGTTAAACGTTAACTTCTGTTTAATTTTTAATAGTTTAAATCATCAAATTTCCTGAATTAAATTTGGATTAAATTATTCAATTCGAATTTGATTGTCAATAACTTTTGAACAGTTTAGGCATCCAAAACTAATGTCTACTATCTTTATTTAACTTACTTTTTTCGACCTCATTAATTATAAGTGAATGGCTATGAATTATAAATTTTGTGATCAAGCATATCCTAAAAAAGAAAAACCAGCGAAAACTTAAATATGAACAATTTTATTACAAATTTATTCACTTTGTTTTAAAATGCAAACCAAAATTATTAATACTATTTATACTACTTAATGATACTATTTCCTCAGAAGTTTATGTATTTTGTTGAAAACTTGCATTTTTTTGCTACAAAATCAACATTTCTGTTTGAAAATTAATCTTCTTTTTTAAAGTCATCTTTTTGTTTGAAAATTCAAGTGCTTCAATTAAATATTCATCATTGTAGTGAAATATTTAATATCTGCACCCTTTCTTACTTGGTTATTAGGGAGGCTGGGGGGATAGTTAGTGTGGGCGCGGATTGGGTAAAGGTAGGTTGAGTTTTTCTGCTTCCAGCGTTCAGAAAGTCGGTGGTACTACGAGTTAGATGTAACCGATAGTTAGGGAAAGCGGGTGGCCGGGGGCAGCATTCCGCTTCGACCGTTTTTGTTATTGGGGGAGAGGGGCGGAGGTGACCCGAAAGCCTAGGTATTGTAGCCCAGTGGCGAGCTCTCCAGGCCGGAAGGAGTAGACTGGAGAGAGGTTGTCCCGAAGATGAACTTTTTTTTTAAATAAAAAATTTTGCGCAATCGACTCGAAAGCGAAATTATGAAAAGTAAGAACGATGTGGATCGGTGTAGAAGTAACGGCTAGAACTGAAGGTTTTGGCTACACGAATCGACAGCCTTATTAAACTTCTTCGACGGAAGCAAGTTGAGAAGCGAAGGAAAAGAAGTATCTGGTGCACAATCTGCCGACAGGAAAAGGTTGTCGTCACTGGAGTTGGTGAAGCAGCCCCAGGTTCCTTTGCCACACGAGCAGATCCCGAAGATGATGGTCCCCGTATGTCGAAAAGCAAACACGGCGATGGTTGTGCTACGGTTAAAGGTACCCCTTAGGCCAACGGACGCGGTGGGTAGTCATAAAAATCAACACAAGAGCTCCCTTGTACCACATTAACTGGCGGGAAAGTGTAGCGCGTTTCTGATGAGATTGCGGGTAGTCTCAGAGAAAAAGACACAGAGAGGTTAGTTCTGTGGCTTACATTGTCGAGAGTTACGTGTACCGGGTCAGCATCGATTTATTCCCAGAAGGTAATGAAACTGGAGCTTTCGGGGTGTGATCTGGGACGGCCACCCGAACGGCACGACGCTCCCATTTCTCGGCTGTTCGCCTTGCTTCGGCGATGCTACATTCTCCTTCTTCGACGACGAGAACAGCGCTTTTGCGTTCCAAATTGCCCGACGTTGACGCGTACGTTGATTTCAACGCAACCGCTTGACTTTTTCTGACACAAAGAGGGTTATCAGAGATAACAGTCACAGATGAATCACGTACGGCAGGGTAAAGATATTGACCGAATAACTGGGCCCTGGACGAGGGATAGAAACTAAAATGCCCGAGAGTCCGAAAAATATCCTTCGATTGACGATGGTTCAAACCCAAGAGGCCAGCCTTGCTATTATCCAAGAATATTTAATCTAATGTTTAGAAAATCAGTACTTAAGGCAGAACTTAGAACAGTAGAATGTGGAGACATGAAACACCATATTTTCACTTCGCGAACTTCACAAAAAACACGACAGAAAAATGATTTCCAGAGTCCTATCCGAATAAGATGAAGACGAGAATTGTTGTCGACGAAACACAAAAATAACGAAAAGATGGTCAGTAAAATGTTAGCAAGTGGAAGGCCTGTTTTTAAGATAGTCTTTATTACCTTTTGTATCAGCGGCCGTAGGAGCAGGAGTGAGCTCCCCGATTGGCTGATATACGGTAACAAAGTCGCAGCTGAGCGGTGGGGACAGCTAACCAGGCCCGCTACTGCAGCGTTCGTGCGTCGGCGGCCATATTTTGCCTAAAATTAACTTACTAGCTAACAACCTTAATTACAAATGTAAAATATAAATTTTTGTATAAAATGGCTGAAAATGGAAACCCTCAATGACGATTTAATTAAGTTTAATTCCCTGTAAACTAAGTGGGACTAAACCTCTTTGAATGACTCTTTCTAGAAGAAAAATACTGATATACTAATTATAACCTAGTTGCACACTTAAAAATATATAATCTAATTAATGATGCGCTAAATTACTACATGTCTGGAAATCGGTCGATACATGGGTATATGTAAACTCTTTTCCTTGCTCATCCCTATTCAAGTATGAGTAATCAGATCTTAATAATTTATTTATTTTATTTTTCAAATTAAGTTTTTCGCGCTATATCTAACGTCCGCCAGCGGTTTGAGATCTTCTACGCCATAGGTTAGTGAATTGAAGCGAGAGGCCCGTATGAAGGAAAGAGATGGAGCGTAATTTAACAAAAATTAGGAAGCGTGTAGAAGTAGAAGTAGAAGTGAGTGTACCAGAAAATTCTTTTACCGTATGCTGGATATGGCTTACGTACGAGCCTTCCGTGAACACACACAGCGCCAACTAATAGCGTGTGATCTGTCGCGCTGCTGCAGTGCGAGCTGGCTACGGACCTTTCACTTGTCGAGCTGACACTCAAGAAGTAGAAGTTTGCGAAGTTGCCAATATTGTTGTGTTTACGGAGAGAGTGTAGTGTTTATCATTGTTAAAAAAAGCCGTTATTGAAAGTTATTTTAGAAAGTAATATTTTTTTAATATTTGGAATATCTCTGAGGAGATTCGTAGTTAATTATGTGTATTTTATGGGAAACATAATTTAACTAAATATATATGTAATTAAATAATATAATAAACCAAATTTGCAACGTCACAAACTTCTGCTTCTTGAGTGCCGGTCCGATAAATGAAAGGTACGTAGCGAGCTCGCACCGCAGCAGCACGACAGATCGCACGCGATTGGTTGGAGCTCTCTCTCTGTGTGTGTGTGTGTGTGTGTGTGTGTATCAGTGTGTGCACAGACTGCTCATGCGTGAACTGTTTTCAGAATGGGGCACACGTGTTTTCTTCTTTACAGAGCGTCAGATGGAAGGAATACATTGACCACGCGCGTGTTTTTCGGCCGACTGGAAAGATTTCTTGAAGATTCCTGGATGATTTATACTTACTTAATGATTCTATGTTTTGTCAAAAATGTATTTTTTGGTGGAAAATTTAGGTATTTTTTAAATTCATTTATTTTACACTGATTGGCTTTAGAGTTGAAGGGTCTTTAGAATGAACGTGATAAATTAAAATTAATGTTATCGTTTTAAGAAAAACATGTATATGTTACTGTTAGTTGAACAGGAAAATTGAAAAAATTGACGGGGAAAATTCAGTGAAAGACATTGTTCTTTCCTCAGTTTTATTTCTGTCCGAATTTTCTTTTCAGATTACAATGGAATTTTTTGTTTTTGTTTGTTCGTTGTGGTCTTAATTTGGTCGTTGGATTCTTGTTTCCGTCTGAAACTATTTTTCGGATTCAGGTGGCCTCGGAACATGAGGATATAAGGAAATCCGCGATAGTTAGTTTTCACATAAAAACAACATCTCATTATAATGAGACTGTAAAACACTATTAGTGTTAAGTGATAAGTATATTTATTTATATGATTGTCCATACATACGTTACATAAGATATATTGATTATACATAATTTACGTAAGATATACGATTGTACATAAATTTACATACGAAGCTGTACTTGAACAACGCAATATGTTTACCCCCACCCCTTAATTTTCGTAATTTTCAGTTTTCAGAAATGTTTTGCTAGTTATTGTTAGTAAAATTTAGTCAGTAATTTTAAACAAAACATGCATTTTCTACTTTGAAAGATAGATTTTTTAACAAAATACTCGCATTTCAAACAAAATGATTACATTTATAAAACATCATATTTAAATGTTCGACATAGAAAGATAAATTTGCAACAAAAAAATACAGTAATTTATATTCCAATCAATAAGATGCACTTTCAACAAATAAAGATATTTTACAAGGAAAAACTCAAAGTTTATTTTAATTGGTAAACTTTAAAATCAACAGACCAATTTTTTCTACGAAAATTGCATTTTTAAACAAAAATATATTCTTTTTATTTAAAAAAGTCATTAGGATAAACTGTTCGTCTTTTTTATACTATTAATATGCGTACATAGAAATTTTATAATTCAGAAAAAGTGGTCAAAAACATTTTGAAAATGTTCTCACTTTTTGAATTTTTATCCAAAATGACTGGTTAAGGAACTCGTCCTTTCTTTTAGGACCTACCAAAAGTGTGCAAAAATCGACTTGATCCGTCAATTTGTTCGAGAGTTGTAAATAGACATACGCCATCGTAAAAAGTTGATTTCCGGATTCAGAGGGTCTCGAAACGTGGAGATCCGTTGAAAAACTGTGGTGTAAAATTTTTACAATTCTAATACTTTCTCAATCATAAATGATGAGAATGTATACGACTTATGAACAAAATTTTTAAGTTTTCATCCAAATAATAGAATGTGTGTCTAAGAAAAATAAAGGTTCTGCTAAAGCAGATGAATTTACGAATCAAAATGAGAGAAAAAAATAGTTGTTTTTCATCCAAAAAGATTTCAATGGTATTGTCAACAGGAAAATGGAAATTTTAAGGGAAGAATACATTTTATAGAAAAGAGTTGAATTTTTAACAAAAAATCTATATTTTTATTTAAGGAAGATGCCATGTTTCCACTTAAAAACACGTTTGAATCAAGAAGACAAATTTGTATAAAAAAGTAGTTGCAATTCAGAAAAGATTTCAGTTGACTTACCAGAAACAAAATATTACTTTTAAACAAAATGTTAACATTCTCTAAAAATAGTCTTTAACCAATTTTCAACCAATTTTCAACCAATTTTCAACCAATGTTTTAACCGGGTTTATAACCCAAAAGGATGAATTTTCAACATATCAGTTACATTTGCAAACCACACAGGATAGTCTCTAAATAAAAATGTTAAATTTTTAAACAAATTATAAAATTCACGACTAGATCGATAATCTTCAGAAGAAAATTTTTGCGAATTTGCAAAAATTGCGTACATGAGTAAAAGACCTTCTTCCCCCTACCGTGAGAAATCATAACTGAATGTCTCGACCCCCCCCCTCCCGCTTGAGCTGTTATGTAATTTAAGTATAATGTCTAAAATATATGCCTTAACATAATTCAAGCAAGATATAGTCGGGCTTTTAAATAAGAGCGCTCACATGGCTGTAGGGGAAGGAATTTGCGAGAAGTGTACTACCCCCACTCTCTACTTAGAAGCTCGTTTGCTTGAAACGTAAGCGGGTCTCTCTATAAAAGCGATAGACTTTCCTTGATTTCTTTCGTTCATATTGCGTGTAAACTTTTGCTTCATACGTGTGATTCCCCACATAAAAACTAGCTATTCTTGAATACACGGATTTATAAATAAAAAAATTCACTTTTTATTATGATTATTTTTCAAATTTTTGCGCACTTATGGAGATGATTTGGAACAAGTCTTGTGGCATTCAAAATATGTGTGGTAGTTGGAGTTCATTTTGAATACGGAATCGTGCAATAGTTCTTATTGAGAACCCTCTTATTGGGAAACCCAATTAATATGGCTATACGTAATTTACAGAAGTTAGGTCTTAACTTGCGACTTCATTAACGTATAACAGAAATTATACATAATATTATATTCTTGGCTAATCGCCCTCATAATCTTGCAATCGTGCAACATAAATATTCGTAGTTCCTGGTATTGATATATAAATTTGGTTAGTAATTTGATGACGATATACTAGCTAGATATTAAAACGTGTGAAAGCTCTAGCTGTATACCAATTTTCAAATGGTACAAAAGCTATGTCTGAAGTGTGAGTTATAGGATCACGATTCTCAAATACATAGTGATCAGAGAACGTTTTGTCTGTCTCGTAACTTATTTCATCTTTCGTTAATATATAAGCGTGATATTCCCTATGAGGTTGCTTATTATTACTTGCTTGCATCCATGTGGGTACATAATAGGATGGTCCCTTATCTTTGAATGACAGTGTGGCTCTAAGAGTAGAGAGATCTTTCAGAGGGGTAAACTCAAAATATGTAAAATTTAAATAGGTTATCGAATACATATACAGTCAAATCTGGATTCAGTGATTCAGAATTTGGTGTGTTCGAAAACACACTCGATCTTAACCTACAAATGAATCTACCTTAACAGAACCTAACGAAATTTTGCTTAACGCAACACAACTTAAGTGTTCCCGTTGTAACACAATAAAATTAATTTCATTGTACTACAGGTGGTTAAAAATTTAGACGCACATTACTCATTTGAAGGAACTTAGAACTACAAGTAGAATTGACCCCATTTCAATTAACCTGACAATGTTTGTATCATTTAAAGTGTAGAACTATAACTTAAACATACAAATGAATAAGAATTTTAATCAAAAATTTTTTCTCTGCATTTCTTAAACTTAAGGGATATATTTATACCATCTTTCGTGTTTACATTTTATCTTGCTTTTTATCGTAATTAAATTGATTTATAGAACTACTTCAGTCTATTTTCTGCCTGCTATAACGTGTTCTTTTTTCTTCATTTGTAGGTTAAGATCGAGTTAACCCATTAAATATAGCATACATTTAAGACTGAGAACCGTACGCTTACATAGCTACACGTGTGGTTGAATTTCATTCACCTAGGGTAGGCTAGGTCAGGTTTTATTAGGTGAGGATAGGTTAAATCTCTATGTAGTTTAAGCCGAAGCTGAATGAAACGGTACCGCAAACACAACGGGAAAACACAATCAGTTTAATTGTGTTTCGTAAGGTTAGGTTAGGCTAGGCTAGGTTAGATTTATTTCTAGGTTAGGTTCGAGTTGATCCATTCGATGTAGCACACATTTGCCACTGGGAAAATATGCTTCCAGAGCTTTACGTGTAGTTCAATAAATTTCTGTTAATTCAGGTCAGGTGAGGTCAGGTTCTGTTGGGTAAAGTTATGTTAAATAAGTTGATATCAGGCAAGGGTTGATTCTTCACAGTTTTCGACATGTTTTTTATGTGAAATTTTGCATCACTGGCATTATTTTGAAATTTATTTGCCTCAGTGCATGATTTTTCGTCATTCTTTTTGAGGTTATGGCTCAACCATGACGTGATGGATGATTTTTGATACCGAATTTGAATTCAGCGCCCCAAAATCCATAGGAATACGTTGTCTTGTTACCAGATCCGCACACTTATTTTTTTTGTGTGGCTGTGAAATCGACGCCGCACAATGGCCTTAATCTGGAACTTACTATTCAAAATCACCCATATCCCAGCATTCTTTACCGACTTTCAAATTTTTTTAAAGAATTGATCAGCAGTAGTTGCATAAGAGCGTATACGGATTAGATTTTCCAATATTTATTGTTATAAAATTTTGAGGGTTATTTAAAAAGGTGATTATCAATTGAGCATTCAATGAATTATCTATAGCTAGTCACTATTTTGTCCCATCTTTCTAGCAGCATAAAGATACCACGTCGGAAAAACGTTTCGTCTTTTGAAACTATTCACGAATTGACCCATTTTTTGGCATCATTATAAGAAGTGAATCGTTGCTTAGACAGAGCATAGGACATGGATCGGGAGAGAAGCCTCTGCTCGTATTGCGGCCATTTTTCCTTTCATGCGCGGGTTAATTGCTTTAGATTTTTTCGATAACCGTTGGAGTAGCTGTTCACTAGGAAGAAATATTCTTTCCACATCTCTTGACTTTATTTTTTAAGGCACCCAATTTCTTTGCTTTTGAAACATTCCCAGGGCATGTAAGCGTCTAAAACTGATTAGACGATCTAATCCCAATGATTCTGCTCGAATCATCAATGCAACTGTATCATTAATGTAACTATATCTCAAACGTTACGATATAAATGTAATTACTTTGCTTAAAATTAACATTTCAAATGGTTTTTTTTGCGTTTAAAACTTATCTTCTTCATTTTTAAATTTACATAATTTTTTGAAAATTCGTACTTTTTCGTTGAATTCAACGGCTTTTAATTTAAAATATTTTTTGCTAAAACATCAACTATTAAATTTTACGTTGTTTGCTAAATATTTATTTCTTTGCTAAAAATAACCTACTTTAATCAAAATCAGTTTAAAATTAATATATTTCATTAAAAGTTCATCTCTTTTGGTTCAAAATCAACCTTGATGATCATAAATTCTTGTTTCTAGCCAAAAAATGATGTTTTTCGGTTAAAAATTTAAGTAATGTTTTTCAAATTCGCTTTGCTTTTCTCGACAGTTGATGTTTTTTTTGTTTTAAAGGTATACTAGTTTGTTAAGAAGTATTTTTTTGAGTTAAAAATTCATTACTTCATTTTAAAATTCATCTTCACGGCTGAAAATGCAACTATTCTATTCAAAAGTTTGCTTTTTTGTTGAAAATTAATTTTTCAAAAGAAAATTTAACTATTAAATTATTGGTTGAAAATTTTTTTTACTAGCCTACTACTAGCCTACGTACTAGCCTAATTAACCTTTTGTTTCATATTCTCTTGATACAAGGTAATTCAAATTTGCTGATAAGAGATTTTCGTGCGTAAACGCAACATTCCAGAAGACAACATTATATTTTTTGAAAACGAAGGGGACATTCTTTCGTATGGTCCCATTTTATATTTTTGTTTTTTTTTTCTAATTAGTTCTATTTTTCATGAAATGTAATTATGATGATCAATTTAAAAATATATAAGTTATTTATATGTTGATATAATAATTATAATTATTTAAAGTATGTAAATTATTTTAAACTTAAATAAATGAGTCTTGTGCGAAGAAAGTTCGAATACTTTTTATGAAGAATAACAACTTTCATTGTAGTACAAAATAGAAACAAGCTAAAAATAATATAAGAGCAAAATAGTTCCTCTAAAGAAGTTCAAAGGGGGGAAAGAATTTATGACCAAAAAATTCGACTTTGTAACAGAAACAATAAAAAGATAATTAAACGAAAAAAAGGACTGTTCAACAAAATAGATGAATATTCAAACAAAAGAAATGAATTTTCTAATAAAACGATGAATCATAAATCAAGAAGGTATAATTTTAACGTACTAGTTGTACTAAATTGGAATAACGATTTTCGTAATACTCAATACAAATTTCTATAAACAATTATCTCAATCTGCCATTTTCCCGTAGAAAAATATAACTATTTTTGTAATTATTATTCGAATTTTCCCAATTTTATGATATTACTGACTTTGAAAATTGTTCACAATAAACAATTACAAAAACAAAGTTTCTATTTTGGAAATTCTCAGTAATTTAACGACATTTCTAATTATTTTAGTCTTTTGCAAGTATTGGCAGTTTTATACATTTATGTGAATTTTCGGAATTTTTAATTGAAACTAGAACTATTTCGTTTAAAATATAGAACTGAAATTTTAAAAGTTTAATTGTTTTCTGCACAGTGGGTTGCAAATAATTCATTTTGTCTGAGGATTCAACTATTTTGTTAAATATTCAGAAAAAGTCAAAAAATTGCAAAACAAAATGTAGAATTTTGATCTTTTTTTATGATTTTCATAAAATTAACTTCATGAAAATATTTTAAAACATCTGAAAACATTATCGAAATTCTTAAAAAAATAATTAAGGCAATTTTTTTATTAAAATATTTTTTTGAATATTTTTGGAAGAATTTGAATTGTTTGATAAAATACTTTGAGTTTTTTTTAATATTTAAAATAATTTAAAATTGGTAAAATATACCAAGTTTTAAAAATAAGAGTCAGGAAATCAAAGTATTTTTTGTACAATAACCATTTTCGAATAGTAAGTGTATTTTTTGAAATTATTGTTCAAATTTTAAGTAAAAATTTACATAATATTTCTCAGTTTAAAAAAATACCGTTAAAGAATTTTTATCGCAAGAGAAATAATTTATAAAACCAATATATGTATATTTAGAAAGAAAAACTTGAATTGAGAAATTAAAAAAAAACATTGTTACTTTAAATTTGAAAGATAATTTATCAAATATATAAAGCTTAAATAACGCTTGTTGATAAAAATATTCAATTAGTGTATTTTTATTAAATAATATGAATTCAGAAACAATTTTTTACATTTTATTTGAATTCGGGAATTTTCTATGGTCGAGAACTTGCCCGTGTCGGATATTTTACAATTCGGCAATTTTCTGTCGCGAACTCCTTTCTTCTGGATTTAAAAAATTCTGAATTTTTATATTCTTGTAATTTCATCATTTCGGAAATATTTTTGTACAAATATTTTCTTTCCCTGAAATTTTACATCCATGGAATCTAAATATTTTACATGTTTGATTTGTCACATAAAATTAATAATTAATTAATGTTAATTAATAAATTATAAAATACCCGAATTGGAAAATTCTCGAGTACTAAAATTCCCGAATAATAAAATTCATGAATAGTGAATTATACAAAAATAGTAGTCTCGACAGAAATTTGGTTTAACCAAAAATTCCAAATCAATTAAATTCGCAACACTATGAAATTCCCCAATTGCAAAATTCTCGAATAATAAAATTCCCGAATTATACCGAATTGAAATTCCATAAAAATAAAATTCCCGAATAGCTTATATAACATTGGAAATTCCTCAAAGAATAAAATTGCTGTCAGAAAATTGGGTGACTGAAAAATCCCGAAAAATATGATACCCAATACTGACAGATCCACAAATTGGAAAATTTCCTAATAATCAATTTCTTGAATTTAAACAATTAGAAATATTTTGTTTCAAAATATTATTTATTTATTAAAAATAAATGAATCAAATATTTTTATTCAAGAATTTGTTATAAATGTGTACCGTCATAAAAATATGGTTTGAATTAAAAATAATAATACTGGAAGAAAATAAATATCGGAATAAAACATTTTCTTTACAAATGTGGAGTGTCTAAGGAGAATCGCTAAAATTATGTGCAAGATGCTATGTATGATAATAAGCATTTTCCTGGACTAAGATAATCAAGACTAAAAAAAATTTTCATTGAGTTTATTGGAAAAATTCTTAAATACATTTTTTTAATTAAAAATTTAGTATTCGAAATTTTTTAAATTGAGGAATTTTATTGTATGGAAATTTTATTATTCGGGAACTTATTGTTTCAATATTTTGACAGTGCTCGGAAAAAATTTTTTAATAGAAATACAAATTTCAAATAAATATTTGTTTGTTAATTTGTTCAATCTTTGTGAATGTTATATAAATGTAATTTTCTAAAGAGTCTTGAGAGAATTTAAAAACCTGTTTAAAGATGTCAAATCAGTCAAATAAAATTGTTCACATAAAAATTAATCTTTAACGAAAAATTTGTATTTTATACCCAAAAAGGTCGTACCTTAAAATTAAAAAAAAAAACGTTTGAAATCGTGTGAAAGAAGCGAATTTTCAAAGAATTAGTTTTTAATTGAATTAGCATTCAAACACGTGAATTTACAAATGAAACGATTAATCTTTAAAAAGGAAGAATAATTTTCTGCAAAAAAGAAATTATCAACAAAAACATGACTTTTCAACCAAATTGTTACATTTTAACCAGAAAAAATAACTCACAAAAAATGTTGTTTTAGACATATAAACTAAAAAAGATTTTAATTTTAAATAAAAAATATTATTCTTTCAAAAACGAAGAATTTTTAACGAAACCATAGGGTCTTGACCAGGAAAATGAATTAATAATTTTAGATGTTAATTTCGTTTGTATACTGGTTTATCTGGCTTTTCAAGAGTTATTAGACTGGTTTTTAAATATTCTTTCAACATCTGTTTTTCAAAATGACAAATTATTTTAAATTTACCGAAGGATTTTAAGAAAATTTTGTTTTCAAGAGACCTAACAAATTTGGAACGACGGAAAAACCGCAAAGAATAAAGTAGCTGAAATATAAAAAACGCAAACTGAAAAATTCCCGAACATTTGATAACATTGCTGAATATAAGAATTTCCAAAAAATTAAATTCCCGACAATTTATAACATTAGCAAATCTGAAAATGTCCGAATAACAAAATTCTGGACTAAAATTGCCGAATTATAAAATATTCGATATTTTTTAATTCATGGAACTAGAAAGTTTGCTAATTTATCAATTCCCGAACTAAAAAAATGTCAAAATTGCTTTTAAATTGATATTTTTCATTAATTTAAAATTCAATAATCAACTATTTGGCCAAAAATATAATTATGTCTAATATATTTAAAAAATTATTTTTGCAATTAAAAATAACAGTAATTGAAATAAAAATGCTTGATGACATTTTATTAAAAATGTAAATAGCATTTTTTTCAATAGTTTCTCTCACAATTAAAATCTTGTTTCTCTTTTGTTATGGGTTGCCAATTCACCTAATTTTTCTTGGAAAATGTAGTTCTCCTTTAAAGTTCTCATTTTGATGTTGAAAAGAGAAACCTTACATTTCTTTAAACAAAAAGTTAAATATTTTGTTTTTACAATTTTTGGAAGTTTGAAAGGAACTCAAAAATATTTTATGGATTTTCAGAGATGTTTTCAAGTTTTAAAAAAAGTTTAAATCGCTTCGAAACTTGTAAAATTTCAAAATATCTTTCAAAATGTTTTAAATTATTCTTAAAATTCCCATCGAATCTTCCTTATTTTTTCGACAATCTTAAAAACCGACGTTTCACTTTAAATTTTTTGAAATCTTTTAAAACTTTAAATTACTGTCAACATTTTTGCAAATCTCCTGTATATTTTTAAAAGCTATTCAAAATTTCGAATGATGTTTCAAAATTCAAAAAATTACCTTCGAAAAATATCTTCCAGATTCTTTTTTTTAAATTAAAAAATGTTTTGAAGTGTTTTGAAATATATTTCAATATACTCTTAAAATTAATGTTAACCAATAAAACAACATTTTCAACTTTCCTGAAAATTAAAAAAATGTTAATCTCTTGAAATCTTTCAAAATTCTTAAAACGCTTCTAAACTTTTTATCGCAAGATTTAAAGCTTATCTTTAATATATTTAATATATTAGCTTAGCAAACTGGAACTTATGCTTATGCTGAATCCGAATCCCTGGTCAGTTTGACAACTATAAGGCGAGAAAAACAGCAGTAGCAGTGGTTCAAGTTGATTTAAAGGTTTTTTTCAACCTTAACTTATCTTTTATCCTGACCTGAAGGGGTCAAACTGACCCGGGATTCGGATTAAGCCACCCCAAAAACGTATGGGTATGGTGACTTATCTCGCGTTTCAGAACTTTTTTTGGCTGTGTTATCATTATTCAAATAATTATGAAATTTCACTTTTCACATACAATATAGCTGAATAAAATAGATGTCATATTAAATTTGTTTGTGTAGGATCATTTACATTGAAAATGTTACAGAAATTTTAATAACTTGTTAGGATGCACACAAACTGTTTTAAAGAAAAATGTACGACTTTTTCATGATTTTCGATTAAAAATAAATACAATATTTAATCTTCCCTTGTTTAGAGATTTTCTAATTTTTGAGACTTTGAATACTCATTTATTTAATTGATAAACAACAATAAGATACTTAAAAAAAGTGACTTACGCGACATTGGTTGCTTGGTTGATGACCCTGCTTGGCGGAATGATGAAGATCCTGATTGTTGGGATGGTGAATCTGGCAGATGGTATGATATTCCTCTGTGCAGGAATGGTGATCCTAGTTGGTAGATTGATGAATTTGATAGTTGGGATGGTGATCCTGGTTGGTGCGTTGATGATTCTGGTTGGGTCGAAGGAGCTTCTTCACGGGAAGACAAGCACGGGAACAAACCGCGTACACAAGGGAAATTGTTTCCTTGTGAGCTGTATTCTATAAGAACAAAAAGCAACAAATCGCTTTTTTATGCCAATTGCACAGACAAGGAGAGATCGCAAGATATGGGACGTCAATTCGATCGGGGATTGCAGGTTTGAAATATATAACAATCCATTAGATACATTTTTTTTATAAACTGGAGTCCCGCTTTACCGGATCCTGAAATACCGTTTGAGGTAAGAAGATAAGAACCAGAAGTGATGAAAAGCGCGCGATTTTGAAACTTAAATTTACAATAGATTTACAATTGTGAACAATAAAATGAGAAGGAAGATAGCATGAAATATGAAAGTATCAAAACCGTATGAAATATATGGAAATCGAAATATTTAGAAATAGGTCTATTGGTGCAGGTATGTTTATGAAAATTCGTCTTTAACACGAAGAAATTAATCTTTTTGGTTAAAAATTTAACTATTTTATTGAAAATATCTTTTTTGGGTTAAACGTTAATTGTTTCAAGTGAAAATTTAACTGTTCTATTTTCAGTTTAAAGTTTATCTTCTTTAGCAAAAATTCACGTATTTTGTTAAAAGTAGTAATATCTGGTAAACAGTTAACCTTTTTGGTTACAATTTTTTTTAAAACGCTTTCATTGTTTAATATACATTTTTTAAAAAGTAAATTTAATTATTCGACATTTGGATGAAAAAAGATCTTCTGTAGTTAAAAATTTAAGCATTTTGTCCAAAGTTATGTTTTTTAAAAATTAATGTTCGTGGTTAAAAATTCATTTTTTTGAGTGAATGATTCATCATGTTCTATAGAAATGTATTTCTTTAATTAAAAATTTAATTTTTTTCTTTTTTGATTTCTCTTGTTTGTTTAACAACATTATTTTAACTGAAATTTTCACTATTTCATGTTTAATTTAAGAATTGCAATTTGAAAATACAACTATTTTGTTGAAAATTCATATACATATTTGGTTGAAAATGTGTCTGAAAATTAATCTCTTTTTAGTTAAAAATTCAACTGTTTGGTTAAAAGTTAATGTATTTTGTAAAAAATTAATGTTTGTGGTTGAAAATTCATCTTTTTGTTTAGAAATTTAAATTTTCAGTTCAAAATCGAACTTTTTGGTTAAAAATCAATATTTTGGTTGAAAATTAATTTTTGCACTGAAAGATTCATCAGATTCTTCAAAAATTTATTTTTGTGACTGAAAATGTTTTTATTTTGTTGAAATTCGACTTTTTCATAGAAAATTAGGCTTCTTGGTTGAAAATTCATTTCTATGTTAAGAAATTCCTTTTCTGTGTAAAAGATTTAGAATTTTCGTTTAAAATTATTCTTTTTTATTACAAATTTATATATTTTGTTGAAAATTTGTCTTTTTGGTAAACAAAATTCATTTTTTAGGATCGACGTTCAACTTTTTGAATAAAAATGGATCTTTTATGGAAAAAATCGATGGGGACAACTTCGTCCGTAGCAAATTTGTACGTGCACGTGCATGGCCAAACGGACAACTGCGCATGTGCCATCTGTGCACGATCACAGTTGGTCAAGAGACAACTGTGCAAATGCACAAATATCACTTGCCCAACTGTACACGCTTAGGTCCTCACGTAAGGAAGGGTCTGTACGATGGCGGTCCTTTATATATACTTATAATAAATTTTTAACTGTTAAAATTGTTATACTCTGAATAATTCAAGGACTTTAGAGAATTCGAGGAATTTAGGAAGTACAAAGAATTCAGAGAACTCAAGCAATGTAGAGACTTACAGGAATTCCGACAGTTCAAGTAAATCTGAAAATTCGAGTCATTTAGAAAATTTAAGGCATTCCGTAAATTCAAGGACTTCAGAGAACTCTGGAAATTCAGGAAATTAAGAGACTGTGGAGAATTCAAGAAATACAGATACTGCAAGGAAGAGAATTAGGAGAATTTAAGGGATTCAGAGAATTCGAGGCAATCAGTCCAAGAAATTCCGAGAATTCAAGAAATTAAGAGTATTCTAGGAGTTCAGGAAATACTGGGAATTCAAGAAAATCAGAGAATTAAAGAAATTCAGGCATTTCAAGTAATTTCGTGAATTCAGGAATTCCAGGAATTCAGACAGTTTAAAGAGATGGAAAATAATATTTTTAAATTAAAATTAAAATTATTTCTTGAAAAAAAGATCCTACTCCATCTTCACCCCATTGGGAATCGAACCAAAAAACTTCTGATTTACGGTCATGTGCTTTTCCAATTAAGCTATTAGAGGGATCAGAATAAAAACTCTGAATTAAAGAACATAACGCTAATTTTTAGCTAGGTGTTAATGGTACAAGTAATCAGAAGTTTTGTGGTTCGATTCTCAATGGGATGAAGATGGAGTAGGATCTTTTTTTCAAGAAATAATTTTAATTTTAATTTAAAAATATTATTTTCGATCTAGTCTTATTAAGACATTAAGCATTTTCTGTTATTGAAGATTCTTAACTTGATCGATATTGTGTAGATTTTCTGCCTTCATGGTTTGGAGGGTTGAGATACTGTCGGTAAGGTACAATTTCTGATGATATAGCAGAAAGATCAGAAGTTTGTGGTTCGATTCCCAATGCGGTGAAGATGGAGTAGGATCTTTTTTTCAAGAAATAATTTTAATTTTGACTTTAGAGAATTCAAGAAATTGAGAGAATTTAAGGCATTGAGAGAATTCGAGGCATTCAGAAAATTCAAGGCATTCCATAAATGCACGAAATTGAGCAAATTTAAGGAATTCAGATAAGTTAAGAAATTCAGAATATTCAAGGAATTCAGGGAATGTCAGGAATTCAAGAAAATATGAGACTTAGAGGAATTCGGCAAATGCAGGAAATTCAGGGAATTCCAAGAAATTAGAGAATTTAAGTAATTAAAAATATTCATCGAAAACAAAAATTTTACGAATTCAAGAACTTGGAATAACTCAAGGAATTCAGAGAATTTAAAGAATTTTGTGAATTCAAGGATTTCAAGGAATGCACAGAATCCATAGAATTCCAAAAACGAAGAAAATTCAAAGAATTGAGAGAGTTCAAGGAATTCAGAGATTTTTAGGGATTGATGTAATTCGAGGCCTTCCACACACTCAAGGCATTTCGTGAATTAGAGCAAATTAGCAAATTCAGAGAACTCAGGGAATTGAGAGAATTAAAGAAATTTTGTGAATTCGAGGAATTCAAAGAAGGCAGGAAATTCAAGGAATTCAGAGGAACTGTTAACAATGCATTATACGTGGACCTTACGTGGACCTTACGTGAAGACGTAAACGTGCGCAGTTAAATCAGTGACCCGGCATCCGTCCAAGAACACAAAAAACTAGTTAATCCACGTCAAAATTTCGCAATGCACAGTTTCCCAAGTACCATATGTGCACGTGGACAATTTTTCAAGTGGCAACTCTGCACGTGCTCAGATGCAATAAGGACAACTCTGCACGTCAAAATTTTTAAAGGCACACTCGTCACTTCAGCAACTATGTACGTGCACAGATGTCACTTGTCCAACTATGCACGTTTATGTCCTTATGTAAGGTTCTATACGAGTGTGGTCTTTTATATTCACGTATAATAAACTTTTAATAGTTAAAATGATTGAATCCTGAAAAATTCAAGGACTTAAGGGAACTCAAGGAATTTAGGGAATTTAAGTGATTCAGAGAATTAAAACAGTTTAGGGAATTCAAGAAAATCAGAGAATTCAAAGAACTCAAAGAATTAAGGGAATTTAAAAACCAGAGATTCCAAGGAATTCAAGGTATTCATTGAACTTTAAGAATTTATCGAAGTCAAGGTAACTTGACACGCTATAAACACAACAACAACAACAAATGAGCATACACGCAATATTTGGGTTTAATGAAAGGCTGCGTTGCTTTGGGGG
>NC_046657.1:149101673-149142193 GCF_010883055.1 Belonocnema kinseyi
ACAGTTGTCAACAAGAGGTTGGGCAGGTTTAAAAATAGTCGAAAACTGAAAAAATAGTAAAAACGTTATGTTGGTGTACGTGACAAAGTATGATTCAAGATCAGGTGACTGAACTCGTTGATAACTTTCACAGTGTTACCTTAACATTCTTTTTAATAAAACTGATAATGCTGCACAATCATCTTTTAGAAAACTTTTTTAAATTCTCATCATAGACGAAATCAGATTTGTTTTAAATTCAACCACCCTCTTTTTTTGTGAAAAGTGCACGTTTTGAAACACTTTGAATAAAAAAAAGCTTTTACGAATGTTTCTGTCTGTATGTCTGTCTGTTTTTGCATATCTGCATGCAGGGGGGTCAGCACAATTTTTTTCTTGGATTGATTCACAGAAAATATGTTCAAAAATAAAAATTTAAGAAAGGTATTAGGTTTATTTCATTATTAAATTTAATTATTTAATGGCTTTTTTATTTCACCCGGCTCCGACGTCCCTGTTTGTATGCATGACTGTCTGTATGTGAGGAAGATAACTTAAAAAAAAATTAGTCTATTAGATTTGTGTTTTCTATACTCTTTCAATGTTGAAAACTAAGGGTTAAGTTCGTAGCGAAGCCATTTTGGATGAAGATTGAAAAAGTGAGGGCATTTTCAAAATTTTAGAGACCACTTTTTTCAAGATCAAAAAATTCTGTGCTCGGCTATTCGAAGTACTTTAAAATGCGAGCATTTTCTCCTAAATTACTTTTTTACATACAAAAAACTTACCAGAGTTATAGCACGTACAAAATAGAAAAAAAGAAAAGAAAATGAACATTTTAAGCTTAATAATACATGATATAAAAAAATTCAAGAAATTTAAAATGTTAAGTTTTGAAGGACCTAAAAGATTATCATAACAACTTTTTGAATTTTTTCGAAAAATTTACATTTTGACGGGACGAAAAATAATAAAAAATGTAAAATTCCATTTTACGGGCAAATAATGCAAGATACGACGAAAGATGATTAAATAAAAATAGTGCACTTAGAGAAGATCTCCAAATTTTTTATTTTTCACTTTCTGATAGGACGCGTAGTTTTTGTTCTATTCGTAAAAAGTGGCATTAGAAATAGAAACATTAAATTTTTTACAAATAGCACACGATATGAAAAAAATAGCGAGGTAAAATTTGTCCACCTAAAAAAGATCGAAAAATTTGTTATACATCATTGTTTGTAGAATTTGTAGTTTTTGTTTTTATTGTAAAAAACAACATTCACAATAAAAAATCAAAACTTTGCAAGAACGATGCAAGGTACCAAAACACATCAGTGAAAATGAAAAATGTTGCATTAAAAAGCTAAAATAACATTTTAAGTAATAAAATTTTATGTTTGATTAAAATTTACAAATGTTCTTCGAGCCATTTTACGCTCGACACGTATTTTTAGTTTAAATCGTGAAAAATAGCATTGAAAATAAAAAAAATTTAATTGATGGAAACCGACACAAGTTGCATGAAAAAGTTTAATAAAAATATTATAATTGTAATAGAAATAACTAACAAAACATTTACAAAAAATAAAAATTGTGTATAGGAAGAGGGGGACGGTAGAATTATTTTTATGCGTAATTTAATTACGTCCCCTTAAATATTTTAGAAATCTAATTTTACAATACTCACCAACAGAATGTAAAATAAATACCAGGCTGGCCACCAGAATATGAAGCAACCTCATTTTTTCAAAATATAGAATAACATGACTGAGGCGTCAATTCTGAAAAAAATGAAGAATCTGATTTTTCGTGTATGCATAGCATTCTGCTATTTGAATTTCCCCCTTTTCTGGCACGAATCGTAAACTTGCTTTGCGCTGTAAGTTCATAGTGCTAACCTTGGCATATAAAAGCTCGTATTTGAGAACGTTAACATTTTAAAATCGACTTTCATATCTTTTGAAAGATATAAAAAAAGTTCAATTATAGGAAAAAATTATTTTTAAGAATTCCAAAAAAATGTAAAAGCTTTTTAATAATTTAAGAATATTTTGTAATTACTTTTTTTTTATTTCTGCGAAAGCTTTTAATTTCTTAGGTTCAAATATACAGGAATAATTTTAGGTTCTAAAGATTTCAAAATAGGTGGAGAAAAATATGGAAGACTTGAACAAAAATTAAAGTATTTTTTTATTTTTAATAAATAATTTCCATAGAATATGTAAAAAGATTTGGAAACATTTTTAAACATTTTAAAAGATTTTAAAAGATTTTTAAAATGTTTGAAGAAGAATCTGCAAGATTTTAAGACAATTTTCTCAATTTTGCAGAGTTAAAAAAAAATTTAACCAAAAGATTGGAATAATTTGAAGTTATTAGGAGGTTAAAAAATTTAAAAAGGATTAAAAAATTTTTTCTTAGTTATATTTGAACAGAAAATACGAGTTTTGAACAAAATAGTCATCGTTTTAACAATAATAAATTTATTTTCAGCTAAAATGAATGAACTTTTTTAGAAATATTCTGAAGAAAGTTCTTACTCGACATAACAAATAAATAAATGTAGTGAATAATGCCAATATATTAATAAAAATATTATAATATTATAATAATATATATTATGATTTAGCAATAAGAAAATTAATAATCTTGTACTAAAAAAAGTGTTTTTTTTTGTAAGGGAACTTATTTTTTCACAAAATAATTTAAATTTCAGCTTAACTAAGGAATCTTCAGTTAAATTCTTAACTTCTTAAATCGATTTTTATGGATGAAAATTAATTTCTCTAATTTAAACGTTTACAACCTTGAGGCAAGGATTTGACTTTATTCTTTTGCTTTGAATAATAGCTCTTTTATTAAAAATCAAATATTAAAATAAATTTTTCAATGAAGAAAGTAGAATTTTTAAACTACAACGGAATTGTTACTTTTGGAATTCAAAAATCGGTTTTTTCATCAAATGGTTGAAGTTTTAAACAAAAATATGAATTTCTCCAACAAGAACGGAATAGTTGAATTTTCAGTTTAAAGAGTTAATCTTCTACACACAAAAAACATAAAATTCAAAAAAAAATTGGAATAGTTACATTTTAAATTGAAAGAATTAATATGCTACCAAAAATGCATTATTTTTAGAAAAAAGGGCATTTTTAAATTTTTAGATAACTAAATTAATTTTGAATAAACAATTCTTTTTGCAACAAAAAAGGTTTCAATTTTCAACTGAGGAACTGTTTGTTGAACTAAAATGATAAATCTTAAACAAAATAATGTCGAACCAAATGGTTGAATTTTAACTTAAACATATGCATTCTCAACTGTGAAAATTAACTTTCTGCCAAAAAAAACTACGCATCCAATAAAAAAAATTATTACTGAAAAATGTTTATTATAAATAAAACGAATACTACGTTTCCGGTAGAAAAGTAATGCATAGAAAATTTTCAGATATTTTTTGGGTGAAATGAAATTTTTTATATTTTTTTTTATTTTTGTGTGGTCAAAATTTTAATTCATGATTTTTCAAGGAAACTCAAGAAGTTATTACGCTGATCTCCTTGGGCTTTCAAAAAGCAAGGTTTTTGTTCTCTTGAATTTTTTTATATCGTACATTTTTTGGCTTGCAATAGTAATTTTCTTCATTCTTTTTGTATCTTGAAAATTCTATACCCATATTCATTTTTTTTGCATCGAAAAAGTCGTAAGGATACATTGTGCGAATTACCAAGTATCATAATAAGTTTGGATTTTCTAGAATCCATCACATAGTTAAGTAGTATTAGTGGAAATAGTTTATTTTTATTTTGTAATTACTCAAACTCAAGAAATACTAAGTTTTTATGATTTAGCGGAACAAATTTCAGCAAATGGAAGTTGATTGAACAATTGCCAAACGACTTGCAAAAATATTGCTCCAAAAATTTATTACGAATGTCATTCATTCAAAACAATGTGTATGTTAACACATTTTCTTTTAGGCATAATTCAACAACAATAATTATTTAAATATTATTATAAAAAAGAACATTAAACGTAAATTTTCGTTTAATTTCACGTAGTTCAAATCAGCGCGCTTCTCACAACATCTGAACGCTAAGAGCTCAATATTTTCATTTATTTGCAATATTCACAGTTTGAGGGCAAAAGCAGTCCTAAGAGGAGATCAGTATCAAGTGCTATTATGACAATCATGTATATCGCCCACTTTAAGCAACTATCAAACGCTAAGCGGCTAATATTTTTGACTAACTGCAATATTGATAGTTTGAAGGAGCAGTTTCGCTGAAATAAAATCAGTATCAATGCTATTGTGCCATATTTCGTCCACTAAAAGCAACTTTTGGACATTAAGCTCTTAAGATTTTTCATTAACTGCAACACGTGCAGTTGAAGGGTAGCAACAGTGTTAAAACACGTCAATATCAAGTGCGACTGTGCCGATGATATATCAAGCATTCAAGCACATGTATCGTCTTCTTCCCGAAACGGTAGAATACCAAGTGCTGAATATTTTTCATTAACTGCAACACTGACAGTTTGAAGGCAGCAATGGTTCTAAAATAAGCCCAGTATCAATTGCGGTTGGAACAATGTAGGATACAGGCTCCACTACCAGTTTGCATCAACACATTAGGTTTCGAGTACGATCATGTTCATTAGCTATTATTTCGTTAAGAATAGACTAATTACATTTTAAACATATTCTACATTTTTTAATGTAAGGATCAGAGGTGGATAATGGAATGAATTTTAGCATGGAAAGGCGATTTAGCATTCGGTAGGATTATGATCTTCAACTACTCCAGTCACCTTGCTCAGCTATATATTCTCTGTCACAAACTTAACAGTGTAAGTGATTTCTAAAATCCTTATTTTAACATATCTTTAGAAGTATGAAAATTAATTATTATTTTTAAGGTATAATTACATCATTGTTTGATAAATCAGTGAAAAAATCATTTACTTAATTATGATGGACTATGTAATAAAAACGTCAGAAAAAGAAGCAAATGCTGCCTAATATTATAAGAATAAACATATGAAATCTGTAAACTGTTTCTTGTTTAGAACTTAGATTAAATGAAATACACCATTTGCATTGTTTAAACGGAAACTTAGTGAAGTTAGTTACAAGTAATAGAAAAAACTTCTTCTTTGTTATGAAACTTGTGAATAGCTTCACTCATTTCATGCGTCAAAGTAGTCTAATATGTGTATTTCATTTAACATTATTACTACTTCAGACTATAAATCTAAGAACGTATAAAAACCGCCAAGTAGAAAACGATACTAACTTTATTAGTTTCGTTTCTTATAGTGGTAAGTATCTTTAAAATTCCAAAGTTTGTATGATATTTGTATTCAAAAGTAAATTGTGTTTAACTGATTATTCTTATGAAGTGATTTTTCCAATAATTAGAATAGAATTCTACATTGAAAAAAAACCAGTACTTCCAGATTGCTGAAGATATATTTGAATATGGATCTCAGAAATCGTCTACGTTGCTACATTTGTGACAGAGCATGAGTTCCTGGACAGATAGCTCGCAAAGATGGCGATGAATATGCTAATAAATGCGAAATCACTATTATGAGAAGAAATGGATTTAATAGGCCACCATTTATTCTTACGCATTTCACCAGTATATGCTTCAAATGTAATTAGTCTATTCTTAATGAAGTAGCTGCAGTTGAAAGGGACCCTTCTTGTAAGAGACTTAACGTATTGACTCAAACCGGAAGTCAATCTTGCATGTCTTGCGAAGCTAAAATTGATAAACAGAGGCTTGCACTGGAATGTAGAGTGGAAGTTTTCATTGCAAAAAAAATATATATCCCCGAGAACGTCAAATCTTGCAGAAATCATTTAGACGATCATTGCTTCATTCCAAAAAATTTGTTTTCTGGCTCGCGTTCTATCAGCAGACCTTACGTTATTCCAGGACAGCAATTGCAAGGATTTTTACAAGGCCGTTGTGATGGAGATACGACGCGTACATTTTTGCAAGGGGCAAAACGTTGTTTCAGGTGTTTAAATAAATCCTTAATTTTTCTCGAACTTTGTCCGTGAATACTATCTCTGGCTGCGCCTTTTAGTTGGGGCAACACCGCTTCAAGATACTGACCTTCACAGTTAGCTGGTTTTGATGAATCTCCGTTTACAATATCTTGAATAAAATCTCTTATAAACATGTTTTTCCCGTCATAACTAGGGATGTTTATGATTCGCTGTTGTGCGGCGAAACACTCTGCCATGGAGGTCACTATAGCTTCACTGAGTGTGCGATTGATATCGTCAGTAAACTGAGTTTCATCAGGATCTTTAGGCATTTTGTAAAAGATGGCGATTACTTAGTGATGTCCATGTTAAAAAAAGTGATTATATAGGAATAGATACTTTGACAGATGCAGAATGTTCAATTCATGTAACAACTCTAGCAAATGTATTTTTTTTAAGAATGGATTGACATTTGCATTTGTTTAAATGAAATATTATTTGTTACAATTCAAGTGGATTGTCTGACCTTAATCACGTTGATTTCTGGCCGCGAGTTGCCTTGTTCCTATATTAGATCAAGACAGTCAGGGCAATTACAAGATGTAAAGCGTTGTGGCTTGCCTTTCAAGAACTCTCAGTCCTATGCCACAGTATTGAATTACTTAGCACATTGCACTCAAAAGCTTTTTGAAATTAATAAAATTGATGAAAGGGTTCAAAACTGAAAAAGGTTTCAAATTTTCCCAATTAATGAATGTATAACTTTTTTACCTTTCACTTGTAATTTCCACACTATTTGTGGATTATTTGCATAATTTTGAGTTCGAATTAGGATATTCAGCAGCAATTTTGACTTAAAAAGTTGTTAGTAGGCGAGATGATCTAAAACACGAATGTTGATCGATAATAATAGATAACGTTGATTTATTTTCTTCCCTTGTACAATCTTGCTACAAAGATTACATACAAGGTAAATTCAGGATATTTTCGTTGTTTTATTAACGATCGCAGAGGTAGCGATGAGGCGAAGTATACCAGCGGCTATCATGCATTTCGAACATTGACTTGCCCCGAAGGTAACCATTAAACCTAACCAAGAAGGACTTATTCTCTTGAGTGCCGATGAAATAGCTATCTTTACAACTGGGCTGAAGTTAAATTTTGTTGATAAAAAAACTCAATTTAAACGGAAGTGACAATCTACCGCTGCCACCAAATTAGGTGTCACGTTGGGGGAAGAGAAAAAGAGAGAGAAGTAAAATTGAAAATGGGAATTCGGGGGAAGGAGCAATTGAGAGAATTTAAACAAAAATAGAAAACGAGGATTTAGGAAGTTTGGAAAAGGAAGATGTTGACATACCGCTAGAATAACTAAAAGGAACGATGCATAAATTAAGGGAAGAGGTAAAGCCGCGAAAAAAGAAAAGGGGGTTTAGGAGAGACTGGAGAGACGATCAATGCAGGGAAAGTAAAGGTGGGATGAAGGAGAGTGTAAGAAAATAGAGGAAAGGGAAAATGAAAAAAGGAGAACTCAACAGGAGAAAGAGGGAGCATAAGAGAATGATGGAGTAAAAAAGAGAGAAAGGGGAAAGAAAGATACATGGCAGAGGTAGGGAAAGCGGTAAAAGAAGGCAGGGAATGGGAAGTGATAAATATGGAAAAAGGAGGAACGAAAGGTATCAATTAAGAAATAGGAATAAAGAGTGGCCGAATCACTTCAAGGGGCTGTGAGAAGGAGTCGAGTATAGGGTAAAGGGAGAAGGAAGAGAAGTTGTCAATGGGAACGAGGACATAAAACACGAGATTACTAGAGATAAGCTAAATGGGGCGATTGCAAAGTTGAAAAGAAATAAGGCAATATGGGAATATAGCTTGGAAAATGGAGCAATGAAATGTTAGGAAAGAGATGTGGAGGATTTGCAAGCAGAGATGAAGAGATGAAGGCTAGTCCAGATGAGGAATCATGTGGAAAAATCGAAGATGCAAGGTACAACAGTTGGTATAGAATGATTATGAGGCAGGGGGAACCAAAGTACCTGGAAATGAATAAAAAGGAGAGCAAACGGAATAAAGCAGTGAGATTCAGAATGGGACAGGGGACAAGATCATGCAAGCATTGGATGAAAGAAGAAGAGAATATTTGTAGAGTATGTAGGGATGAGCAAAAAACATGGTTGCATATGTTAGAGAGGTTGGCAGGGTGGAAGGGGGAGGGAAGAGTACAGAAGAGAGAATTAAATGAATTCTGAATAAAAAGGATCAGGGGGGTATTGATGAAAACGCTGGAAGCTCTGAGAGAAAGAGAGAGAGAGCGAGCGAGAGAAAGAGCTGGTTGCACAGAATAAGAAAAAAGCCAAAAAATGTCTCCGAAAAAAGCAGAGTTACGAAGTAGTGTTGCGAACTAGATTTAAAATTTGAAATCTATTAAGATGAGTGGTGGAGGGGTTTGAGAAGGGTAAGTCTGCGTTTTTCAAAAATATGAATATGGTCGTTTTCGTTGTATTGGAAAATTGAAAAAATTCACCAGGGAAAAATCAGGAAATGACCGGGAATTTGAAATCGTCCAATCATTTGCAACCTGAACCTGTTTTTCGGATTGAGTCGGTCTGGAAACATGGATATTGAAGGAAATCCACGCTATTCAGTTTTCACATAAAAACAAGATCTCCACATTATAATGAAAATGTAAAACACTATTAGTGTTAAGTGATAAGTTTATTTATTTATATGATTGGCCATACGTAATTTAAATAAGATATATCAATTATACATAATTTACGTAGGATATAGAATTATACATAGTTTACATATAATACATAATTATACATAAGTTAAGAAAGATATATTTATGATCATACAGAATTTACATAAGAGGCCGTGCTTAAATCATGCAACGGATAATAAGCCCTCTCTAAACCCCCACCCCAGTAAAAAGCCATAATCAAATATTTCTACCCCCCCCCTTGATGTTTGTAATTTTCAGTTTTTAACAATGTTTTGCTAGTTATTGTTAGTAGAATTAGATAAGGCGCCCGAGAACGTCATTTTCAAAAAGATTATATTTTTTCTTAAATAATTTTTTATTTTTCTTGATCATTAATATTAAAATACCAACAACATAATTTGGTATTGATTTTATCATAGAATCTTTTATAAATCAAATGAAACAGTATTTCAGATACAAATATATTTCTTAAAATTGATTTAGCTATTTTAAAAAAATATATATATTTTGTAATAAATAATTACATTTTTAAATTATTAGTTGATTTTTTAACCTAAAAATATAAATTTGCAAAAAAGTTCAAAAGTTTATATACTAATGGAAAAGATGATATTTATACAAAAAAAAAAGAATTTTAAAAACAAAAAGACGAATTTTCAACACATAAAGATATTTCACTCAAGAGAGAAATGAAATTTCATTTAAATCGTTGAACCTCCACGCCAACAGACGAGTTTTCTCATATCAAATTTGAATTTTAAAACAAAAATATGACTTTTTAGACAAAAGTTAATTTCGCACGAGACTGATCCATTTTTACCCAACAAAAATTGAATATCAAACCAATCTCTAACAAAATGTTAAAGTTGCATTTAGAGGTGAAAACAAAATTTTAAACCAAAAGAGACTTTTCCACCAATCAGCTAAATTTTCAAGCAAAGGAAAACTCTTTTTAACACTGTAATTTAATTTTTACCCAAGTAGCTTAATTTTCAATTTAAAAATATTAATCCTTAATAGAACAGTTAAACTTTCAACCAAAGTGATTAATTTTTAACTTGAACTATAAATCTTCAGTAACTAAAAATTATTTCTTAACAAACTGATTCAACTAAATCTTTTTAACAAAATAGTGGAATCCTCAAGCAAACAAGAACAATTTATAACCTAAAGGTGTAATTTTCCTTAAAAATAAATGAAATTTCTATTAAAAAAGTTGAATACTGAAATTTTTGTCAATAAAAGTTTCCAGTTGACTTTTCAAGTTGAAAATATGAATTTTTTATTTAAAAATGTATTTCTAGGCAAAAATTGAATTTACAATAAAAAAGAAGAATTTTTCCAACTAAAAAGAATGAATTTTCACTAAATAGTTTAATTCGCTAGCAAAAAGTTGCATTTCTGTCTAAAAAAGATGTAATTATTACTGAAACAGAGGATTTTTTACTTTAAAGTTGAATTTTCATCCAAAAGAGATTTCAGTTCTCTTTCCAGCAATAAAATATTAAATTGAAATAAAAAGAAAATTTTTTACGATGTAGTTGAATTTGTTACAAAACAGCAGAATTTTCAACCAAAAAGTATAAATTCAAGAAAATTGTTAAATTTTTAACCAAACTATAAAACTGTTGTCTAAGAAAAATGAACAATCTACTAATACAGGTGCATTTATAAATGAGAAAGACAAATTAAAAAAAAAAGAATTGATATTTCATCCTAAAAATTTTATTTGACTTTTCAACACGAAAATAAACATTTTTAAGAAATAATCATATATTAGTATAATATAATAATAACAATAATAATAATTATAAATGTTATAATTCTCCGAAAAGAGTTTCCAATCAATTTTCAACACATTTTTTTTAAAACGAAATATGATAATATATACAAATGCATCGATAATCTTAAGAAGAAAGTTTTTGCAAATTTTCAAAAATTACGTACATGATTTAAGGACCTTCTTCTCCCAATACGAGCGCTCACGTGACAGTAGAAAAAAGGAGTTTTCGACAAGTATAGTCCCCCACTTCTACGTGAAAGCCAGCTCGCTCAAAAGGTAAGCGGGTCTCTCAATAAGAGCGATCGACGTGTCTAGATTTTTATTGTACGTATAGTGTCTAAACGTTATACTCATATGTGTAATTTTTCAAATCGAAACTCGCTACTCTTAAAAAAGATCGCACGGATGGATAAATGACAAAAAAATGCACTTTTGATTATTATTTTTTAAATAATCGCGCTCTTATGGAGAAGTTTTAAAATGAATCCAGTGGCTTTCAAAACAAGGGTGGTAGTAGGGGTACTATTTGAACACGGATCAGTGCAATCGCTGTTATTAAGAAACCTCTTAGTGGGAAGCCTGATGTATATGTATATACCTAATTTACATAAGATATGTCCGCACATGCGACTTAATTAAAATATTCCAGAAATTAAAAATCATATTTCACTTTTGGTTGGTCGCCTTGAAAATCGGTCAATTTTGCAGCATAAATATCTGAAGTTCTCGGTATTGTTATGTAAATTTTGTTAGACATTTCCTTACGACTGAATCGATGATTATAATAAAAAGGTTTAAAAGCTGTAGCGGTACACCAAGTTTCAAATGGTACAAAAGCTATATCTGGAGTGTGAATTTTAGGATCATTTTTCTTATATACAACGTGAGGAAAGAACTTTTCTTCTGTCGCATAACTATCAAAATTTGACGTTAATATAAAAGCGTGATATTCCTTATACCGCTGCCGGTTATTTGATTGCATCCATGAGGGTAGATACTGATATCCCCCTTGTTCTTTCAATTTTAGTATGGCTCTAAAAATAGAGAGATCTTTCATATCTACTTGAATTGTGAAGTCTGTCGCTGCACGAAGAGCTTCAAATACTTGTACAGGATAATCAGGATGAACAGGTTTCACATCTTGAAGGAAAAAAATTAAAATGTGTTAAATTTACATAGGCTATCCAATATAAATACAGTCGAATCTGGATTTAGTCATTTGGGATTTAGTCTTTTCGAAAATAGACGCCACACAGTGGCCCGAATCTGAAATTTACTATTCAAAATCAACTACAACCTGCAATCATTAAAAGGTTTTCAAATTTTCTAAGAAGTGATTAGCAATAGTTGCATAAGAGCGTGTGTGGATCAGATTTTTTAATTTTAATTTTTATTGATTTGGACTGTGGATTAATTTTGAGAGACTTTTTTTGTAAAATTGCTGGTCTGTTTTAAAAAATTGGTAACCAGTTGATCATTCAAAATACTATCCATCACTAACCACAACTTTCTCTCATCTTTCTGGCAGCGTACGGATATCTCATCGGAAAAACGACTCGCCTTTTGAAGCTATTCACGAAGCAACCCATTTTTTGGATCCTTATTGTTGAAATTATCAATTATAATTGTTTGGACCAACCTCGGATGTTCATCTGTCTATTATCAGTCAGTTGATTTTAGACCGCGTTACGTCAAACATCTTTTGTATTTTGCGTTAATAAATTATTTTTTTCTTCCTGAAATCTGCGTCTATTTCATATACGCGTTAACTAATCTTTGCTAAAAGGTTATTGGCCGAGAACACATTGGAAAAATAGAAATTTTTGTTGAGATCAAGACTCGAGTTATTTTCTTTTTTGAGGTTGACTTCGGTTTCGACAGGATTCGTAAGTAAATCGTCAGGATGAACGCGACCAGTTTAAGATTTGAAGTGCTCAATCAGGACAATTACGACACTTGGAAACTTCAAATGCGTGCAATTCTCATCAAGAACGACGCGTGGGGTTATGTGAGTGGCAGAATTGTTAAACCCGAGGTTGTGCAAGGCAATGCAGCATCTAAACAAGAAGCAGATAGATGGGAAGAAGCTGATCTGAAAGCGCAATCGGACATTGTGCTTGCAATCAGTCCAACTGAAATTAAGCAAATAAAAAGTTGTACATCCACGCGAGAAATTTGGACCAAGTTGGAGAACATCTATCAATCTAAGGGTCCAGCGCGGAAAGTTGCGCTCTTATATCACTTGATGTCCTTGAAAATGCGAGATGGTGACGATGCACAAGAACATTCTAGGGATTTTTTCGATACGGTAGATAAGTTGGCAGAATTAGAAGTTGAAATCAATAAGGATTTATTGGCTGTCTTGCTTCTGCGTAGCTTTCCGGAAAACTTTGAGAATTTTCAGTACGCGATGTCGTCACGTGACGAATTGCCGCCTCTTGAAACGCTTCGAATCAAAATTTCGGAAGACTTCGATGCTCGAAAAGAAACAAGTCGAAATCCAGTACAGAATGCGATGACTGTGGGAAAATTTAGAAACAGAAACAAACAAAACCAGCATAGTAAAGGAGATAAAGATGAAAATGTGAAAGGGGATTCGAAAATGGAGTGTTTTAAGTGCGGTGAAATAGGGCATAGGGCAAAAAACTGCAAAAATGTGAACAAGCTAACAGGACATTCCGCGAAGGGTGCTGAAAATGTGAGTCTGTTTGCGTCACTGGACACGTCAGAAGTCAAAGTTTTTCAAACCGGAAATAGCATGAATTGTGATGCTTGGTGTTTTGACAGTGGGTGCACATCCCATATGTGCAAGGATATCAATTCGTTCGCGGAAATCGATTAAGAATATAATCGAGGAAGGTTAGGTCTTGCTAGTAGCAGTGCATCTACTGAAATATTGGGAAAAGGCACTGTAAAAACCGTGAAGAAATTGGATGATGAGAGAAAAGTGATAACGTTGAGTGACACTTTGTACGTTCCAGACCTGCACACGAATCTCGTTTCAATTGGGAAAATTACTGATAACGGACACAATGTCCTGTTCAGTGAAACCAAGGCCGAGGTCATTAATCGCGACGGGAACCTATTATTCACTGCCAATCGTGAAAACGACTTGTATTTTCTCCGAGATTTAACTGGTCCCGAGTGCAAAAACATTTTTGAAGCAGATGTCGCAGAGAGTATTCCGAAGAAAAATTCTCTAGAAGACTGGCACATTCAGAAGGGGCACCTAAATGTTCAATCTCTTCGTCAGGCCATTAGGACAGGCTCCATTACAGGAATCGACGTCTAGGGCATCAGTGAAGATTTTGAGTGCAGTGTTTGTTTCCAGGGGAAGATGTGTCGCGCTCCTTTTCCTACGGCATCCGAAAGAGTGACAGAAGTGGGAGAACTCATTCACTCTGACGTTTGCGGTCCAATGCGTGTTGCTTCACATGCAAAGAAGTGTTATTTTGTCACTTTCATTGATGATTCAGCCAGACGGTGTGAGGTAAAATTTATCAGCCACAAGAATCAGGTAATGAATGAATTTGACATTTTCAGAGCTTTGGTGAACACGCAGCAAGATAGAAAGGTAAAATGTTTGCAGTCGGATAACGGAAAGGAGTATGATAATAAAAGTTTAAACCGATTACTCCAAAAGCACGGAATATCACGACGGTTGACTGTACCTTACAATCCAGAGCAAAATGGCGTTGCTGAGAGGCGAAATAGAACGTTGAAGGAAATGGCAAGGTGCTTACAGATACAATCAGGATTGCCACCAAGGTAAATGGAAGAACTCCATACGAAGTTTGGTTTGGAAAACCTCCAAATGCGGCCGATTTAAAACGATTTAGGAGTGAAGTCTACGTTCTTGATAGATCTCCAGGTAAAGGAAAAATCGAGCCAAAATCAAGAAAAGGAATCTTTGTGGGATATATGTAGCTTGGAATCGAAAGGATACAGGATTTGGGTTCCACAAGAAAGGAGAGTCGAAATATCAAGAGACGTGAGTTTCCTGGATAAAATTCCTGTTCGTTCGATCGAGCACTATGAAGATTTCCGCCCAGAAGAGAACGATACTCGAAAGTCGTTAAATTCACCGAAAAATGTCAACGAAATTGAGGGAAATGAAGCATTCATCGAGATTGATCTTGCTAATGAACAAGATTGTGGCAATCAGGCCAATGAAGAACAGCTGGAGATACCTAATGATGTCAACAATGAACAAGAATTGTCCGATGTTGAAGATTTTCTAGGTTTCCCTGCTGATGATCCGATGGTTGCTAGAAGACGAGGTAGGCCCCGCTTGGTGCGCACAGGTCTTCCTGGAAGACCGAGAAAGATCTATGGGATGACGTGCAGTGCAAACGAGGTCGAGACCGATTTCGCTTTCGAACTGAGATTCCTGTTACTCAAGCAATGGATAGCCGAGAATCAGACGAATGGATGGAGGCCATGGCGCATGAAGTGAATTCGATTCTCATGAAGGACACGTGGAGTCTGGTGGACAGATCTAAGGCCTCGAAGGTAATTGGCAGTCGTTTTGTATTACGAAATAAATATGATACGAACGGTATCCTGGAAAAGAGAAAAGCCAGGATCGTGGCAAAAGGCTATTCTCAACAGTATGGTAAGGATTTCCATGAGACTTACGCACCAGTTGCAAGATTGAGCTCTATACGAACGACAATTGCTTTTGCAGTGAAAAACGGTATGCATATTCGACAGTACGATGTGGCAACTGCATATCTCAACGGCGAATTGGATGAGCAAGTTTTCATGGAGGTACCAGATTGGATGGAGAATTTTCTAAAATACATAATCAACGAAAAACAGAACCAGGATCAATTGTTCAACAAAGCCAAGACGATGTTCAACGAGTTGGCTCGAGGCAATAAAGTCTGTCTTAAGAGAAAAGCTTTGTACGGTCTCAAACAGGCTGGTCGCGCCTGGTACAGACGATTTGACAGGGAATTGTGGACTTTAGGTGCGAATCCAACGAGAGCGGATCCTTGTGTTTATTTAAGACACGGGAAGGAAGATTTGGTGATTATCGTAATTTATGTCGACGACATTCTGGTGATGTCTAAAGATCAGAAAGAAATTTCACGATTCGGACGTGAATTATCGGATCATTTCGAAATAAAGGACATTGGGGATCTCAAGCGTTGTTTGGGAATGGACTTTGTTAGAAACGACGAGGGAATTTTTATCAACCAGAAGACGTACATTACAGACATTCTTAAACGATTCGGGATGGAACAGTGCAACCCTGTATCAACCCTTTTAGATGTTGGTACGAACCTTGTCAGAGGTGACCCTTGGTTCGAGTCAGAAGGCGAGAAACCTCCTTATCGGGAATTAGTCGGAAGTTTGCTGTACCTGTCAGTGGCAACACGCCTCGACATCGCTCACACAGCCAGTATGTTAAGTCAATTCAATGACTGTTTCAACAAGACTCACTGGAATGCAGCGAAGAGGATACTTCGGTACTTAAAGGGCACAGATGATTACGGGATCTTCTACAGACGTGATGACAGTCCTCTGGTGGGCTATGTGGACGCGGATTGGGGAGGCTCTATTGATGATAGGCGCTCGTTTACAGGCTACGCTTTCTCTATGAGCGGTGGAGTAGTTGCTTAGGATTCAAGGAAGCAACGTACAGTGGCCTTGTCAACAACGGAGGCCGAACATATGGCGATGAGCGAAGCGACCAAGGAAGCCATTTATCTCAGACGTTTTCTATTGGAGCTTGGAGAGTTTGTTAACAAGCCAATGAAGTCATTAGTTGACAACTACAGTGCACAAAAGCTAGCTACCAATCCAGTATATTATGCACAAACCAAACATATCGACATACGTCATCATTTTGTTCGTGAGATTGTGGAGTCGGGTGAGAGAGTGTTGGAGCACGTCGCATCTAAAGACATGCCTACCGACGTCTTAACCAAGGCCTTAACGAAACCAAAACACGAACAGTGTGTTCGTCTCCTGGGACTATCGAAGATACCAATTTGAAATATTGAGGTTGTCTCAAGGGGAAGTGTTGAAATTATCAATTATAATTGTTTTGTCCAACCTCGGATGTTCATCTGTCTATTATCAGTCAGTTGATTCTAGACCACGTTACGTCAAACATCTTTTGTATTTTGCGTTAATAAATTATTTTGTTCTTCCTGTAATCTGCGTCTATTTCATATACGCGTATTCACTCATCTTTGCTAAAACTTATAAGAAGAGAATCTTTGTTCCGAAAGACCATGAGTCATGGATCGGTAAAGGTGTCAGTTCGTATTACGGTCTTTTTTCCTTTAACGCTTAGCTCAATTGCATTAGTTGTTTTTGAAAAAGGTCGTCCGTCATGGTTTTATTAGTTTGGATCAACTCATAGTACACTACACCCTGCTGATCCAACCAAATACAGAGCATGAACTACGGTATATGAATATTCGGTTTTGGTTTTGATGCTGATTGCTGTCTAAGATAAACCAACGATTTCCTACGCTTAGGATTATCATAGCGAATCTACTGCTCATCGCCAGTGACTGTACGATGCAGAACCCCCTTACGATTTTGCAGTTGGAGTAGATGTTCATAAGTGAAAAATCTCCTTTCCACGTCTCTTGGCTTCATTTCGAAAGGCACCCAATTTCCTTGCTTTTGGACTATTCCTAGTGCATTTAAGCGTCTAGAACTGGTTAAACCAATACTCACATTTTAATCGATAGAGTTCAGTCCCTCGAAGTTTCGAAAAGCAATTGAAGACTTTCAGCAGCAATTTTCTTTCAATTGACAAATAAATTATTTTAAACGAATCTATTATATCATCAGCGAATGTTACCTTACCGACAGTAGACCACCCTCCAAACCATAAAGGCAGAAGATCCATAATATCGATCAAGTTAAGAATCTTTAATAACAGAAAATGTTTAAACTCTTAATCAGAGTAGATAGAGAATACATTTTTCAACTTTAAGATTACAATTATTTCGTCAAAAAAAGTGTTGTGATTCGATTCGCAATAAAGTGAAAAAGTAGCAGGATCTTTTTTCTCAAGAAATAATTTTAATCTTAATTTTTAAAAATTATTTTCAATGTAGTCTGATTAAGACGTTAAGCATTTTCTGTTATTGAAGATTCTTAACTTGATCGATATTGTGGATTTTCTGCCTACATAGTTTCGAGGGTTGTCTACTGTCGATAAGGTAACATTCGCTGATGATATAACAGATTCATTGAAAATAATTGCTTGTACCATTAACACCTAGCTCAAAATTAGCGTTGTTTTCTTGAATTAAGAGTTCTTATTCTGATCCCTCTAATAGCTTGATTGGAAAAGCACCTCACCGGCAATCAGAATTTTTGTGGTTGGATTCCCAATGGAGTAGAACGTGTAATATCTTCTTTTAAAGAAATAATTTTAATTTTAATTTGACAAAGGAAAGTAAAAATTCCCGTGAATGACGCTTTGTTGGTACGTAAACCGACATCTTTAATGCTACAAAATCTAAGCTGTTTCCACTTCGGGAAAACGAGTTATAATTAAAACTAAAGGGCATATAATGGGACTTGAACATGCATATAGTAACGATATGCGTCGTTGCGATATAGCACAAGTAACGCTATCTTTTAGAAATTCTTCAAAATAATGCACGCTCCCAGTATTTTTTATACAAGTAAACAAAGAAAAAAATTTAACAATTCATTATTATTTTTTGTCTTTAAATAAATAACTTAATTATTCTCATTTCCGATCAAAATTAATGTCGAAGTATGCAAAGACTATAAATAATTAACAGGATATAAAATCCAATAGAAACAAATTATATCAGCAAAATATCAACATCGGGAAAAGTTTTTCTACAAAGTTGATTTGTAAGTTAAAATTGCTTCATTTTATCGACAAGATTATATTTCATCCTGAAAATTTGTTTTCCGATAAAATTTTTTTTTTTTTTGTAAACAGATTATATAAACAAGTGCATCGTTTACTTTCATAGTACCTTTAAATTATATTATTGGTGCTACTTAGTGTGACAGGTTGGAGATTCTTTATTATTTGTTAATTATAAAAGCAAATGCATACTTTGGTTATTTACAGTATGACAATAATTGGTTTTATCTCTAATTGTCTTCAAATTACATAAATAGTAATATCTAGTGAGAAAGAATTGACAGTCGATATTATTTGTTTATTATGTAAGGGAAAGCTTATAAAATTTGTTTACGAAATTAAAAAATAATATTGAATTACAATAATTAATAATAAACATTACCACTTATATAATTTGAAGGCATTAAGAATGAAAAACAATTACCTTCTATGGGGTGAGTGTGGAGAACTTCCATGATTCGCCAATGTTCGAACGTGATTTAATTTCAATTGAACTTTGGACTAATTCTCAAAGATTATCACGATCTACTAAATTTTCCTTACTGTTAAGAAAGGATTGATGGATATACTTTTCTGACAAATGTATGATTTCAGCCCTTTTCGACGTCTATGAAGCGGGACTAAAGCTCCACGTTTTACTCCCTAGGGAGTGAAAAGTTACGTCAGATGTGAATAATGAAAATCATACATCTATGAGCTGGCATTTTAAGATGTTCAGCTGACTTACCGTAAAAACTTTAACGAAATTTCAGTTGCAAATAACAGACTTTTGCGGTGATTTATGTAAAGTTACCATATATAATTAATCAAATTGCCATTAATGATCAAAAATTTCCAGAAATTTAGAGAAGTTTTTAATTTAAATTTTAAGTAATTTAATATAACTTACCCTACATTACCTGTAATATCACCATAAATTGCCAAAAAAATTTATTAAATTCCGAAACGTTTTAAAAATGTTTAACCAAAAATTTTCATCAATTTCCGGAAAAATCAATTAAAAAATGGCTATAAATTTCTTTAAATGTATTTAAATTTTCGGTAATGTATCATAATTTTAGAGGTAAGTATTGTAAATTATCATAAACTACCAAAAATTAAATTTTAAACATTTTTATAATTATCTGGAAATTTTTTTAAATTTCGGTAATTTATGAAAACATTACAGGTATTTTATGGTATTTTACTATACATTGCCTGAAATTAAATTTAAAAAATTCTCTAAATTTCCATGAATATTCGGAAATTTTTTATCATTAATGACAATTTGATCAATTATATAGGGTAACTTTCCATAAATTGCCGCAAAATGCATAAGCGTGGAAACAGCTGATGTCATGAATGCTTCATAAAAAAAGTATATTTTTCTTTCACCAGTATCTTGAAATAAAGAGCAAAGTAACGTTAATACGTTAGTTTGGTCACTTATAGATTGCTCAGCAAAGGGATGAACATGGGGTAGTAGTGGGTAAGCGTGGGGTAAGCGTGGGGTAAGCGTGGCTTAAGATTGGGACAATGTTCACTCACAGTTGTCCAAAGTTCATACCATAAGTCATGCATGGCTTATGACCCCACTGCCATGATTCGGCCACGGTCGAATGTAATTTGATTGGAATTGAACTTGGGCTAAATTTTCAAAGATGGACACGATCCACTACATTTTTCTTACTGTTAAGAAAGGATTGGTGGATAAATATTTTCTTTTATTAGATATTGCGAAATTTTTTTTAGAAGGTCATAATCTACTCCATTTTTTCGATTCTTCAAGATAATTTTTAAGGAAAAATGCACTTTTATTGGACCCTGGGAAATGCTTATGGCAATCCACCCTCCCCATTCATATGATGCAGGAAGCCTAAGTTCAAAGAATCTTTCACCTCCTGTACCGCTTTTCCTTTCCACGTCAACTCCCATCTCTTAGCTCTCACACCTCCTTTACTGAACACCAGAACCTGCAACTTATCCGCATTTATCTCTAACCTTTTTTCCATCTTCTCAACCTTTTGATCATCTCCTTTAAGAACCTTTAATCACCTCTTTATTTTCTGAAGACACCTCGTACGTTTATTCCCCCTCTTTTTGTCCTGTTACTATGCCCCCTTTTTTCCAATGCTCGCATTATTGCATGATGCATAACGCCTTATTGCATACCGTCACAAACCTATACGTTACCTATTCTATCTTCACTGCCCTCATTTGCACGCCCTCCTCTCTTCACATCCATGAATTTCTTCCTCTGAATGCATTCCTGACCCCTTTTACAATTCCCCCACTAGACCTTTCTTTCTTCTTCACTCTGACCGCCTCCTGTAGTCTCTACCTATACCCCCTTGGCAACTTTGGCCTTTGTCTATCCCACCTTTCTTTCTACCCACGTCTCTTCCAGTCACAAATGTATGAATATACCCTGCTTTACTCCCACCTCCTTACTTCCCACGAAACAAATTCCCCTTTACTTCCTCTAACACCGTTTACCATTCTCTGCACTTCCCTTTCCTTCCTCGTCAAATCTTGATCGATGAAAACCTTCTTATTCTTTGTCCTATTCTTGTTTTGCAATAAACCTGATTTTTCTTCCCAGCTCTCCAATTTCGCAACTGCCACTTTATTCTCCTTTCTACCCTCCAGCTTAATTACCCTAACTTGTTTTTAACCCACCCTATGCCCTATAGCAGCGCTTCCATCCCCTCGCATTCTTCCCCGCTCTTTCGCTTCAATTCTCCTATTATAGTATTATTTCTCCTATCCGCCTTATCTCTTTTCTCCATTCTCAATTCCATTGCCCTCATCCTTTCTTTGTATAATTTCTCCTTCTCTACATTGCTATGCTCTTCCAAATTCTCGTCTATCATATTCTACACCTCCATCATATTCTACCTTGCTTCTCGCCATCATCCCTATCAACTGCTTCATTTACGACCTGCCCTCCACCTTCTCATTCCTTTTTCCCGCCCTTTCCTTCCAAACCCTAATCTCTTTTTCCATCTGCTTCATTTTATCATCTTTCTCCTCCGTTATCGACACCACCTTCCTCTACAATCTTTTTACCTTCTCCCTCAGCTTTTTTACCTACTCTTCCCAGTTTGCATCCCTTACCGTCAGGTCCTCCCTCATATTTTCCATCTGCTTCATAGCCCCCCTTACATCTTCTCTTAGCCCTCTGACCCTGACTTGTAGCACCCCGAGACCCGCTTTCTCCATTTGCCTATCCATTTTAAGGGGGGGGGGGGGTGACCAACGTGTCCCTACGTTTTTTTTTAAACGGACTCTCTAGCACGATTTCTCCGCACTCTTTTTGCTGTTTCTTTTCCTCTTTAAGCGATCCTCCTTCTCACTTTCACTACACACTCTCTTCATCGCCTTATCGCTTCCTTCGTTACGATTTTTCCCTCTCCCTGGCACGCCACTCGATACCAGGCCTCGTACGCCACTCGATACCAGGCCTCGTACAGCGGTCCGTCGTGGCCTGTTAGCAATTTTCTCTCTTCGAATTCACTACCAACACGACTAGTAGTTTCGCTGACAAGATCCTGTTCTTCCGACGGTAACTGTGACTTTATCTATGCGAAAAAGTATCTTCAGCAGAAAGCAGATGTTTCTCAAGACAACTGTTGCTTACCGCCCCAAATTTTTCTTTTCTTCGCACTAGTTCACCCCTCACAGCCCCTGCAGACACCCTTTTCTCTACCCTAACATCCCCCAGCATTACGAGAACTACCCTTGCCCACCATGAAGGTCCAAAATCCTGACCACAAGACTACTCCGCTCCCTTGCCAATATAACTTAACTTTCCCTATTCAGCCAAATCCCACCCGACAACTACAAAGAGAATTAATTTTTAACTTTCTAATTCACCCCTCACAATCTCACTCACCTCATAGGCTTCCAACTTCACAGTCCACTGACACCTTCCACACAAACTCCGTAAAGTCGTCTCACCGCCGTTCACCGAACAGATTCTCACTACCGTCACCAATATGCAAGTTAATTTAAAAACTAAATTTTGTTGAAAAAATCTCTACTCTCATCGCTCCACTGGGAATGGAAGCACCGAACTTCAGAATTTTCAGAAGATTTGTGGTTCGATTGACTTTCGAGCGACGAGAGTAGATCTTTTTCAGCAAAAATTTAAGTTTAACATTTTTAAAATTTATTTTATATCTTGTCTAAAAATGACTAAGTATTTTCTGTTCTTGAAAGAGTTAACTTGGTCGACAGGTTTATTTCTATTTACATGGTTGTGAAGAAGGCATCTACATTGATTTTTGGTAAATATCTCTGATGATAATACAGATTCCCTTAAATTTCTCGTATCATAAATGTAACTATATAAGAAGTGTAACTATAAAAATTTAACAATTTTGTAGCAAATTTATCTTTTATTTGTTTGTTTTTTTGTATAGAACTAATTTTTTTTAGAAAAATTTACATGATTTATTGAAAGTCCATCTTTTTTGTTTAAATTCAACAGCCTTTAATTAAAAATATTTTTTGTTGAAATATCATCTATTAAATTTTACGTTGTTTCTTAAATATTTATCTATTTGGCATAACATAAACTATTTTAATAAAAATCAGAGAAAAATGTATGTATTTTATTTAAAATTCATCTCTTTTGGTAGAAAATTAAATTTAATGCTGAACAATTTTTGTTTTTGGCGAAAAATCGTTTCTTTCGGTTGAAAATTACACGAGTTTTTTTTAAACTCGCATTTTCTTTCTCGAAAATTCACCTTTTCAGTTAAAAGTTCGGCTATGTGTTTGAAGATTCATCTTTTTTTAATAAACTTTCTACCTGTCCAAAAATTCATTTAAGTTGATTAAAATTTAATTCTTTCATTTAAAATTGAACTTTGTTGTCAATAACATTTACTTCACGTTTAAAATTGATTGTTTAATTAAAAAATTTACTTTAGTTTTTCAACAAAAAATTTAACTATTATATCTTTGGTTGAAAAGATATTCTTTGAAGGTGCTAGATTGATTAACCTTCTGTATCGTATTTTCTTGATACAAGGTAATTCAAGTTTTCTGATAAGAAATTTTCTAAAGTAAACGCCACATTCCAGAAAACAACATTATATTTTTAGAAAACAAAAGTGACATTATTTTTCATGTCCTGGTTTTACCTTTTTGTTCTTTCTTATTACATCAATTTAAACAAGAAATTTAATTATGGTAATTAATGTAATAATATATATGTTATTTATATCCTAATATAATAATTATAATTAGTTAAAGTATTTTAATTATTTTAAACTTAGATGAATGGGCCTTCAAAAAAGGCTGAAAATCAGTCCTTTGAAGCTCTTTTCCATCTCTCGTTTGTTTTTAAATTGAAAAAATCCTATTACCTCATTTAAAAAATAAAATAATGGATCTTTAACAAAGTAGTAGAATTTGACATTTTAAATCTTAATTTACAGAATTTATGGTAAAGAGAAATTGTTATGTTTAAGAATAAATAAACAAATTTGAAAAATTGACGAAAATTCATAATCACGCCGCCTCGCAACAATCAGAAATCTATTTTTTTAGTCCAACGTTATCTATGCCGAAGGTTCAGTTTTTATTGAAATGTAGATTCACTTAATACAAGCTAAAATAATGTACAAGATTCTATGTATGATAATAAACATTTTTTTTAAATAAGATATTTGAGAATAAAAAAGTTTTGTTCAAACTTTTTGAAAAATTCCTAAATTCAAAATGTTTTTTTTTTAATTAAAAAATTTGCTTTATCCTTTAGGTTTAATTTATAAATATGTATAGCCTAGTCTCTTAGTTTTACCTTCTTCATTTTACAGAAAAGCAGCAATTTGTTTTTGGACAATTTTTAATATCGCATGGTTTCATGAAAAATATTTCGAGATGACATTTTTTAGATTATTGTTATTTAAATTCAAACAATAATTTTTGAAACTTTAAACACTGAAACTAATTTTTCCGTTTAATACAATCAAATTTCCCACAATTTACAATATTAGCGAATTAGAAAATGTCCGAATAATAAAATTCATGGCCAAAAATTTCCGAATGATCAATATTTGATATTTTGAAATTCCTGGCTCTAGAGAGTTTGCGAATTTATAATTTCCCGGACTGGAAAAATTAGAAAATTGCTTTTAAATTATTATTAAATATTTATTAAAAATGGAATAATGAAATATATTATGGTTAAAAATTCAACAATTTTGTTAAAAAGTAATACATATAGGTGGAAAATTCAACTATTTCGTAAAAAGTTTACTTCTCCTTTAAAACTCACATTTTGATGTTGGAAAGACAAAATAAAATCGTTTTTGAATGAAAGTTTAAATATTTTGTATTAAAAACTGGTGGAAGGTTGAAAGAAATTCAACAATTTTTAAGAATTTTCAAAAATCTTTCAGCGTTTTCGAAAATATGAGAAATCTACATTTTGTTTTTGATGTTTTAAAACCGTTTGAATTTTTAAATTAGTCTTGAAATTTTTGCAAAACTTCTATATATTTTCCGAAAAAATTCGAGATTTTCCTAAAACTGCGAAAAATATTACAAAACTGAACAAACTGACCTTAAAATAATATCGTCCGTATTAATTTATAAAATCTTTTAAAATGTTTTAGAATCTGCTTGGATATTCTCTTAAAATTAATGTTGAACAATAAAAAACATTTTCAATTTTGCTAGCAATCTTAAAACTATTTAATTCTCTTGAAATCTTTCAAAATTCTTTAAAAAACTTGTATACTTTTTATTGCTAAATTTAAAGTTCATTTGTAATACCTTCAAAGTATTAAATTAGAAAGCTGAAACTTCTGTTTGGAAAATAAAGTTAATTTTTTTCTGCATATATTTTGACTTCGGGCCACCCAAGCTAAAACACCATACCCATCCGTTTTTGAGATCACTGAATCCGAATCCATGGTCAGTTTGACTCTATGGTAAATTTAGGTTAAAAATGAAGAACACAATTAGACCGGAGAAAACCATTGGATTGTATAAAACCATTGATTTGGAGAAAACGTCAACTCTGAGACTTTTTAGGGTCACTGCATCCAAATCTAGGGCAATTGACCCCAGCAGGTCAGGAAGAACGGTAGTAGTAGTGGTGGTTCTCGAAAATTTAATTTTTTTTCCATTTTGACCAACACTTGACAATGATGTTGATCTGACGAAAGGCAATCTGACCCCTGATTCAGATTCAGCGACCGCAAAATATCTTAGAGTAGAGGTTTTTTGCAATCTGTTGTTTTTCTCCAATACAATGGTTTTCTTCATTTTAACCTTCACTTTGCCTTCATCCTGACCTAACGGGGTCAAACGCACCCCAGATTTGAATTCAGCGACCTAAAAACCGTATGGTTAAGGTGACTGAGCTCGGGTTGTCTAATTTTTTGTTGAGTCCTAGTCATCATTATTCAAATAATTATAAAATTTCACTTTTTACAAAGAATATAGACTAATAAAGTATTTTTCGAATTAAATCTGGTTTGTAGGATAATTTAAATTGAAAATAATATAGAAACTGTGATAATTTGTTAGGGTTCACTCAAAATGTTTTAAAGAAAAATTTTCAATTTTTTCATGACTTTCAATTGAAAATAAAGAAAATATTTTATTACCTCTTGTTTTAAGATTTTCTAATTGTTGAGGCAACAATACTTAGAGAAAATGTGACTCACGCGACTTTGTTTGCTGGGTTGACGGTCCTGATTGTTGAGTTAATAATCCTATTTGGTGGAATGATAATTCTGGTTGGTGGAATGATAATCCTGGTTGGCGGGTTGGTGATGCTGGTTGGTGGAATGATAATCCTAATTGTTGGGGTGGTGATTCTGGTAGATGGAAGGGTAATACTGTGCGTTGGAATGGTGACTCTGGTTGGTGGAAAGATAAATCTGAATGTTGGGATGGTAATTCTGGTTGGTTGGTTGATGATCCAGGTTGGGTCGAAGGAGCTTCTCCAGACGAGGCCAAGCACGGAAACAAACCGCGTATACAAGGCAAATTATTGCCTTGTGAGCTTAATTCTTTAAGAACAGAGAGCAATAAATAGCTTTTTTATTCCTGAGGCACTAACAAAGATAGTTTAGGAGATTTGTAACGTTGATTCGATTAGGAATTTGCAAGTTTGAAATATATAACAATCCATCAGATACGTTTCTTTTATATTAAACGATTTGAGTTTCTGACGTACACTGGATTTCCGGTTTGCCGGATCTTAAAATAATGGATAGGGGTTGGGGGGCAAGGGGACGAGAGAGAGACTCTTGCAAGGTGAGCGGAGTTGCGCTGTTTATGGTAAATTTGGGTAAATTCGTGTCATAACTTCCTACTGTTTCGATTGGCTAAGATTGAACCGGGACCAGTAGTGATGAAAAGCGCGCGATTTTTAAATTAAGTTTTATAATAAATTTACAATTTTGAAAAATAAAATAAGAGGGAAGATAGCATGAAATATAAGTATTTCAAAAATGTATGGAATATAAGGAATTGTAAATATTTAGAAAAAAAACACAATTTCATGCAGGTATTTTGATGAAGGTTCTTCATTAACACAAAACACAATATTTTTGGTCACAAATTAAACTATTTCGTCAAAAATTCTTTTTGTGAGTTTCAAATTTATTTTTTTAGTCGAAAATATAACCACTAAAATTTTTAATTCAAAAATTATATTTTTAGCTGAAATCTTACGTATTTTGATAAAATTAGTGTGTTTCATTAGAAAGTTAACCTTCTTGGTTACAGTTTTTCACTGCAAACTCTTTGGTTGTTTAAATGAAATTTCTTAAAATGTAAATTTAATTATTCGACATTTGGATGAAAAGTGATCTTCTATAGTTGAAATTTGAACTATTGGTTGAAAATTGATGCAGTTTGTCCAAAGTTATCTTTTTTGTAGAATATGAATGGTCCCTGTTAATAATTCATTTTTTAGGTGAAAAATTGATCATTTTTCTTAAAAAGGTATTTCTCTAACGAAAAATGAATTTTTTTAAAAAGATTCCTTTTGTTTGTTTGAAAACATTTTCTAACTGAAAGTTTTACTATTTCATGTTTGATTTGAAAACTAGTTGAAAATTTTAATATTTGATTGAAACTTAATGTATTTTTTCGAGAGTTAATTCTTTTGTGGAAAATTAATCTTCGTGGTTGAAAATTCATCTATTTGGTTAGGAATTCAACTTTTTATTTCTAATTTCAACTTCTTAGTTAAAAATTAATTATTTGGTTAAGGATTAATTTTTTCACTGAAAGATTGACCAGTTTCGTTAAAAATTTATTTCTGTGACTGAAAATTTATTTATATTGTTAAAAAAATTATCTTTTTGATAAAGAATTAATCTCCTTGGTTGCAATTTCATTTTTATAGTTCAAAACCAAACTATTTGGTTAAAAATTCATTTTTAGGAGGAAAGATTCATAATTTTCGTTCAAAAATAATCATTTTGATTAAAGATTTATATATTTTGTTAAAAAATTTAATTTTTGTAAGAAAATTACTCTCTTTGATTGTAATTTCACATGTTTTTCTAAAAGTTAAATTATTTGGTTCAGAAATAATTTTTTTGAAGTATAAATTTATAATTTCCTTGGAAAGTGTGTCTTTTTTTGTTTCAACATTTATCTTTATGGTTATAAATCACTACATTGTGTTAAAAATTTTCCTTTTTTGGTAAAAAATGTTATCTTATTAGTTAGAAATTTAACAATTTGGATAAAAATTGATCTTTTTGTAGAGAATAGGGAATTCACAGAATTCATGGCGTTCAGAGAATTCAAGGAATTCAGAGAATTCAAGCAATTCAGAGAATTTCATGGGTTCATATATTTCGAGCCATTCGGAAAATCCAACGGTTTCCGTGCATTAAAGAAATTTAGTGAATTTAAGGAGTACTGAAAAGTCAAGGAATTTAGTGAATTCATGAAATGCAGAGAATTCAAGAAATTAAAAGAATTAAGGGGATTCAGCGAATTCGAGGAATTCAGATAATTCCTGGAATTCGGAGAATTTAATAGACTTATATAATTGGAAGCCTTTAACATATTCAAAAAATTTCGTGAATTGGAAGAGGTGAGCGAATTCGAGGGATTAAGAGAATTCAAGAAATTCAGATAATTCAAGGACTTCAGAGAAATAAAGGATTTAAAATATTTTACGCATTCGGTAAATTTAAAGCATATTGTAAATGTAAAGGATTGAGCAAATTCAATAAATCAAATGAAATCAAGGAATTCAGAGAATTCAAGATAAGTAATATCTGTACACGACCAAGTACACAGACACTCATCTATCTAAGTCAGAATTTCAAAATGCATAGTTTCCCAAGTACCATCTGTGCACTTGCACAGTTTTTTAAGAGACAACTATGCACGTGCACAGATAGTATTAAGTCAACTTTGCATGTCAAAAGTTCAACCTGCACAGTTGTCACATTTGCATAATTGTCATTTAGACAACAATAATTTAACTATTCTATTTTTTGTTTAAAAGTTACCATTTTAAGTAGCAAAGCGCACCCGAGGTCGCCGATCGCAGCGGGCCGCCCGCCTGTACAAAAAAAGAGAGCAGCGGACGGAGGAAATGTGAAGCCGTCGCTGCCCAGAGTAGGGCTGCCGGCGTGCCGTCGCACAACAAGACTAAAAACGGGTCGTCGTACTGCGGGTTTGTGCCGGCCAGGCATGCTGCCGGCACTCCCAGTCACCAGAAAGTGGTAGAGTTGGCCAGACGGGTCGCCACCACTCCACGTCACCGAGGGTAGGTCGAGTAGGCTGGAAGGGCCGCCACCGTTCACCAACTTTAAGAGCGGACAGCGTCGGCCAGGAGGATCACCGCTGGTAAATCGCCGCCGTTTGACGTCATCAGGAGAAGGATGAGCAGCTTAGACGGGCCGCCGCTTCGAGATATCGGCTAGAAGAAGCGGCCCAGGCCGCTGCCAACTAATCAGCAACTCATGCTGCCGCCCGTGTCGCCACTTAGGTGTATGACCGAAGGATCGACGCCGCCGCCGACCTTCCACCAGCCACACTCCCCGGCCATTTCGCTACCGCCGCCAGTTCAGGAGCTACAACGGGAGACTCCCAGTCGCCTACAATATAATAAGACAGAGGAGATTCCTGACTCGGACATATTATTATTAGTCGTCGACCAAACTCCGGAGACGTTTTCCCCATGTCTCTTATCTTCACCACCCAACCTTCTCCCCGAAGCAAATCACGGTGTGCCCACTCTCATGTTTTTCGAGGGGGTACTTAAAGATTGTGGCAATGCAACATCATCGACATCTAAGGGACGTATCAAGAACTATTGTCTACAGCAGCGACCCGCCGTTCTCACTCTAATGTTCAGGTTATGTTCACTTCTCTTCCTGCTATAAATACGCGAATAGAAATAAACAATAATACAAACCAAAAATTGAACAAAATCAAATCGATCATCGATCAAATGCAATCAACTGTTGAAGTCTTTTGGAATCAATTTATTATAGAAAGATTTTAACTACATTTGATCGATGATCGATTTAGTTTTGTGAAATTTTTATTTGCGTTATTCGCGCAAAATCATCGTGAATCCAAATTAATCACACAAAAAAATAATATTTCTTGCAGCCTTTGCTGCAGAAGCTGTTGTGAACTTAAGCAGACGATAGAACTTCTACCGTCTGCTCTAGTTAATTTCGAATTCTGATGTAACGCGCAAGTCAGGTTTTAACACGAAAGTGTTCAAAATTAAAAATCTCTATTCTTAAATTCAACTCGGGATCGTTCCACAATTAAGGACTTGGAAGACCAACTCTCGCGAATGAACTTCTGAAATTAATGAAAAGATTCTAAAGGATTTTACCAGAAATACTCAACAAATTTCAGTTGAAAATAAAGAAAACAGTATTCATTGCTACGAGCTAATACAATTATATACGGCAAAGATTCGTTTGTTTAAAATTTGAATTGCTCGAGCAAGAACGAGGAAGCATAACACGAGTTTCTCGTTTCAAAGTCAAAAGCGAATCTGTCCTTTTTGAAAAAGCGTTCTAGCAACGCAAGGTGGCTCGGGGCGCGTAAGACGGGGTGGGCCTCTTTCCCTTCCTATTTTATCCCTCCAGTCTGTGACGTTTCATTCATCCTGCTCTCGCGTTCGAAATTCCACCATCCACTCAAAGCATAATGTGCATGTGCTCTTAAACTGGACCCAAACTCAAAGTTTTCCGAGGGGCTTTCTTCGTGGGTAAGCGAAAGGGTCGATGAATTTAAGCTTTACCACAGGATGCGAAGGGCCTTCATAGCTAGACCACGGTGACGAACCCCTTGGTTCGAGTACCCATAAAAAACGTTCGTTTGAACAAAATAGTCTTTCGATTTTACGACTTTTCTTTAAAAAGTCCCGGAAAGTAGAGAATTTATCTCTTAATTTATGAGAGGCTCTGGACTCAAGATGTGTTCTTGACTTGGTTTCCACGAAAACGAAAACCTAAATACCTTTTCGTTGGTTGAGTTTCGAACGCGAAACTATAAATCTAAAATATAATTCGAAATGTGCATTTGTATCTATTTTATATTTACGTATCTCAAATAATCTTCATAATATTTTTACAACTAAATTATTCATTTATACTCAAACTTAAGTGTCGATTCACCAAATCGCGCGCCAATTCTCTTTCTTATGATCTATTTCTCACTCTAATATAGAAGACGCATTTAAATTAGAACCGCGCAATCTGGAGGCGACCATACATGCACTAGCGTGAAAAACGAGCAGCAGAATTAATTCAGAGCTCGTTACGCTGAACGTACACCAGCGCCATCTAGAAGACGTAGCAATTACTATTATCCTTTTACCACTTTGCCTATAGGAGTGGGCCACCGTGGGACAAATGTACAACGTCGCAATCTTAACGTTGCCCTATGTAGACATTATAGGCATATTGGCAACTTGACTAGATATGAACACCAAAAAAATAGCAGTATACTCGCAATATCGGAGTTTACCTAAAAGCTATATTACTTGGGGGGGGGGGCACAATAAAATCAACGGTTGTCAACAAGGGGGTGGGTGAGGTTAAAAATGGCCAAAAACCAGACACTTGTGAGAACATTTTGTTGATGTACGTGACGAAATATGATTCAAGGTGAGGTGACTGAAACCCTTGATATGTTTCACAATTTTACCTTCACATTCTTTTAATGAAGCTGAAAATGCTGCACGATCATGTTTTACAAAACTTTTAAAAATTTTTGTCATAAAAGGAATTAGATTTGTGTCAAATTAGATCCCGTGACCTATTTTTTTGTCACATTTAGATAGGACGCGTAGTTTTGGTGTTAACCACAAAAAGTAGAATTAAGCATAGGTACATTAGACTTGTAGACTAACCAGCAAGCTACGAAAAAGTTAAAGGTTAAACATTTTTTCGCCTGAGAAATATCGACAAATTTATTAATATTCATTCTTTGATAGAACGCGTTTCTTTTAATTTTTTTTGTGAAAAATAACATTCACAATAAAAAATTTAATGTTTGAGAAAATAATGCAAGGTACGAAAACACCTAAATAAAAAAAATTGATTCAAAAAAATTTGCAAATTTCAAATAAACTTCTTTATATGAATACATTAAAAATGAAAAAATTAACTTTTTGGAAAAACGGCATAAAGTACAAGTACATTTTAAGCAATAACATTTTTCGCCTCTATTATATGTACACATTTTCTTGGCGCCATTTTACGCTGGATACGTATTGTTGGTTTGAATCGTAAAAAATAGCATATACAAAAATTCAATTTATGGAAAAACGAGAGACATTGCATTAAAAAAAAAATAACAAAATAAGCGGTAAATAATAAAGTGATGATGGAAAATAAAAATTTTAATATTATTTTGAAATATCTGAACAATGAATACCAGCCCGAGGAACAGAACTAATTATAATCTATCTTAGATAAAATAAAAATTTAAGAAAAAAATGGAGTGCGAAGCACGAGATACATGAGAAAAGTCTTCGATAAAGCCAAAGGGGCTTGAACCAACGAGTATTCACCATCACCAAGTTAGATTAGTAAATGTGTTGACCCTCAATTTTAAATGGCCTGCGTACAAATTATTCCGTTGAATATTGTAGTATTTTGTCAAAAAACCAACTTTTATAATATAAAATCCATTTTTTTGCTTGAAATAAATTGCTAAACTTGAAAATTTGTGTCTAAAATACTGTTTCATTCCGTTTATTAAAGATTATATATTAAAAAAATTACCACATTAAAATGTTAGTGCTTCAGTATTAACCATCAAGCAAGATAAAAAATTACTCTAGGAAAAATCAGGGAACTTCGAAAATAAAGATCTCGGAAATCCCGCCTAATAATAAATAATCCGTTACGTTATTTAAGCACGGCTCCTTAGTTATTTTGAAGATCCAATTTCACAATACTCACCAAAAGAATTAAAAATAAAGACCATGGTTGCCCCCAAAATATGAAGCAACCTCATTCTTTTCAAATTTTCGATGAATATGACTGAGGCGTCAGTTCTAAATCAATAAAGTAATGAATAATGCAATTTTTCGTGTATTTATACCATTCTGATATTTAAATTTTCGCTTTCCGGGTACAAATTGTTATCTTGCATCAAGCAATAAGTACATAACACCAACCTTAGCATATCAAAGATTAAAGATACACATAAGATAACATTGAAATTGCAAAAGCAACTTCATACATTCTTAATGATATAACAAAATTAAATTATGGGAAAAATTTATTTTTAACAATTCAAAAAAATAATAATACGCTTTTTATCATTTTCAAATATTTTGATATAAACTTTTTTTCAAAGATTTCTTTTTAAGTTTTAAATGTTTTAGGTTTAATTTTAAAGGAATAATTTCATGTTTTAAATATTTCACAATATGTCGAGCTAAATTTGAACGACTTCAAGACAATTATCTTAATTTTCCAGGATTTAGAAAACTTTCGGATGAAATTAATTTTGTTGGGCGTCAAAAGAATGAAAGAAATATTCTTGAGAGTCATGGGAAAAATTCAAATGATTTTTTTCTTTATGGATTCCAAACGGTTTCTAAAATGTTTAAGAAAAAATCTGAAAGATTCAAAGAGAAGTTTTTTAATTTTTCAAATTAAAAAAAAATTAACGAACTATCGGAATAATTTAAAGTTATTAGAAGGTTTATAAATTTTTAAAGGATTAGAGACAAATTTTCCAAAGTTCTATTTGACCAAAAAATAAAAGTTTTGATTACAATAGTAAAATTCTTAACAAAAATAAATTGATTCTCAAACAACCAGTTGAATTTACAACTAAAAATTATGAATTTTTAAACAAAAATGTTTATCTTCTACCCGACAATTTGCAATTTTAAAATATCAATTTTTAAGAAAGTTGTATTAAAAAAAAAATTTGCAAAAAATACTTTAGTTTTCTACTTAAAATTATAATTATTTACAAAATGGATTTTTTTTGGAAGTAGTATAATAAAAAGTCTTACTCGACATAACATAACTTAAATGAAAAAAGGTTTATTTTTAGTTTAACTTATTATAATTAAATTATTTAAAATTTTATGCTTCCTCAATAAATTTAAATGCTAAATTTTTTCGAATTAAAATCTGTTCCAAAAAATGGACACTTGGCACTCAGTTGAAAAAAGGAAAAGAAAATTTCTTTTAAAAAATTGAATAATTTCTTAAATTTTTTAATTTTTATTTTTTGAAATCAAAATTCTAATGGTAAATCATAAATTTTCATTTTTTTGTGACATAAGTTTATTTTGTGTTATTAAATAATTCCGAAAAAATAAAAATTTGAAAGTAGTTAATTTTTAAATGATTTAAACTTTCTTATCAGTAATGTAAGTTGATTCAATTTTGCAAATAAAATTAAAATGGGTTAATTACGAAAAAAATTATTTTCAACTTAAAACTTGTCAATTTATAAATTATTAAATTTATTTATAGAACACAAATTTTTGAGGGTTTGAAGACAAAAAAGTTTTAATATTGCAATTCTTCGGGACGTAATTTTTACATGATTTGTTTGAGTTTCAAGTTTCTGGAGTATACAATTGTTCATTTTTTATACTTCTCATTTACAAAAACGCTTAATTTTAGGATTCATTTAAGAATTGAAAAATGCAAAACAAACGAATTTCAAAAAATTAGCTTAGGCCCTTTTGATTACTCACCTTTCATTGTATTAATTAATAATCATTTATAAGAATATCTATTAAATTTTAAAACGTGAGTAATTCTAATATAATAATAATATTCAAATAATATTTATTATGATTTTGTGCATCATTTAGAGTGTATTTAACGTGTGCTAAAAACATGTTTCCCTTTTAATAAAAAAGATAACCTTGCAATGAAAAATGAAATATTTAAATTTTCTGTTAAAACGAATTTTAACTAAAACGATTAATATTGAACTAAAAATTAATTTTTACCAAAGAACAAATTTTGCACCAAAAAAATTAATAATCTTGTACTAAACGAAAAAAAAATTAGCAAAGTATTTCGTTTTTTCTCCGCACAGTTTAAAGTTCAACTAAATTGAAGACTAACGGGACAAGTATTCTAAGGTAAAGTAAATGGCAGCAAAAAAAAAGAGTCAACCAATCAGACATTTCAACCCGACGACCCATCCACCTTGGATTCTTGGACGGCGGCGGCGTAAGGTGAGGGTACGCTGTTCACTGTGTGATTGGTGCGACAATTGTATGTGTTGGGCGAACAGCTCTACCAAAAAATACTGCGTCAAATCTTCCACATCTCCTTTGAAAATAGAAATTAAAAAATCGGATATGGTCTTTGAGAGAAATTTTAAAGTATCCATTTTTTCCTAATAGAAAACCCTTTATTGGACAAATATTAAAACCAACACATTTTTTTTACAATTGCCTAAAATGATTTACTATTTACATATATTATTAACACAAAATCTTATAATTAGAATACGTAACAAATATAATGTAATGCATAAAATAATACAACTGTAAAAAGAAAACGCTTAGTCCAATGGATATATTTCTGAAAGAAAATATTGAAACAACTGAAAGCTATTAAAATGAATAATGACGTAATTTGAAGTTTTTTCTCCTATTTGTTGATAAATATTCAGATTGTTACATTTTACTAAATATTATTGAAGATATAATATTTTCAGGAACATGTGTACCCATTCTGACCATCAAAGAAAATTTAAATTTAATAAACTCTGAAGTATAAGTATTTTGTCTCAAGAATGGTTAAAAACAGTGGTTATTGTAAAGTTGTCTAATATTTTTGTGACCAGCAGTCATTCGTACAATAGTTTAAAACATTTCCAGTGCAAAAAAATTTTTTTTATGCAAAAGGGCCAACATTTTGAATTTGTTTATCTAATTTTGTGTACAAAAATGTAAATTTTTATATTTTATCAAATATTATTAAATGTTTATCAGTTTAAGGAATACCTGAAGTTATTTGGGTGACTTAAGGAAATTATGATTTAAAAGAATCTCAAGTTTCGATATTTTTCCACTAGAATTATTCATAACAATGGGTATTATAAATGTTTTAAATATTTTTTTAATTAAATGTCATTCCTACATTAATAAGAAGCACTGTTAGCAACAACAACAAATTTTTACTCATAATAAGACTATCTGTCAATTTTATCATAAAAATTAGTTTATAACAAATAAGTAAAATAATAAACATATTACTTGTATTCTGTAAGTCCCTAAGCATTCTTTTAAGATAATATAAAGTTTTTCTGATCAGTTGTTAAAGCGTAAAAAATTGTTATGTTCAAAATTTCAGTTTTTTCATACAAATGTCATTCATTTCAAACAATTTGTATGTTAACACATTTTCTTTTAGGCATGATTCACCAACTATGATTATCTATCTATATATATATATATATATATTCATGAAAAAGAACATTAAACATAAACTTTTGGTAAAATTTTCGTAGTTCAAATCATCAAAATTTTTAATTTAAAATGTCATTCAATTATTTGGTTCAAATTTGATTGTCAATAAATGTCAAACAGTTTAGGCATGTAGAACTAATTATTACTAGTTTTATTTTACTTTTTTTGTGGCTACTATATTCATTATAAATAAATGGATATGATATATAAATTCGGTGATTAAGTGTATCCGGATAAAGAAAAGTCAGGGTCAAGCTTAAATATTTACCATTTTATTTAAAAATTTATAGCTTTCTATGAAAATGTAACATTCTTTTTAAAGTTAGTTTTTCTTCCGTTGAAAGTCATTTCAAACTAAAAATGTATTTTCTGATATAAAAGATGGCTTTTTAACAGAAAAATGCGTTTTAAACAAAATAATTAAATTTTTATTATAATAGTTTAATTTTTAACATAAAAAGATTAATTACCAACAAAAAATGCAATAGTTTATATTTCGATAAAAAAACATTTATAAAATGAATTTTTTCAAATTAAAAGATGAATTTGCTACAAATAAAGATATTTTACGCAAGAAATAAATATAAGTTTATTTAAATTATTGAGCCTCCACCCGAACAGACGAATGTTCTCTACGAAAATTAAATTTTCAAACAAAAAATATGACTTTTTCAAAACAAATTAATTGTCCACGAAACTGACTCATTTTCACCCAACAAAAATTAAAGTTCAACCACTAATCAGTTGAATTTTCAATCAAAGACAAAGTCTTTAATTGAACAGATGGAATTTTAACAATGTAAATTTACCTTTTATCTAAGTAGCTTAATTTTCAATTAAAAAGATTAGTTTTCGACAGAACAGTTAAACGTTCAACCAAAGAGAAGAAGAGATTAAGAAGAAGAAGAATCGTTTTTAACCTAACATGTCATTTCCGTTGAAATAAATGAAGAAATATTAATTTTTTAACAAAAAAAAAGTTTCTAGGCAAAAATTGAATTTTTAATCCAATGAGACAAATTTTTCCAATCAAAAGGATGAATTTTTAACAAAATAGTTTAATTCTCTAGCAAGTAGTTGCATTTTTCTCTAAGAAGGAATTAATTTTTACTGAAACAGAGAAATTTTTATTTGAAGTGAAATTTACATGTAGAAAAGATTTCAATTCTCTTTCCAACACCAAAATATTAAATTGATACAAAAAGAATATTTTCTATAAATTGGTTAAATTTGTAACAAAAAAGCAGAATTTTTAACCCGAAAGTATAACTTTAACAAAATTGTTGAAGTTTTCACCAAACATATAAATTTTTATGCGAAACAGATGAAATATCTTTTAAATCAGTTCAATCTAAAAACTTGTTAAAATATTTAAATTTTAATCCAAAGAAAATCCCTTTTTATTTTATAAATCCAAAATGATACTTGTGATTTTTCTTCTAAATAGTCGAACTGTTAACAAAAAAATATGACTATTTAAAAAATGGTTAAAATGGTAACCTAACAATAGAATTGTTGCGCATGATAAGTAGAATTCTGCTAAATCAGGTGAATTTATAAATCAAAATGACAAATTTTCAACAACAAAAAAAAGATTTAACATTTCATCCAAAAATATTCGAATTGACTTTTCTATACGAGAATGGGAATTTTAGGAGAGAACAAATTCTCTACACATTAGTTAAATTTTTAACAAAACATTTATATTTTTATCCGAAAAAAATGCAATATTTTTACTAAAAAGAATTTCTCAAGCAAAAAGACAAATTCATACAAAGAAATAGTTGCTATCTAGAAAAGATTTCAGTTGACTTATCAGCAACAAAATATTACTTTTAAACGAAACTGTTCAATTTTGAACAAAGGAATGAAATGTACAACTAAATTGATAATCTCCAGGAGAAAGGTCGGATTTCTAAATAAGATTGCTCACGTGCCTGTAGGGGAAGGAATTTCCGAAAAGTGTAGTACTCCCACACTCTACCTTAAATCTCGCTTACTCCAAACGTCAGCAGGTCTCTCAATAAGATCGATTGACTTCATTTGATTTTTCTCGTTCGTATAGCAATCGCTCTTTTTGAGAACCCTCTTATTGGGAAGCCCGACTTGTATGGCTATACGTAATTTACATAAGATGCATATGCATATGCTACTTGACTAATACGTATATCCCAGAAATTAAAAATAATATTCTACTCTTGGCTAATCTTCTTCAAAATCATGCAAGTCTGCAGCATAAATATCTGAAGTTCCTGGTATTGTTATATAAAGTTTGTTAGACATTATTTGAGGAGTTTCGCTGTAGATATCAAAAGGCTGGAAATTTCTAGCAGTAGACCAAATTTGAAATGGTACAAAAGCTATATCTGGAGTGTGCCTTTTAGGATCATGATTCTGGAATATATAGTGTCGAACGAACCTTTGTTCTGTCTCATAACCTTGATATTGTTTCGTTAAAATAAAAGCGTGATATTTCGTATAATACTGCTTCTGCTCCTTTCGTTCCATCCATGGGGGTACATAAAACTTTTCCTTTCTTAATTTGAGTGTGGCTCTATACGTAGAGTAATCTATCATGTCCACTTGAATTCTGAAGCCTTTCTCTGCAAGAAGTTCATGAAATACTTGTACATCGTAATTGGGATGACCAGGTTGCAGATCTAAAGAAAAAAATTAAAATGTGTTATATTTACATAGGCTATCCAATATAAATATAGTCGAATACGGATTGAGTGATTCAGGATTAAGTGTTTATGAAAATTAACGCCACACAATGGCCTGAATCTGGAATTTAGTATTTAAAATCACCTACAGTCTACCATTTTTAAACGATTTTCAAATTTGTTTAAGAAGTGATCAGCAATAGTTGCATAAGGGCGTATACGCATTAGATTGTTAAATTTTTATTATAATCTATTGGGCATATGAATACCATGTTGGAAAAACGACTCGTCTTTTGAAGCTATCCACGAATCGACCCATTTTTTGACATCTTCATGAGAAGTGAATCATTGCTCAGGCAGATCATGGGTTATGGATCAGAAAATCTTTGTCCTCCGTGTCGAGATCGCGATTTTTAAAATTTCAAAATTAGTACTCACACGTTTTCACCAATGGAGTTTAATCCCCTAAGTTCCCAAAAGCAATCGATGACATTCAAGAGCACTTTCCTTCGAATTGAAAAAGGAATCAGGTTCGCATTTTTGATTATGTTCATGTAGCATTTGACTCCCATGTTTGAGAAGATTCCGAAAAGTATTTTATAATTATTTTTAAAAATGTGAGGGGGGGGGCAAAAAAACGTGCCGTCATATTATAGGTGGGGTCTCGTTAATTCATGACTGAGTGTGACAAGGATTGGGGGGGGGGCTTGAAATGAAGCGTGACATCATATGTGAACGCACCCTTTTTCAATTCGAAGGAAAGTGCTCCTGAATGGCATAGATTTCTTTTGGGACTTAGAGGATTAAACTCCATGATGAAAACGTGTGAGTACTAATTTTGAATATTTAAAAGTTTCGATCTCGACACGGAGGACAAAGATTTTCCGATCCATAACCCATGATCTGTCTGAGCAACGAATCACTTCTCATGAAGATGCCAAAAAATGGGTCGATTCGTGGATGGTATGACGGCACGTTCTTTCGACCCGCCCCCTTTCACATTTTTAAAAATAATTATAAAATACTTTTCGAAATCTTCTCAAATATGGGAGTCAAACGTTACACGAACATAATCAAAAATATGAACCTGATTATTAACACTTTTTATTTTTGTCAAAGAACATATCAAACAGCTAGGATATACGAGTATATAGACTTAATACTTTTCAGATTGTATGTTAAAAACAAGAAAACCTTCCGTGGCAACACGCGCAGAATGAGTCGTCCCCCCATATGTCACGATTAGTCACGCTTGACAATGCCCCCCCTGCTCCTCGGTGCGTAGCATAATACGTGAACGCTCCCAAAGAAATATAACACATTCCCGCAAATGCTGCTTTGTTGGTACGTACATTGACATCTTTAATGGTGCAAAAACTATGCTGTTTACAATTCCGCAAAACGACAGCTAATTAATACTGAGGTCACATGATGGGGCTTTAATATACATATAGTTACGATATGTGTCGATGCGACATACGAGGGTAGTTCAATAAGTCCTTAGAATGACCAACAGATGGCGCGCGAATCGCTCCAAATCATCTGTTTTCAGTCAGCACCACTCCCGACTAGA